>NC_030678.2:11927174-12527174 GCF_000004195.4 Xenopus tropicalis
CTCAAGGGCAGTAACCCATAGCAACCAATAAGATGTTTGCTTTCAAACAGGTGACCAGTAAATGCTACCTGCTTATTGGTTGCTATGGGTTACTGCTCCCGGTGCAAGTTTAGTTTTATTACATGTTATTTATGTTCTATTCGTAGGAAATTTTCAGTTGGTCTTCCTTATTCACCTAGCAAGAAAAAGTCGCATCAAGAAAAGTGGCGATTGCGTCAAAAAGTCACAGTCATGTAAGAAAAAGTAGCGTGCATAAAAAAGTTGTGCGGTAGCCACATTTGTCTACTTTTTTTGCCACTTTTTCAGCAGTTTTGCTAATTTTTTGGTGAAGCAAAACGGGACACATTCGCTCTTCACTACAAAAAATCTATTGCTCTGTCGGGCTAGGATTTTATTGTTATTGTTTATTACTTTTCTTCCTATTCAGCCCCTCTCACATTCATATTCCAGTCTCTCATTCAAACCCCTGCCTGGTAACTAGGGTAAATAAGACCCTAGCAACCAGAAAGCTCTTAAAATTCCAAACTGCTCAATAAAAAGCTAAATTTCAAAAAGGCCACAAGAAATAAAAAATGAAGACCAATTGCAAATTGTCTCAGAATGTCTACATCATACTAAAAGTTAATTTAAGGGTGAACTGCCCCATTGGATCAGTGACCTGTAGAATCTCTTTTCCTCCCGCTGATGCATTTTGTTGCAACAAAGCTAGGGGAGGTGAGTGAGATGTAGATTGGGGGGGGGGGGGGGGGGGCAGGGGTTATTATATAGGTGGGGGCCTGTAAGTGTTACACAAGGGAATGAAAGGTTATTTTGAAGTTACAGTCATTTCAGGCTCATCTTTTGTTTAAACAGTAAAAGGTACGGAGCGGCTGATGGAGTGGATATCCTGCGGGAAGTTCTGTTTCCTGCGAGGGAGCTAAAGGGACTATGGCGTTATTTACCCCACACATTGTGTTACCCCAGCGCTGTGTCTGCACCTTCATATTTCTGTCATTGATCCCTGGGGAATTCACTTCCAGCTGCCATTGTCTGTCTGTTTGCTGTGATTTTCTACTTCTGGGAAAATGGCTGTTTACGGGGCCCCAAACTATCCCATTACAGGGCCCCCTATCTTTCTCATTAATGTTGCAGAAATAGGGGTTGGTAGCACTAGGTAGGTACCTAATATATAAGGGCAGAGACAGGGGAAAGTGTTGGAAGGGTTACTGCCTGCTCTGCTTTCATTTCCCTACAGAAATAGGGGTTGGTAGCACTAGGTAGGTACCTAATATATAGGGGCAGAGACAAGGGAAAGTGTTGGAAGGGTTACTGCCTGCTCTGCTCTCATTTCCCTACAGAAATAGGGGTCGGTAGCACTAGGTAGGTACCTAATATATAGGGGCAGAGACAGGGGAAACGGTTGGAAGGGTTACTGCCTGCCCTGCTCTCATTTCCCTACAGAAATAGGGGTTGGTAGCACTAGGTAGGTACCTAATATATAGGGGCAGAGACAGGGGAAAGTGTTGGAAGGGTTACTGCCTGCCCTGCTCTCATTTCCCTACAGAAATAGGGGTTGGTAGCACTAGGTAGGTACCTAATATATAGGGGCAGAGACAGGGGAAAGTGTTGGAAGGGTTACTGCCTGCTCTGCTCTCATTTCCCTACAGAAATAGGGGTTGGTAGCACTAGGTAGGTACCTAATATATAGGGGCAGAGACAGGGGAAAGTGTTGGAAGGGTTACTGCCTGCTCTGCTCTCATTTCCCTACAGAAATAGGGGTTGGTAGCACTAGGTAGGTACCTAATATATAGGGGCAGAGACAGGGGAAAGTGTTGGAAGGGTTACTGCCTGCTCTACTCTCATTTCCCTACAGAAATAGGGGTTGGTAGCACTAGGTAGGTACCTAATATATAGGGGCAGAGACAGGGGAAAGTGTTGGAAGGGTTACTGCCTGCCCTGCTCTCATTTCCCTACAGAAATAGGGGTTGGTAGCACTAGGTAGGTACCTAATATATAGGGGCAGAGACAGGGGAAAGTGTTGGAAGGTTTACTGCCTGCCCTGCTCTCATTTCCCTACAGAAATAGGGGTTGGTAGCACTAGGTAGGTACCTAATATATAGAGGCAGAGACAGGGGAAAGTGTTGGAAGGGTTACTGCCTGCTCTGCTCTCATTTCCCTACAGAAATAGGGGTTGGTAGCACTAGGTAGGTACCTAATATATAGGGACAGAGACAGGGGAAAGTGTTGGAAGGGTTACTGCCTGCCCTGCTCTCATTTCCCTACAGAAATAGGGGTTGGTAGCACTAGGTAGGTACCTAATATATAGGGGCAGAGACAGGGGAAAGTGTTGGAAGGGTTACTGCCTGCTCTCATTTCCCTACAGAAATAGGGGTTGGTAGCACTAGGTATGTACCTAATATATAGGGGCAGAGACAGGGGAAAGTGTTGGAAGGGTAAGTGCTATTTCAAGAACCCATATAAAGGTGTATAATATTTATACCTAATGCACTCATTTGTAAGTTCACTTTTTTTGCTGGATAAAGTTTTTATATAATTTAGGGAAGACCTCATTTCTGGTTTGGATTTCCTGGTTAAAAAACAATAATTTTGTACCTGCCAAGCAACAAGGGCACAAGCAATGCAATAAGGAAATGATAGAGTATGTTAGGCCCATGGACATTGCTTGCGCACAGGTGTGTTTGTGCTAATGGCACTGCCTTCTTATAAAGTGCAGTCCTGCTTCTTCCTCCTTGTGTGACTATACCATCATTACCCAATCACCCATCTGTCAGAACTTTGACATCAATAATTTGTTATGCAATTATTTATTTACCATTTGCTCATTTTTAATTAGAGGCCATCTGTTACTTTATTGATGTCATTAACTGCTCATGTGCAGTCTGGATTGTGCACAGACTCCTAGCTTTGCAACCCATACCAACCAATCAAATGTACACTTTCACTGTTCTATCCGCCACACACCAGTACAAGCCAATGTCTGATTGGATCTAATTCAGGGTTGGAGGCTGGAGAGGAGGAGACTTGCCCAAAGAATATGTTTTCTGCCCAAAATCCATATGTCAAAACTGGACTTCTTGGCTGAATTGGGCTCTTCTATCATGGCTGAAAAACAGCCTTATGGTTCAAGACTCCATTTTGGTCCAAGATTTGGTTTGGCACCCACGAACCCATAATAACATTGCTGTTGGTGTGCCCAAAGTAATGGGTGGAGGAACCAAAACAATAACCCTATTCCTGTTGGTGGAGTGATACCTATATGAGACCTGTCATGAAAACGTCATCATGAACAGATCTCCAGTTGACTTCCAGTTGACTCTTAAATATGAATGAATAAATCAGAAAAGTATTTAATACAGAAGCACGTTCTAGGTGTAAGTTGTTTGTGTTACTACTGTGGGCGGCTCTGTATATGTAGCAGTGCTCTCATTGGCTAGATTAAGACCTGTGATCATAATAAGGCATTGATTGGCCAAAGCGAATCCATTTTAATGTTCTAAAGTTCAGTCTAGCACATTTCGAAGTGCTGAACTACAACAGTCAATGCACTTCTATGAAAAGAAAACATAGGAAATGGTATTTAGATTGTAGTGTGAGTTTCCTTCCCCTGAACATAACAAGCCCAGCAGTGCGCGGCAGGGGTGCATATGTGTGTGGGTTGGTGTATACACACGGAGGCCAATGAGCATCATTTGCTCACAGATGGAATTCCAAAAGCAAGGCTCAGCATTCAGCTCCCTTTAGCCTGAGAGTTCTGCCTCTCCCTAATTGCCCGTAGATTGTTTCCATCCACCATTTATCCGTTCAAATCAACAGACTGCTGCTACTTCCACTTCCACCGGCGTTCCTTTTCTTGCCAGGATACAGTCATTCAGGAGTTAGATTTCTCCGTAGGTGGAGAATGCGGGGGGTGAATGGATACACACGTCTGGTTGTATAATGAATTTATTCTGAAAAACAAGATTTGCACTACATGGTGCCAAAGGAGGAAATGTCAAATCTTATTCATGTTTTTTCCTTCCAAACTGGACTTGGACTCGAATACAAATCTGGAGATCCCAGCGGCACTGCCCCAGGTTCCTCTGTCCACGTCCTCGAACAACGGAAAACGTAGAATGTATGCTAAAGAGTTTTTACCAACATGCACACCCCCTATTACTTGGCTACTTACTCACTGGTCAATGGGACATAGAGGGTCATTATCGGGGGTACGTTAGTCTGGATTTACACGGCAGAGGGGGATTGAGACAAATAAACATGTGTTTTGCATGTTGTGAAGGGGCAGGGGCTTTTGGGATAGTGGCTGGGGTGTGGTCAAATCATAGGCATGGCTTTGGCACAATGGCCATGGCCAGTGCTGATCAGGGTGTGGTCATGTGTGCACAGGCCAACTTTTTTCATTAGTGCCCCATTCTAATTGTTGGTAGGGCCCAGTTTACCAGTGGCCTAATCATTGTGGCCCCCTTCTGAGGGCCTTCTAATTTAGTAGTGAGGGGTGATTCTACTGGGACATATGAAGGAACATTTCCACATCCAATCTAGGTATTTGTCTACAATGTATTTGTATCCGTTCTATTACACCAGGCATTCCAATGGCATTGCTGCTGAGTAGGACATATATGGATGTGCACATCTCACCCCCGGTGCTTCATGACGAATGTCTAATCCTTTATGACCTTTGAGTGGTTACTCCCTGAATCCTCCAATTATCAACCATTATTGTTATCTTTATGGAAAGTTAAGAATTCAGACAGCTTCCTTTAGATAGATATTTCTTCAGGTCAGGTTTCTCCAGTAGGCCCTTCTCCATCGAAAATATTAAGCGGTCATTACAAGGATAGTGTTTTCTCTTGCGCAATTGCAATCCTGCTTATGTTTTGACACAAATCGGTGGAAGTTGCATCTAGCATAGTGGGGGTTGCGCCACTTCCAGTGCGGGCATTTATAAAAGCATATGCATGCCTATTGATGTAACCTTCTATGGGAACCAAGGAACTGTTGTCTGGTAATGGGTGGTGGTAGCTCAGAGTTCATCATTGTCAATAGGGGCAGTTATGGGCCATTTATAAAGGTCCCCATACACGAGCCAATTCTAGTCCCTTAGACCAATTCGGCAGCTAATCGGCCCGTGTATGGGCACTACCGACAGGCCTGCCCGACCGATATCTGGCCTGAAATCGGGCAGATATCGACCGGGCAGGTTAAAAAATCTAGTCGGATCGGGGGCCGCATTGGCTCGTTGATGTGGTCCCCGAACCGACTTTGCCTATCCCCCTCATTATAATTGGCCCTGGGGCCAAATGATCGAATTAGCCTGGATTCTCCCGATATCGCCCACCCGTAGGTGGGGGATATCGGGATAAGATTCGCTCTCTTGGCAACATCTAGTCGGATGGGGGACCGCATCGGCTCGTTGATGCAGTCCCTGAACCGACTTTGCCTATACCCGTCATTATAATTCAATCGTTTGGCCCCGTTTGGCGACATCGCCAAGCGAGCGAATCCGAAGGTGTATGGCCACCTTAAGAGGTAGGATGGACACATAGGCAACCATGTGGTAGTGCAGGAGTTTGTTTAGATGTGAGAACAGTAATGAATGCTGGCAATATGTGCTCCCCATTGCATCTATTTTAAAGCACTCCCACTTGAAAAGGGCAATTTTGGATGCACAAAACAACATTTTCCCCCACAATTTCAGCAGCTGACACAATTGCACTCAAACCAATGCAAAGGAACAATGGAATGTAACACCAGCTATCAGGTGGTAGTAACTTCAGGGTTCTTCTGCCCCACAGGTGCATCTGAGTCCAACTAAGACAAAGCTGGGTGGTCACATCAATGTCACATGCTCAAGGAGCATCTTTGAACCCAAGCACCTTTGATAAATAGAGTCAACAGATGCAACAACTGTGTCCACAACTGCAGGCTATAAATGAGGCCTAATGAGTCTAAATGCTTGTATTGCATTCTTATTGCTTGTGTCACCATTCTACCTGGAGGGACTGGATGGTTTCCTCAAGTGCCTATGGACAGAGCAGACAAGCTGAGCCACAGACACAGGGATTGGCCTACCTTTAGTTTAGGAAAGTGTCCCAGCTATTACCATTAGGTTAATAGTGGCACCTTCTCCGTTCAATTTTCATAGAAACTTGACAGTAACCTGTGTCTTCAGAAGTGCAAATATTCTGATTGTATGGAGGATATATCCCATCCCCACAATACAGGCTCAGGTTACCTGTGGTTCTAGGCTATTTGCTACCTAAATAAATCAAAAACTCTTGACCTCATTATGTCAAAAACCTCTTGTATCTGCTACACTTTGCCAGAAGGGATTTTGCATTCCAGAGATAAGAAAAAACTGCACTTCTCAGTCCAGGAACTTTCTTCTGGGACCTGATGGCACTGTCTGCTGTAGGGCTAGGGGAATTGTTTTGGCACTTTTTAATTTTATTTTTCTAAGGTTCAGTTCACCCACCTCAGCTCAAAACATGGGTCCAGAAGCAAAACAACGTTGCTGTATCACCCATTCAGTCATAGTTCTTGATATCAGTGAAAGAAATAATCAATACTACCAAAGGAGACCTTCAGAGAGGTGTGATCCCCCAAATCTGACCTTCACTAGACATTGGGTTGCCCACCAAACACTGCTTGAGGTCCCCCTGGGTTTGTCAGCCCCACAGTTTGGGGACTACTGCCCAAAACTAATATTTATTATTATTTAATATTATTGTTTCCCTTTTTTCACCCAAACAGTTGTGGTTGTGGTCCTTACAGCAGAAATAAGAACGATCATCGGTTGCTTCTTCTCCTGAGACTTGATCCATGTCAGTTATTGAGCAGTTTCTCTCTACCTCTCCCCTCACCTCGGCACGTATTGCACTGCCCACCTTTCTCTTCTGATGTCACTTTAGACTCATTTGTAGTGATTAATTGTCGAGAGATGTTGGGCAAAGTGTGAGGAATTCCCCGCATGGAGCAAGGCATATGGATGAGTAGCAGCCACAAAGCAAGCTTGTCAGCACTTCTGGAAACAAACACAGTTACAAGCCTGTTGTATGTACATGATTTTTCTGTAATATGGATCTCTATACCTTAAGTCTACTAAAAAAAAAATGTAAACGATAGTTAAACCCAATGGGATTGATTTGTCCCCAATAAGGATTATTATATCTTAGTTGGGATCAAGTACAGGTACTGTTTTATTATTACAGAGAAAAGGGAATCATTTAACCATTAAATAAACCCAATAGGGCTGTTCTGCCCCCAATAAGGGGTAATTATATCTTAGTTGGGATCAAGTACAGGTACTGTTTTATTATTACAGAGAAAAGGGAATCATTTAACCATTAAATAAACCCAATAGGGCTGTTCTGCCCCCAATAAGGGGTAATTATATCTTAGTTGGGATCAAGTACAGGTACTGTTTTATTATTACAGAGAAAAGGGAATCATTTAACCATTAAATAAACCCAATAGGGCTGTTCTGCCCCCAATAAGGGGTAATTATATCTTAGTTGGGATCAAGTACAGGTACTGTTTTATTATTACAGGGAAAAGGGAATCATTTAACCATTAAATAAACCCAATAGGGCTGTTCTGCCCCCAATAAGGATTATTATATCTTAGTTGGGATCAAGTACAGGTACTGTTTTATTATTACAGAGAAAAGGGAATCATTTAACCATTAAATAAACCCAATAGGGCTGTTCTGCCCCCAATAAGGGGTAATTATACCTTAGTTGGGATCAAGTACAGGTACTGTTTTATTATTACAGAGAAAAAGGGAATAATTTTTAAAAATCTGAATTATTTGCTTATAATTAAGTCAATGGGAGATGGAGAATGGAGCTTTCTGGTTTCCAGATAATGAATCCCATACCTGTATGTGCCCTGTGCCCCCCACCCACCGCTGTGCCCTAGGCACGTCCCTCTTCTGCCTTACCATAGTTCTAGCCCTTGTCTCAGGGGCCACTGGTCATAGAGTTTGTTGTAGCCACTAAGGAGGAGGCTGAGCTGGGAAGCAGACAGGTGTAAAGCACTTTAGTGAGGCACAGGAGGGGTTAAAAGAAGGTAGGCACTTAAATTGACGCCCAGGCAGGTAACAGGGCAAAGCTGTGTATAAGTTCTGGCATAAGCAGCTTTAATGGAAGGCAAGTAAGGGAAAAGTCCAAAGTTCAGCACAATCGAGGTTAACACTGTCCACATTCAAAGCCATAGTTTAAGGCAGGCATCATACAAAGCAAAACTCATGGAGAGCAGGTGGGCCTACCCCTGGGTGGTATGAATTTCCCACTGCAAGACCCCTGGTGCCTAGTGGGCATGTCCTTGGGGCGACAGTTCCGACACTATGGAGCAGCATCTCGCTCACAAACCTTTCCTGCTGAACGCTACTTTGTAAATTGCCATTGTTTTACTATGATTATAACACAATAGTAGGGCTACGGGCGAATTAAAGAAAGGTTGCAGGCAGTCTGCTTTTTATGGGTGGTTTACATTCCAAAAACATTTGTTGCTATCCATAAGTGAGAAAAAGCCCCAAAAGACATCTTTATTGCGCTATTTTGATCCTATAATGGGGCACGAGGATGTTATACATGAAACTAACATTGTATTTATACTACGTGTGTTCTGGGGCATTATACATGGAATTGGTACTGTATGTGTTCCAATAGGTAATATATTGCCCCTAGGATACTGGAACCTGTGTAGAAAATATATAAATAAGCCCCAAACACAAAAATCATTCTCCGCCTACTGAGCGAGCCGCTGGGTGCAGCAGACTTGTGCATTTCCAGCTCGGAGTAGTTCTTTCCAGTAAGCCAAGCCAGCAATATTCCTGTTCAGACACATGAAAATATTTAGCAGCCCGGAGGCATTGATTCTAAGTAAGTTACATTACACGCTAATTCATTTTAACCCCTGCCTCCCTGACCTTCTGCCGGTCGCTTATAGTTTGAAAGCCTGATTTGCATCATCACATGAACAAAGGTCGAGCTCGTTATACTGAGAGCAACGTTAACGAGACAGTGATTCAGACAATGACAATGTAGGACAATTTGCAATTGCTCTTTTTTTTTTCTTTTCGGGCTTTGGCTTTGCGTTGTGCTTCAGAGTCACGTTGCAGTTGGTTACAAGGTATATAGGAGATTGACTGTATTCAAAGCTTCATTCAGAAAGCTGGTATCTCGTGGTTTTCCCTAATTTGGTGCAATTTGCCTAAATCTGACTTCTGAGTATTAATGCAACACGATGCTTCTTCTCTTCTGATGGTTGATGACGTTGTTCCAAACACAGGGTCAGACTGGGGGGTGCAGGGCCCACCACACCCCCATGGGTCCCTGTCCTGGCCCCCACACCCCCCAGGGGTCCCCACTGCCCACGCAACCCCTACCCCCCCCGAGGCGTGATTGGGGGTATGGGTGCTGGGGTATGGGTGCTTCTGGTGCCTGGGTTAGACTGAGTGCTGGGGTATGGGTGCTCCTGGTGCCTGGGTTAGACTGAGTGCTGGGGTATGGGTGCTCCTGGTGCCTGGGTTAGACTGAGTGCTGGGGTATGGGTGCTCCTGGTGCCTGGGTTACACTGAGTGCTGGGGTATGGGTGCTCCTGGTGCCTGGGTTACACTGAGTGCTGGGGTATGGGTGCTCCTGGTGCCTGGGTTACACTGAGTGCTGGGGTATGGGTGCTCCTGGTGCCTGGGTTACACTGAGTGCTGGGGTATGGGTGCTCCTGGTGCCTGGGTTACACTGAGTGCTGGGGTATGGGTGCTCCTGGTGCCTGGGTTACACTGAGTGCTGGGGTATGGGTGCTCCTGGTGCCTGGGTTAGACTGAGTGCTGGGGTATGGGTGCTGCTGGTTCCTGGGTTAGACTGAGTGCTGGGGATTTATTTCTTATACAAGCACAAAAAGTGATTAATCATAATGATAACAAAAAGCCTAATCCATAATTAATCATGTTTACATATGCATCAGTTGATTTCCCTAGGCTTACCTGTTCCATGTCGGGTTTGTACTGCCAATAGGGAGAGAATGTACCTACTGAATGATTCATATCACCCCGCTCTGTGCCGGGCTCACCCTAAATCTCTCCCTGTTGATATAAAGGAACGCTCTATAGAGCTGTGCCATGAACAGCACATTACTCACCCGTCCTTATCAGTGCCAACCCGGGGCCAAAGTAGCACTCCTACTGATTCATATACACACTACACACCGCTGATCCGTAACATGCCAAGTTGCACTTACCCTTTAATTACCTTCCACAACCGCATAATATCTCTGTCCCCAGCACTTAAAGGGACATCGTCATTAGAATAAAATGTATTATTATGCACACTATGTGTCATCTTGGATATATATGATCGATAACATTTCTAAAATAATAAAAAGCATTCCAGCTGTCACCAGATTATACCTGTATAAATTCAGTGGCAGAACTGGGGGTAAAGGTGCAGAGGGGAGCTGGGGGTGAAGGTGCAGAGAGGATCTGGGGGTGAGGGTGCAGAGGGGAGCTGGGGGTGAGGGTGCAGAGGGGGAGCTGGGGGGGAAGGTGCAGAGGGGAGCTGGGGGGGGAAGGTGCAGAGGGGAGCTGGGGGGGGAAGGTGCAGAGGGGAGCTGGGGGTGAAGGTGCAGAGAGGATCTGGGGGTGAGGGTGCAGAGGGGAGCTGGGGTGAGGGTGCAGAGGGGGAGCTGGGGGGGAAGGTGCAGAGGGGAGCTGGGGGGGGAAGGTGCAGAGGGGAGCTGGGGGGGGAAGGTGCAGAGGGGAGCTGGGGGGGGGGAAGGTGCAGAGGGGAGCTGGGGGGGGGAAGGTGCAGAGGGGAGCTGGGGGGGAAGGTGCAGAGGGGAGCTGGGGGGGGAAGGTGCAGAGGGGAGCTGGGGGTGAAGGTGCAGAGGGGAGCTGGGGGGATGAAGGTGCAGGGGGAGCTGGGGGATGAAGGTGCAGAGGGGAGCTGGGGGTGAGGGTGCAGAGGGGAGCTGGGGGGATGAAGGTGCAGGGGAGAGCTGGGGGTGAAGGTGCAGAGGGGAGCTGGGGGTGAAGGTGCAGGGGGAGCTGGGGGTGAAGGTGCAGAGGGGTGCTGGGGGGGAGGTGCAGAGGGGGAGCTGGGGGTGAGGGTGCAGAGGGGTGCTGGGGGGGAGGTGCAGAGGGGGAGCTGGGGGTGAGGGTGCAGAGAGGAGCTGGGGGTGAGGGTGCAGAGGGGGAGCTGGGGGTGAGGGTGCAGAGAGGAGCTGGGGGTGAAGGTGCAGAGGGGGAGCTGGGGGTGAGGGTGCAGAGAGGAGCTGGGGGTGAGGGTGCAGGGGGGAGCTGGGGGTGAGGGTGCAGAGGGGAGCTGGGGGTGAGGGTGCAGAGGGGAGCTGGAGGTGAGGGTGCAGAGGGGAGCTGGGGGTGAAGGTGCACAGGGGAGCTGGGGGTGAAGGTGCAGAGGGATGATGGAGGGCAAAAGTGAAGCAACTTCTGGCGGAAGTGATGTCATCCATAGCGAAAGTGATGTCACATGCAGCCATGTGCTTGATGTCACTTCCACAAACTGTGGTGGCACCGGACCTAACTACAGCCCTGGGAATAAACAGCAGTGCATTTGGGAGCATTGGGGAGGCCAAATCTTATAAAGCAAGTTATAGCTTAGAATGGTTGTTAGTTAACTAATAAGTCATACTTTGTTTTGTCAGACAAGGTTATAGGGCCAACAAGCACCCTTACCTAGGGGTAGGAATGTACCCAGAGTTCAACTAGGATCCAGAGTGCCAGGATCCTATGCCCATTGGATGGTACTTCAGCACTTTAATAATGTAGCCAGTGGGTGGGTGGGAGTGCTGAGCAGGGTGGGGGGTGGTGATCGGGTCTGGCACTAGTGCTTGTGCCCTTGCCCATGGTGTAAGTACCTCATAGCAGGGCACATTTTGTGCAATCAGGTAGGGATAAAAGCCATTTTCTATCTCTTTAATATGTGCAAGTCCCTCAGTAGCTGATGCTTGTTAAACTCTATATCTCCACCCCTGCCAGGGAGGTTCAAGGCATCTGAAGTACAAAGGCCCCAGACGGCCACATTATTATCTCCTCACATCAAGGTGTGAATCACGGTGTTCCCTTTGCGCCGCTTGTTAACTGTCTCATTTCACAATGGCTTTCTGGAAGGGCGGACAGATGTCCTGCCATGTTTGTTATTCAGAAAGAAAACATTTTCCCACGTGTTGGTGGGACGTAAAAACCAAAATAGCAACAACCGTTCTCATAGCTATAAATCTCCACACCTTACAGGGACCCAGAGGTATAGAATGACGTCTCATTCCCACCGGCAAAGTCTTTGTAGAAAGACTGAAACAAAGTTACTTTCTATTTGAGGTTTGGGACATTCTTGGAAGCATCTGCAGGGTCAGTGTTGGTGGAACATCATATGCAACTGGCGGGGAGGGGGTCTGTACTGTATTACAACCTTAAGGTGGCCATACACTGTGTGATCCGCTCGTTTGGCGAGGTTGCCAAATGAGCAGATCATCTACGGTGGGTGATATTTGGTTGATCGTCTACAGGGGGTGATATCAGGCTTATACAATTGTTCGACCCTATGATCGTATTAAAATGGTGGGTATATGGGCCATCAGACCGAGAACTGCATCAATGAGCCAATGTGGTCCCCAATCCGATGGGAATATCAAACCTGCCCGATTGAGATCTGGCCAATTTTAGGCCCGCAGTGGCTCCCCATACACAGGCAGATAAGCTGCCGAATCGCTCTATAGGACTCAAATTGGCAGCTGAAACATGTATGGCCACCTTTACCCCTTCACATACTGAACACTCAAGTGCATCTCCATATAGCAGAGTTGATTGCCTTGACCTGTTTTTCCCATTCCAACTGGAACCACCCCTCCCACCTGATCCACAGCCATGCATGTCCATCAGTGTCCAAATATCTTTCAATTTTCAATTAAAAGTCAGCACAAAGTACATTATATACTGTACTTGCTCAATTCAGAAAACTGATAGATTTCTTTTTTACTAATTGCTACCTCCCTTGGCAGGGAACCCTACAATCTGTCTGTCCTTAGGGTAAAAAATACCTCTTTTCTGCTGATGTTGGTGAAAAATTGAGATGGAGAACTGGGAGAAATGGCCATTTGCTCTCCTAGATACACCTGAAACCCCAGCTTGAAGGTCAGTTAGGGTTTGGTTGTAGGGTGAGTATGTGTTTGGTGCCCTGTATGTCCTTGGAACTATGACTGAATGACATCAATAGTTTTTATTATCTGTAACTTATTTCATGAGATAAGGGCTGCCCTGATCAAAGAGTTGCCCTTCATGAAGGACAATGGCCAAAGGTTGGACCTTCAAGTCTGACAACCATTGCTCTACAGTCTTATCTAACATCCCATTAAAGAATCCTTTAGGGCAGTGGCAGATGGGGAGATTAGTCACCCCTCGACAAATCTTCATTGCCGCGAGCAACTAATCTCCCAGCAATGCCATCCCACCGGCATTGGATGGCATACGAGTCGCTATTAGTGATGGGCGAAATGTTTCGCCAGGCATGGATTCGTGGCGAATTTCCACATTTCACCATTGGCGGATTGTTTCGCGAAACGGATGAAAAAATTTGCAGTGGAAAAATTCACCGTCCGTCCAAAAATTGTCGCATGTGTCAAAAGAATAGTCGCTCGTCAAAAAAAGAATAGTTGCGGGCGTTAAAAGAATAGCCTGGGCGACAAAAGAATAGCCGCGGGCGACAAAAGGATAGCCATGGGCGGCAAAAGAATAGCCAAGGGTGGCAAAAGAATAGCCATGGGCAGCAAAAGACGCATGACTTTTTCGCCATTTCACGAATTTTTCGCCGTTCTGCGAATCTTTTGAAAGATTCGCAAATTTTTTGGCGAATCGAAACGGGACAGATTCGCTCATCACTAGTCGCTATTATTTGATGCAAGGCAACTTCGGGCAGCTCCGGCAAATTGTATGTTCCTAATGCCGGTTGGAAGGCATTGCGGGGAGATTAGTCGCCCTTGGCAACGAAAATTTGTCACGGGGCGACCAATCTCCCCGTCTGCCACTGCCCTTATATGACTTGTCTGCAGGTTTGTGGCCAAACCAATACCTTGGACTTAAGCAGCAATTATTTACTTAATTTATTTCATTACAACACTGTTAGTAAACTTTACTGAAATATGTTTTTGTAAAAAACAGAAATTGCGAAACGCGCTGATCTTTCCTGACCGTAAGGCACCCAGTGATTTTCATGATGTAGCTATGTGTTAGTCACCCTTTAGCCTGTGAGCCTGGCACCCAGCCAGACAAGCTTGACGGAATTAGGAATTTTTACGCAGAGGATTTTCACACAGGGTCATCATTCTACCTGTCGACTTCTAAGAAATTGCTGCCTTTTCACAAGTCCTAGCAGCTTTAACAGAATATGGTCTCCAACCCGAAGGAATTTTATCTTTCTTTACAGTCTCCTGGTTTATTGGTCTAGAGGCTATTAGGTAATGGGTCCCTAATTGATGTAAACAGATTTCCAAAAAGTTTACCAGTAGATAGTCCAAGTGAGTGCCATAGAGGTAAGTCCATTGCCACTTGGCCTGGATTAAAAGAACAGTCACTATTATTGACTCTTACCCATTCCAGGATGTATTTGACTGTTCCTTTGCCCAGAAAGCCATTATTAGCGTCTACTCTTAGGCCGATGGCACTTGGGGTGTTATCACCATCGAATATTTCTGTCTGCTTGAAACGGAAACTGCCCAGCTTGAGATACCATGCAGATTTAGCCCATGTATGGCAGCCATTATTTGGAACAAGCATACAGCCAATTTGAACTGGTTTAATTGGCCATTTGACCATCCTAAATTCACTCCCTTAATTAAGGCGGCCATACACGGAACAATTTTAGCTGCCGATATCAGCCCTTAAAGGTCCCCATACACGGGCTGATTCTAGCTGCCGATATGGGTCCATTAGACCGATTCAGCAGCTAATCGGCCCGTGTATGGGCAATACCAACTTGCCTGCCCGACCGATATCTGGCCAGATCTCGATTGGGCAGGTTAGAAAATCTGGTCGGATCGGGGACTGCAACGGCTCGTTGATGCGGTCCCTGAACTGACTGCCCCATTGCCGCCAATATAATTCGATCGATATTGGGTAAAGATCCGCTCCCTTGGCGATCTCGCCAAGCAAGCAAATCTTAACATGTATGGGCACCTTTAGAACGCAGCTTATCTGCCTGTGTATGGGCACCAATGACAGGCCTCCCCTGAAATTGTGCAGATCTCGATTGGGCAGGTTTAATTTTTCCATTGGATCCGGGATTGCGATGGCTCTTTGATGGCACCTATACCTGCTGTTTTAATTCGATCATTTGGCCCTAGGGCCAAGCAAATGGATGAGCCCAATACCACTCACCTGTAGGTGGGCATATCGAGCGGATCTTACAGTGTATGGCAACCTTTATTTAGCATTTCATATGTTTGGGTGTATTTTAAAATAATTAAAGGTGAACAAAACCCTTAGTCATAACAGGGACCCCCTCCAGAGCCCTCTCTCCCCTCTTCCAAACCCTGAAGGACCCCCTAAACCAGTGGTGTAACTGGATGGCGCTGGGCCCCCCTGCGAAAAATCTTCAGAGGGGCCTGGCACACAGTGATTACTATCCAGAACTCTGCATCTGCCCACTCCCTGTCCCCTGCCAGCTTCCCCTGCTCCCTGCCTGCTGGTGGGAGAGCGGTTGGGAAGGGAGAATTTCTAACGCTATAGAGGAAACAGGCCCACCGGTTATAGGCCCCCCCTCCTCTATAGTTACGCCAGTGCCCTGAATGCAGTTGTTCCCTTTACCTTGTTCTGTAAAGTAATGTAATGTGGTTGGAAGGTGCCATCTTGCACCACTTCTGATTCTCTTCTTGGCATTCTTCTTAAGATCCCCATACACAGGCAGATTCTAGTTGCCGATATGGGTCCCTTAAGGTGGCCACACACGTGGCGATCTGGCGATCTTCGTCAGATCCGCCACTAACCTTCAGGGCTGAAACGGCAGATAAGGAGGTAGAAACAATAGGATTTCTACCTCCTTCTACCGATTCAGCCCTGATGGCAGATTTTGGTCAGGTGTCTTCTATGGCGCCTGATCAAAATCTTTTAACCCGCCCGATCGGCGAGACGACCGATATCAGCAGCTTCCTGCGATATCGGTCGACTCGCCGACTTGCCATACACGCACCGAATATCGTACGAAACGAGGTTTCGTACGATATTATCGGTGCGTGTATGGCCAGCTTTAGACCGATTCAGCAGCTTATCGGCCCATGTATGGGCACTTCCGACGGGCCTGCCCGACCGATATCTGGCCTGAAATTGTCCAGATCTCGATCAGGCAGGTTTGAAAATTAGTCGGATCGGGGACCACATTGACTCATTGATGCAGGCCCTGAACCAACAGACGCCTATACCTGTCGTTCTAATCTGATCGTTTGGCCCAGCGCCAAACAACCGAATTAGCCCGCCCGATATCGCCCACCCGTAGATGGGGATATTGGGAGAACATCCGCTTGTTTGGCGACCTTGCCTAGCGTGTATGGCGTGTGTGTAGCTGAAGCACAAAAACATGATTTGTGTTGAGTAGAGGAAACGGCCACATGGCTCCTGGGTGCTATGATTGTGCAGGGCCCTGTAGTTGGGGCATTTAAATGTATGGTTGAAATAATACATGGGAATAATTGTAATATACATTTTTATACATTCTCCGTCAGTGAGGGCTATAGGCAGGGAAAGGGTAAACGTGGATTGTGCCGCCGCGTGCAGCGGAGCATACAGCTCCTTACATAACCCTACTGACAGGAACGCTCTTGTGCAAACCAGTACCGTATCCAGCTGAAGGGAAGGTCGTCCTGCTTCTTCTGCTTTTGTTTTCACCACTCTGTAGTTGAATAATAACCGAACAATAATTCCTGTATATATTGTAACACCAGTCTCTGGCTGCCTTTGGCACAATATGGCCACGTGCTCAGATAGCACATCCAGTTCCATTGATCCTTTCAGTGGCAGCTGTGTGGCCCCTGCACTTGTAGTCAGACTGAGGTCCCCACACAGCAATTTGATATTGATATCCCATGACAGGACAAACTGATCATCTTAAAGGGGAACTCCACCCAAACACAAATAAAGCTGTTGAAAAATAAACATTATTTCAAACAACTGTGCAATATACATCAATTAATAAATATTCAGCCTCTTCATGATGTTTAATGTAATAATATGGTTTGGAACAGTTCCCTAAGCCCCGCCCCTGTTCCCTAAGCCCCACCCCCTGTTCCCCTGCTGACTACTTTGTGACTCAAATAAAATGTAACAGTAGTCGCCTGTCCCTCAGCCTGCCTTCAGCCTGCCTCCTCCCAATCCCACTATTCCCTGCTGCACACGTGATGTCAATAAGCAAAGGAACATCCCAGTGCAATGCATTATGGGTTATGTAGTTCCTGCATGCTGTCTGTAAGCTGTGGGGAAGTTGCTACAATTTGTAACATCAGTGTTTTAGTCCCTCCTCCCCTGCCAGGATTTCAAATGATGCAGAAAGAGAAGAACTGTTTTGCAGCTGGATTTCAGCATATAAAAATGGAATTTATTCCTACAGATACAGGGATAGGGATATTCGGGGTTTCTGTGTTGTGTGGGGCTTTTTAACAAATCTTGGTTTGAATACCAGAGTTCCCCTTTAATTGTTCTTTCATACAACATGGAAACTTATTGGCTTGTATATACTCATGGCCGACATAATTTGACATCTGTATATATATATCTATATATCTATATATAGATTGTAAGCTCTACGGGGCAGAGACCTCCATCCTCTTGTGTCTTTGACTCTTAACTTATTGCAGCTGTACCTTGTATTTATCTGTATTTATTGTTATACTTTGTATTTATCTATTATTATCTTAATAACCCACTGTTTGTATTAATGTATTCTACAGTACAGCTATGCGTACATAAGTAGCACTATATAAATAAACACATACATACATACATCTCCAGTTGTGAGCCCCAGTTATTTGCATTGATCGGGGCCACTTTTCTCCATCTCTGCCCCCATTTCCAAGCTCATATGAATGGGGACCTTGGACCCTTTGTTCTCCATGTTTTGTGCGGCTCGGCAGGAAGGCGTCGGCACATTAGAAATCTACTACAATAATGGCACAAATGTCAATGAAAGCCACAAAAGAGTAGCTGCCAGTTGTGTTTGCCTTTTTCTTACCCCACTCTATTCCTTCCTGCCCTACAGACTATATAGGTTTTCCCTCTAACCCCCCCCCCAAAGAGAATCAACCCCATCTCCGATTTTAATTGCTTCGGCCATGTCATTAACCTATTAAACCCCTTTATTTTCCATGAGGTCACTCTGTTCCGAGCAGGACACATGCGTAACCCTTTTGCCTCTATAGGGGCCTCCATGTTGCCCATTAGTCAGCCTCAGATTTTATTCACCATTTGACTGGAAACGGTTCCGTTCTTCCCCCTCCTATGAAAACTGATCAACCTTCTTATTTTCCTAATAAAGCAGCGACGGCTATCATCCGGATTGACTTCTTTCCGAAAAAAATAAATAGCTGTGACCAGACCCCCAGAGGCAATGAAATTTAAGACTCCGCTCGGCTAATTGCTGGGATGACTCAGTGCCTTTGAAGTCTGTGGGGTATATGGAGGCAGACGCTGCAAGGCTTCTGGGTTCAATTAGGACCCTTTTACGGCATGTATTATTAATTGCATGTAATAGGGCTACAAAATGCACCAAAGCTTTTTAGCATTTTAGATAAACCCTAATGGGTCTGCTATGTGGATTTACTGATACTGAGGGCTGTCATACAAATATTGCTATATATATATATATATATATTTACTGTAAATTACAAGGGCGTTGGACCAAAGTGATGATGAACGTGTGGAGAGATGTTGCCCTCTCTTCCAGCCTACTGACTCCATGGGGCCCCATGATATGTAGAAGCCAAGGAACATGGAGATGTTTGAAGCTCTCAAAGGCAGATGTGGGCTTGCCAGTAGCCCCTGAGATACCCCAGCACTGCCCAAATGCCCAAAGGCTCTCAGAGGATACTGGGCGTTGTAGATCAATAACAGCTGTAGAGACACAGGCTGGGAATCCTTAGCCTATTTATCTGATGAAGATGATGCCCTGCGGAGTTTTCCCTTACTCCCCTCCTCTAGATTTTAAAGACAGAACATCGGTTAATGGGTTTTTTTAGTAATTACTGGGGAACGCCGGAATCTCATGCTCTTGGCTGAAATAAAATTGCTTTCCATTGCCTGAATACAGGGCGTGGGCATTCCTGGCATTCAGCATTGAGCCCAATGGTTGGAGGACGAAGGTGAATACCCTCCCTGTTCTACCCTATGGACATCCCTGCAATCTATATTTCATAGGCCATCTGCCCTTGAGTTGTTTAGGAGGACAAAGAAGGGTCTCGGTTATGAGGTCGCGAGTGGACTCAATTACTCTGTGGGCAAGTCGTTTAACCCTCCTCCTCCTCGAGGACCTATAAAGGCACATTATAACGGCCAATTTGGGATTTGGAGAACAGAAGAATGTAGGTGTCTTGGTTTCTTTGAGTAAAACAAGGGTACTTCCATATCTGTTAGGCCATTATTGTTGCCAGGGACAAGTAACACCTAGCAACCAGAAAACATTTGCCATTCATAATTATCATCCCATCACTTTAATAACATATAAGTTGCATTCAGTACTAATGCTCAAATGTGTGCAGAATACCCAGCGGTACATCCCATTACGGTAAAGCCCATATTGCTCCTATCTAACTATAGCACTTGCCTTTATGATGGGAAAAGTCCATTTCCTTCCTGGATTCCATTTCACGTATAGAGGAATGACACATAAGCAGCACAGGCAGTCGATACTTATACATAAGTAATGGGGCCCTGACTCACGACGCCAGTCTCAGACATACAGAGGGATCTGAACAAAGATCAATAGGACTGGAAGCACGTGGGGGATATAAGTGCTGTATCCAATAGATAAAATCCTGGTTATAGGTTGGATTTGAGATGAAATCTACCTCGGGGCAAGGTCACACAGGGCTATTTTGGGAAAAGATTTTTTTGGGAAAACACACCAATAATGACTAACACTGAGCACTTGGCAAGCAACGTCAATGTTAGACTATAGGAGGTGCTGTTTCAGGTACTTTAGCACTGTATTGTTGGGTCTGTGTGGCAGTGCTCTTAAGGTCCCCATACACGGGCCGATTCTAGCTGCCGATATGGGTCCCTTAGACAGATTCGGCAGCTTATCAGCCCGTGTATGGGCACTACCGACGGGCCTGCCTGACTGATATCTGGCCTAAAATCGCACAGATCTCGATTGGACAGGTTAAAAAATTTAGTCGGATCGGGGTCTGCATCGGCTCGTTGAAGTGGTCCCCAAACCGACTACGCCTATACCCGTCGTTCGAATTCGATTGTTTGGCCCCAGGGCCAAACAACTGAATTAGCCCAATATCGCCCACTCATAGGTGGGCAATATCGGGAGAAGATCCGCTCACTTGGCGACCTCTTAACGGGTATGGCCACCTTTAGTCTGCTGATACACAGGCCGATATTGGCTCTAGACCAAGGCGGCAGCTTATTGGCCTGTGTGTGGCCCAAGACTCCTTGATCAACACTTTCTCAAATATTGAAGGGGATTGCTGAGAAATTCCATTGGTTGATGAGCATATGAATCATATGTTTATGGTGGCAGATGGAGGCCACCATGTTCTTTTACCTTTGTACCCTGCCCCCCATCAAAGCCAATGGGCACTTTGTGCTTCAGGTTTTAGTATTTGGATACTCATATATATTATATATCAATAAATCTATAGCATGAAGATCTTCCTTGCTAGCTGCTGGACACACAGTCACTTGTTGGTGCTATTGGCATTTTATGGTTTCTTACCTGGCACATAATAGTCTCAAATATCACTTTGTTCCCTCAGCACTACGTATGGCTCCTTGTACACTTTCCATCAGTTCAGGCCGGGGGACTGATCAGTCGGAGAGCATCCCCAATCACCCAGTCTGCCTTTAGTGCCATCACCCTTGCACCAGTCACCAGATATGTTTAATCAATAACATGGCCAAATACTAATTAAAATCCAGCTCATAACCAGCTTCTTTTGTTGGCTTTCAACCAGTTAATGGTACTCCATGCAGTAGGCCCTTGTGGCCAACTTGGCACAGCAGCCAGTTCCAAATGTGTGCTCCCCAACCATGGGGCCTAATAAGCTCCTGTAATATTATCTTTTTATGGTTTACTTCCCCTTTACAGTTAGCTCTTTGTAATCATATAACTGAGGAGCATCACAAACAGCCACAAACCACAGATCATTCTGACAATTTGCCGGTGACGTCGGGCCAGTATTTACATGTCGGCGCTGCCAGATGTTTGTGTTCAGTTGCAGTCACTGTTGGAAAAAATAAAAGGTCTTGTCCTTGTACCCTATAAATAGACCCGTCCCGACTCCCACCCACCCCCCACCCCGAGCTGTGTGTCATTATTAGAAAATAAATTGTGTCCAGGAAAATCCAGTTAAGGACAGATGTAGAGCATTAGGCAATTCTACTGGAATCATCATTAAAGGAGCAGATGCACAACTGAAATTGTATAAATCGTCCTATTGTTCAGTGTAAATATCTTAGGCCAAATGGGCGAAGGTGGGGTATAATCAGTTTTGGGGGTGATGCGCAATATAAACCGGAAAGTGGTGATAAAGGTTGCACAGTCTGCTCTAGGTCTAGTAACCCGTAGCAACCAATTTGCTTCTTGGGTCTTTCAATGCTAGCTAAGGGCCATAACCCTATCTCTATAGCAATAATGTGGACGTCACATATATATTGATACAAAAAAGTGACTTTTCCAGTGTATGACCCTTCAGTTGGTGTTGAACTACAGCTTCCAGAACCCTTGATATTGATGCAGGGAGTCCAACAAGAGCCAAAGTGCATTAGGTTGGGTGGAATCCCTTGGTGTTGTATCACCCTCCTCCGCCGACACTGATACTCCCATAGAGTTCATGTAATAAAGTTGTGACAAAAATGTACTGCCTCAATGTTACTCGTATAAAATGGGCAGACAATAGAAACAATATCCAGCTGGCAATTTATTGGCTACTATTGCCTGCCATTCATGGTGACAGCTTACTGTTTCATGTATGGGCAGCTAAGCTATTTCTATTTAGCCCCTGCCCACCAACTGGGCATTTTTTGGTTCAGGACTCGGCCAACTATTAATCCCAAGGCAAGGTCCACATCAGGCCATAGAGGTAGCCCTCTGGTCCTAACAGGTCCCCATGTAAACTGATTACTGCCCTAATAAGTGGCCATACAGGGCAAAGATCTAACTTGTAGCTACGTTATGTGACAGTAGCATGTCTTGACTTGTGTGTAGGCAGCCAGATTGGAGACAATGGAATATGTTTATCAGACAACAAAGCAGTTCAGTTGCAGATGAACTGCTCCATATTTACCACTGGGAAACATTTCACAGACAAAGCAAAATGATGGAATCGATGGAAGACTTTTGGGCAAACAATACGGCACATTTTCACTATTTTGACACAAATGTGTGTATATAATACACAAATACAGATATTATATTGTTTGGTGATAATTCTTTTATGCACTGGCGGACCTTTTTTAAAATTAATTGTATGTTGTTCCATACAGCAGGGATCCCCAACCCCTTGGATGTTGCTCCCAGTGCCCCCAAACCAGGGAGTTATTTTTGAATTCCTGACTTGGGGGCAAGTTTTGGTTGAATAAAAACAAGATTTCCTACCAAATAAAGCCCCTGTAAGCTGATAGGGTGCATAGAGGCCCCTAATAGCCAATCACAGCCCTTATTTGGCTCCTCCATGAACTTTTATGGTGCTTGTGTTGCTCCCCAAGTCTTTTTACATTTGACTGTAGCTCATGAGTAAGAAAGGTTGGGGATCCCTAACATACAGGGACAACTCTGTCACATTCAGCAGTCAGTATATGATGTCTCAATAAATATCAATAAATATCATTGCAATTCCCCCATCTACACCTGCTATTGTGCCTTATGGCCAGACCCTGTTTTGCACTAGGTGAGAAATATTCAGACTCAAGCTGTCAGTGCAAAATCCATGTCTTTGCCTCGGTGAATGACAAAGGTGTGGCCCCTGCGCAGACAAAGGGCACCATTCCACTGACACACAAAGGAACAAAGGAGCCCTGTAAGGAACGGGACTGGGGCAGCGCTGCCATTCTGTATGTATATAGGGCAGAGGTGTGAATGTAAACACAAAATAAGGTGATCTTTCAGGAAATGCCAACAAAGGCCATCAAATCTGTTTCTTATACAAAGAGGCGATCCTGTTCTGTATTCGGAACAATATTTTAAATGCATATAAACTGGGCTGTAGTGGGGCTTGGTACACTGCACCCTTTGTAAACGCAACTATCCAACAAATACCCAATCATTTGTATTTATAGCGAAACACACAGCTCCCCCAATAGGCTTCATAGGGGTTGGTCAGCACTGGAATAAAGTATTAGTATTACCAGAGGCTATTTTACTGCTACTATAGGCCCCATCTCTCCCTACTATACCTGCTATCCCACAGCCCCAGTCCCTTCCCAGAGGCTATTATCCCCCCACTGCTACTATAGGCACCATCTCTCCCTACTATACCTTCTATCCCACAGCCCCAGTCCCTTCCCAGAGGCTATTATCCCCCCACTGCTACTATAGGCACCATCTCTCCCTACTATACCTGCTATCCCACAGCCCCAGTCCCTTCCCAGAGGCTATTATCCCCCCACTGCTACTATAGGCACCATCTCTCCCTACTATACCTGCTATCCCAAAGCCCCAGTCCCTTCCCAGAGGCTATTATCCCCCACTGCTACTATAGGCACCATCTCTCCCTACTATACCTGCTATTCCACAGCCCCAGCCCCTTCCCAGAGGCTATTATCCCCCCACTGCTACTATAGGCACCATCTCTCCCTACTATACCTGCTATCCCACAGCCCCAGTCCCTTCCCAGAGGCTATTATCCCCCCCACTGCTACTATAGGCACCATCTCTCCCTACTATACCTGCTATCCCACAGCCCCAGTCCCTTCCCAGAGGCTATTATCCCCCCACTGCTACTATAGGCACCATCTCTCCCTACTATACCTGCTATCCCACAGCCCCAGTCCCTTCCCAGAGGCTATTATCCCACTGCTACTATAGGCACCATCTCTCCCTACTATACCTGCTATCCCACAGCCCCAGTCAAGTCCCAGAGGCAATTATCCCACTGCTACTATAGGCACCCTCTCTCCCTACTATACCTGCTATCCCACAGCCCCAGTCCCTTCCCAGAGGCTATTATCCCCCCCACTGCTACTATAGGCACCATCTCTCCCTACTATACCTGCTATCCCACAGCCCCAGTCCCTTCCCAGAGGCTATTATCCCCCCACTGCTACTATAGGCACCATCTCTCCCTACTATACCTGCTATCCCACAGCCCCAGTCCCTTCCCAGAGGCTATTATCCCCCCCACTGCTACTATAGGCACCATCTCTCCCTACTGTACCTGCTATCCCACAGCCCCAGTCCCTTCCCAGAGGCTATTATCCCCCCACTGCTACTATAGGCACCATCTCTCCCTACTATACCTGCTATCCCACAGCCCCAGTCCCTTCCCAGAGGCTATTATCCCCCCCACTGCTACTATAGGCACCATCTCTCCCTACTATACCTGCTATCCCACAGCCCCAGTCCCTTCCCAGAGGCTATTATCCCCCCACTGCTACTATAGGCACCATCTCTCCCTACTATACCTGCTATCCCACAGCCCCAGTCCCTTCCCAGAGGCTATTATCCCCCCCACTGCTACTATAGGCACCATCTCTCCCTACTATACCTGCTATCCCACAGCCCCAGTCCCTTCCCAGAGGCTATTATCCCCCCACTGCTACTATAGGCACCATCTCTCCCTACTATACCTGCTATCCCACAGCCCCAGTCCCTTCCCGGAGGCTATTATCCCCCCACTGCTACTATAGGCACCATCTCTCAGCATGTATTTTTGGCTTCATATGTTCCCTAACTACTAGTCAAAGGATTTCTGTTACAGAAGTATCTAAGAGATGGAGCATGTTACTGGTAATTAATTACATTCTGGCAAACACTAGGTAGCCAAAAAAAAAGCAGAATATCTTTTGTTCCATTGCCAGCCAATCAGATGCTCTATACATTAATAATACATTTATATGTAACAGCTCCTAATAACTCATTCTGTGACTCAAAGCCTTGCTTCTGATTGGTCGTTTTTCTGTCTAGCCAGCTCTGCGGCAGCTTGGCATGAACTTTCCCAGACCCACCCTGAAAAAAGAGAAAACCCAATCACGTCAGGCTCATTTACTTCTAACTAGTTTCAAATTTCCTTTTTTGCAGGAGCCGCTGAAGGATTCCCTGACTGCCAACAAGTAGGTGTTGGGTGTTAGTCAATCAATTATATATATATCTAACAATAAATATTAAATACTATTTAATTAGTGTGTGTTATTTCAGAATCAGTAGCATTTATGTCTTTCCTAATAGCAGCTACCATAAGCAATGGTAATAGCACCCAGAAACAATGGGCCACTCATCATGGGCACATGGATACAGCTTGGCCTGGAAAATACTGTCTTGTTGGCAACCCTAGTGGTAGCCCAAGCAAACCAGAACTGTTTGGCTAGTCAGAAACACCCCCTGGAAAGTGACTATTCTTGTATGACTGGTTGGTAGGCCATGATGGTTTCTATAATGGGGTTATGACACTACAGTTGGCCTATGGGAGTTGATAAAGAGGTTGAGGCCAATTAGCTTGGCAACAATGGAGGGTTAATGAAGAATGAGACTCCAAACTAAAGGTGGCCATACATGGGCCAATTGTAGCTGCCGATATCAGTCCCTTGGACTGAATCGGCAGATTATCAGCCCGTGTAGGGGCAGGAACGAGGGGCCTGCCTGATATCTGGCCTGAAATTGGGCAGATATCGATCGGGCAGGTTAAAAGATTTAGTCGAATCGGGGACCGCATCGGCTTGTTGATGCGGTCCCCGAACCGACTGCGCCCATTGCTCCTGTTATAATTCGACCGTTTGGCCCCAGGGCCAAAGGATCGAATTAGCCTACATTTTCCCGATAACGCCCACCCTTAGGTGGGGATATCGGGTGAAGATCTGCTCGCTTGGCGACCTAGCCAAGCGAGCAGATCTTCACCCTATATCCATACACGTTACGATGGCCATACACGTTACGATCCGCTCGCTTGGCGACCTCGCCAAGCGAGCGGATCATAACGTGTATGGCCACCTTAAGTCAAGGGGAAGAAGTCGTCCTTTCAGCATCGTTCCTGGTTGGCCAGTACATACATAGTGAATACAATTGGGCTGCTCCTTTACAGTAAGTTTTGAAAACACGACTATTAAGGAGTGGCTTCTTTACACAAAGCACATTAGTGATGCAATTCTAATTAAATTTAATGGGTAGTAATCATATAAAGCAAGGCTAATAGCCAATACGCCCTGCAAATAAGGTTTCAAAATAGACTTCAGTTCCTGGAAATGTACCTATCACGACAAAAAAAAAATAATAATAATTACCCATAATGGACACTGACAGTTCTTGCACATTGTACTGTGGACTTACTGTTTTTTTTTTGTTTGAAACAGTTTTTCTCAGACAATTTTTAAACTGTTGTTTATTAATGGTCAATATGTAATCTTGAGGGTACATCCAGTACGTTGGTAATGAGCACACTCAGGAACATGCAAACAACACACAGCACACTATGTATTAAAGTAATACTGGGAGGCGATGTTGTTATGGAACCCATTCAGTGGGGACATCTGGGGGGGAATTAAGGCCTCTTGTGACTTAATGAGGTTGGCATGGGACAGGCTACACAAGACCATTATCTTCAAGGGAGTGTCTTCTGCTATGGGGGAAACCAGAGAAAATACCCACTAGATGGCACATAGGAGGAGCCTGAATATGAAGAGACAACAAATAATTCTAAAAACCTATGATTTTTTTTAATCAGGCTGACCTTCAAGATGGACTTTAAAGTATGTAGGAGAAATGGAGATTCTTCTTATTTCTCTTTCTAAATGACCTTCAAACAGACCCCTCCTTGCCATGTTCCAAGATGGAGCAGCCCCACAGTATGGGAACCATTGACCTACAACGTATATTAGCAACACAAAAATTTCAAGTTCTACATAAAAATGCCTCTGTACTTCAGTATATCAGCACAACATGACCTACCCAGACTCTTTCTGCCTCATTGGTTTAATTGGAGACCATTTGAATACAGGTAAGGCATCTTTGCTTTATTTTACATTGCCAGTAGTTCCCACATGGCTTTCCCCAACATCATCATTTCACAGATGAGCAGCATAGAATTTCAGGTCTTCTCTTTCATTACAGAGATCCCCTTGACCTTCTCTTGACTGAAATTCCCCAGGGTCTACATCCATTATCTATTTAGTAGAGTGCTGCCCCCTACTATAACTATCAATATCTCTATCTATGAACTCCCTAAAGCTGGCCAAACATGGGCCGATATCGCTGCCAAATCAGTGCCTCCAGGCAGAAGCTTACTGGCCTATGGCTGGTACATACCAATCGTCTCTCCTGGCTGATATTGAACCAAAAATTAGACAGATATCTATCAAGCAGGACATCCTGTTAGACAAAGACTAGATGAGCAAGTTATTGTGTTCCTTGTCCGATGGGTCTTCCTGGGCTCAGCTTTATAGTTGTTGATCTCCTGGACCAAAAGATCAACCCGATTTGGCCCAAAACTGCAGACCAGCATGGTTGCTATAGATTTATAGGTATTGGATGTTAAGTTTTGCCTATTACATTACCTTTTTCCATAACTTCCTGTTACTATTATTATTATGAATTAGGGATGCACTAAATTCAGAATTTGGTTTTGGATTTTTTTAAATCCTATGACTTTTTTTTAAAGCAATACTGTCATGGGAAAACATGTTTTTTTCAAATAGAACTTCTCCAGCTGAATCCTGTATTGTAATCTGTTTTTGCCATGGGGCTAGCCATATTCTTCATTTCCCAGGGTGCCACAGCCATGTGACCTGTGCTCTGATAAACTTCACTCACACTTTACTGCTGCGCTGCAAGTTGGAGTGATATCGCCCCTCACCCCCAGCAGCCGATCAGCAGAACAATGGGAAGGGAGCAAGATAGCAGCTCCCAGTAGGTATCAGAATAGCACTCAATAGTAAGAAATCCAAGTCCGGCTTGGGACTCCTCCAGTTACATGGGAGTAGGAGAAACAATAGGTTAGCTGAAAGCAGTTCTAATGTGTAGCGCTTGCTGAAAGCTCAGACTCAGGCACAATGCACTGAGATGGCGCCTACACACCAATATTACAGCTACAAATACATTTGTTGGTTCAAGAATAAAATGTTAAATGGCAGAGGGAATTATTTGCTGTGTAACAGTGTCATTTAGAAATAAAAGGTACACCTGTACCCCTGTTCTCTGTACTTGATGCTAACTAATCTATCATAAGCATTAAGGTAATGACAGAAAGGCCTTTTATCTGCAAAGTCCCAGGTCCAAAGGAAACACAGCTCAGATATGGGAGTCCTATTGCTTCAGCAGCATGGAAAAAGCCACCTAATATTGTTTTTGTTTTCCTAATCCATAATTGGTCAGAAAACTGTCACTTTAAGTCTGATTGATATTTAGAAAAATGTCCTTTGATATGTGACAGCCGGTGTATATGAGAGCAATGTGTATATGAACTTCCCTGCAGCTTTGGTGCTCTGTTTGAATTGGATTCATTTTACTCCCACTCAACTTTATCTGCCTAAAATAAACATTCTCTATATATCATTTGTCTGAATCTGACCGGGAAAGAAAAGGTTATCGGCCTCTCAGCCCAGAATGGGGTCATTGAAGAGAAATTATGTAGCTGGTAGGCAAACAACTTCTGCTGCAAATATGTCAAAGGGATGAATGGATATTGTGTTTTTCCATCATAGGGTGACAGCTATTATTAACCATTTGGTAATCACAGTGACCACTTCTAGATATACAGACTGATATTCTAACTGGCCACCATGTAATTGCTTGCTAATTGTTTTTACATTCTAAAGCCATCTTTATGGGGGGAAAAAACAGTGAGAAAAAAAAGTATTTGACACATCCCAATAAAAATTTTCTACAGACTTCTCGATATCCCACAGCCCCAGTGCCTTCCCAGAGGCTATTATCCCCCCACTGCTACTATAGGCACCATCTCTCCCTACTATACCTGCTATCCCACAGCCCCAGTCCCTTCCCAGAGGCTATTATCCCCCCACTGCTACTATAGGCACCATCTCTCCCTACTATACCTGCTATCCCACAGCCCCAGTCCCTTCCCAGAGGCTATTATCCCCCCACTGCTACTATAGGCACCATCTCTCCCTACTATACCTGCTATCCCACAGTCCCAGTCCCTTCCCAGAGGCTATTATCCCCCCACTGCTACTATAGGCACCATCTCTCCCTACTATACCTACTATCCCACAGCCCCAGTCCCTTCCCAGAGGCTATTATCCCCCCACTGCTACTATAGGCACCATCTCTCCCTACTATACCTGCTATCCCACAGCCCCAGTCCCTTCCCAGAGGCTATTATCCCACTGCTACTATAGGCACCATCTCTCCCTACTATACCTGCTATCCCACAGCCCCAGTCCCTTCCCAGAGGCTATTATCCCACTGCTACTATAGGCACCATCTCTCCCTACTATACCTGCTATCCCACAGCCCCAGTCCCTTCCCAGAGGCTATTATCCCCCCACTGCTACTATAGGCACCATCTCTCCCTACTATACCTGCTATCCCACAGCCCCAGTCCCTTCCCAGAGGCTATTATCCCCCCACTGCTACTATAGGCACCATCTCTCCCTACTATATCTGCTATCCCACAGCCACAGTCCCTTCCCAGAGGCTATTATCCCCCCACTGCTACTATAGGCACCATCTCTCCCTACTATACCTGCTATCCCACAGCCCCAGTCCCTTCCCAGAGACTATTATCCCCCCACTGCTACTATAGGCACCATCTCTCCCTACTATACCTGCTATCCCACAGCCCCAGTCCCTTCCCAGAGGCTATTATCCCCCACTGCTACTATAGGCACCATCTCTCCCTACTATACCTGCTATCCCACAGCCCCAGTCCCTTCCCAGAATCTTTTATCCACATTGCCATTCTAGGCACCATCTCCGCCTCCTATTTAGAAATATTGTGTCAGTTATTCAATCCAACAATAACATGACAGATTGATTTCAGCTTGTTTTTTTTGGCAAGATATGGTTCTTTACTGCTGGACAAAGGATTTGACTAGAAAAACACAGGGAAATAGTATGATAATTGACTTAATGCACACCAGTGGCATGAAGCTGGCCATACAAGTAGCTATTTTTGCTTCCTTAATGACCAATTTCAGTGTGATCTCAGTAGTGTCTATGGCAGGGGATTTTCTGGCGTTTAGTATCCATGACAAGTAGCTGCTACTAAGTAGCTCTGTGTGTCTTCGCCCTTACTGCAATGTAAGTGCTGACTGCAAAGCCTTCCTGTGTTGTCACAGAACATCTCATTCTTTCCTACATACCTACGTCGAGTTGAGAGGGAATTATTTTCTATGGGACAGATTTGTTAGTATTCATTGTAGTTTGTAGAGTAGTAGCAATGAACAAACTGCCAGCAATGTATTCCTATTTAAAAAATAAAAACAACAAATAATTGTCTGAGTAATTCATGATGCAGCATTTAGTCAGGCCGTGTTTATCTCATAACAAGGTTACAGGAATATAAAAGTGTTGCACTATCCATCCGCCTTCTGTAGTTCCAGAACAGTCACCGACGGCAAATATTGTTCAGCCTAATTTTCACTTTTAAAAGCCTTCAGAGTGCCAAGACATTGCTTCTGGCCTTGGTCGGGCCCGGACTGGCAATCTGTGGGTTCTGGCCAATACCAAAGGGGCTGCTGTAAGGTGCCATAAACACTCACTGTCTCTGGGTACTGGGAATGCCATGGCCTATTTGGACTCCCAGGCCTGGTCTTGGTAGAGAGGTCTGTCTGCCATTTTTGGGATCTCTTGGGGTTCTTTTATTCTGAACCCAGACATGTCCCTATACCTTGTACTGAGGCTGAGGATTTGCATTATTGCAGGGAGTGCCTGTAGCGTATAATGAGTAATCCCGTGGCCGCTGTACAATAAGCGCTCACACCTCTCACCTCGTTTGACTGTCTGATCTCTGTTCTTTGCACAGTCTGAGATATGCAGTTGCCTCATTTTTCTTTAATTATTGATTTGCAGCCATGCAGAACACTAACGTGACCCCAAGAGGTCTCGGAATCTTTCTATAATGTGAGGCAAAGCATTAGTATTTATTAAAGCTAAAATGCTATTTCGTTTGGCCTGAAATTATTTAGTATTGTTTTAAAGGAGAAGGAAAGGTAAAAACTAAATAAGCTTTATCAGAAAGGTCTGTGTAAATACAGCCATAAGCACTCACAGAAATGCTGCACTGACTTCTCTGAAAAAAGATTTCTTGTGTCTGTAATTCCTGTGCCAGAGACACGCAGCTTTCTGATCTCTTCCTCTCTCCCCTGTCCTGCTCCCCCCTCCCACAAAAATGCTAAGAACTCCCTCCCCCCCCTTAGGAATGTGGATCTGAGCCAATCAGCAGGAAGCTGACTCATAGGGGCGCATTTACTAATCCACAAATCCGATTCACGAATGGGAAAAAATCGTATTGGAAACGAAAATTTCGGAAGGTCGCAAATATCACGAAAATGCTTACGAAAAAATTGTATTAGTCACGATAATATCGTATTGGCGATCCGAAAGTCACAAAATTTTCGTACCGAACAACTGTAAACAGCCACAAAACCTTTCCGATTTTTTTGTGCAAACGTCCGAAAAAGTCGTGCGCCGTACGAAAAAATTGTGCGCCGTACGAAAAAGTCGTGCGCCCTAAAAAAATCGGCGAAAATACGCTCGGAGCGTTCATGCTTTTGTAAATGTGCCCCATAGTCTAACTAACTGAGCATGTTCACTTGGTCTCCGTGTCTGTGCAGGAGTGAGGCATTATGGGAACTTTCTTTACACAGCTCAGCGTTTTTTCTTCCTGTTTGGCTTCTGATCATCTGAACGGGAGAAATATGGGGGGACTGAAGGGCACTATTGAGACAACTGAAGGTTAAGATTAACTCTTTATTAGCCTTTCCTTCTCCTTTAAAGAATGAGTAAATCCATAAAGAAGCTCTGCCGACATAGCATAGCCTCAAACATAGAGCTTAAACTTATATATATATATATATATCCCAAAACGCCAATGGGAATTCTGTTAATAAAAAATCATTATGTGATTATAGGGGTTGTAAACTCAATCATAACGCTGCCCCATTGCACTCCCGATCTTTCCTATAGAAGTTGCTGAAAAACGTTATTATAGATGCAAGGGTATTGACCACTGAGCATTGTACTGACTAAAAACCTCATTATAAATGCAAGAGAAGTGACCAATGAGAATGCTGATTCCCAGCACTGTGTCAGGCCCCTTGCTGGTACCTTACATATAGAGATAATGATGGCATTTTCCCGTCATTATATGGCACAGGAATCAGACATGGGGATAAAGGGACAGACTTGTTCAGTGCTGGGAAACTGTGCTTATTGCTCCCAACTCCAATTGCAGGAACAGAGAACAGGGAGCCGGATTTACACACATCAGCTGGGATTCTCATTGGGGGATTTCTTGCATTTTAATACAGCCGCTGGCCCTTGAGATTTGGTGAAAAGTTTTATTGTGCAATATTGCTTTAAGAATACAACCCTGATGTTGCTGGACTACAGCTCCCAGCATGCCTCACCCTTCATTATATGTTACATTATTCTGGGGTTTGTAGTCCAGCAACAGCTGAGTCGCAGAGACTTCTATTATATCCTATGGAAGATTAGTCGCCACAACGGACTTAGTTAGAAGTCGCGGTGACTAATCACTCTGTGTGTCTTGGCCCTTAGGGGAATTAAATGAAGCAGGAAAACCCAGAACTGAGAGGTGTAATAATAATGAAAACCAATTTGCATTTCAAGGTAAAAAACGTTAGAGAATGTAAAGGGCCGTGGTTTTCCCCATTCAAATCCCAACAGGCTGCCGATTTGTTATTCTATCTGCTTTAGCTTTTATCTGTATCTATTGTTCACTCTCTGTACCTAAATATCTCCTTATCAGCGGAGACACAATAGAATCAACGCATTGCAAAGAACATCCAGTGATAACCTCACCTAACCTTACCTGCTAATCTTGTTTGAGCAGAATGTCACACTTCCTCCAATCAAAATATTTAGATAACAATCAGCGGTATCGCTGCACGCCAGTTGGGCCAGGTCCTCACGAGCACAGAGACATGTGATAACTGCCAGTGGTTTGCCATGATGCACACTTGCCATTGCCACTGATATAATCATATTCTAGGGCAGTTACAATGAAATGAGCGGATTTGTTTACAAATAAAATAACAATTAACCTAAAAATAGAGCAAGTGAATAGGGCAGGGAATTCCCAACCTGAAGTCACACTCGGATATAAGTGTTGGTGAACCACACAAGCATGAAAAAAGTTATTTGGGATTGCCAAATAAGGACTGTGATTGGCTAGTTGGTATCCTCATGTTGACTACTAGCCAGCAGGGGGCTCGCTTGGGGTTAAACTGTGTCTCTGGGCTTCCAAAACGTGCCTCCAAGCCAAAAATGTAAAAATAGTCACCTACCTTGAGGCAACTGGAAGCAACATTAAAGGGGGTGGTAAGTAACAAGTTGCTCATGAACCACTAGGATAGGGCTACATGACTTTTCAGCTGCTTTACGGCACCATCAAAGGAGAAGGAAAGTCATTTTGGCATTTTACTTAGCCACAATAGTACCATACCTGAATAAACTGCCTTAGAAGCTCCCTCCGTTTGTTTAAGATAGCAGCTGCCATTTTAGCTCGGTCTTGCTGCAGCTCTAGCTGCTTATAGCATAGATCAAACATTCTGATGGGAGGGGGAGTGAATTCTTATGAATTCTTATGGGAGGGGGGGAGCAGGAGAAGGGAGAGAGGAGAAAGCTGTGCGGACCCCTGAATGAAGGATTTTTTTCTGAGAGAGGAAGTTAGATATTGAAGAACATGTATAAGAAACAAAAGGAGACAAGAAATCCTGTGTTTCTTTTGAAAGAGGACTCTGTGAGTGCTTATGGCTGTATTTACATAGACCTTTCTGATAAAGCTTACTTAGTTTTTACCTTTCCTTCTCCTATAAGCCACGGAGATCCCAGCAACCCAACATCTAGTGGGCTACCTTACATCCCACGTACAGCCCTGCTCCACTGAGGAAGTTCCTCTCGTGTAGTTGCCCTCACTGAAACACATCCCCCGAGTGATGCAACCATAGTGACCGCTAGACTGCTGTTCAGAACAGAATGTTCCACTTTTACTTCCCCCCGGTACAGAATGTTCCACTTTTACTTCCCCCTGGTACAGAATGTTACACTTGCATCAATGCGCCTTGAAGAGAAGCCCTTGAAAAAAATTGTGGATATTGGTAAACCGAACGAAATAAGTCTTCATCTCTGATGAGGGTGTTGCTAAACAGATGAGAGTAAGGGGAAACTACTATGTGGCCATACTATAACTGTAAATTACATTTGGAAAGGGTTTGTGGCTTTGTTATTTTCTTCAGCCCATTACATATTATTCTTATTATTTATTCTTGTCCTGTCAAAGCTCTTCGTTCAGGTTCTTGCTGCAGTGATGGCTACGGATGGTTATATAAAGCATTGCTGAACCATATACTCATGTGTTTGGCCCGGGCTGGGTTTGAACCCGCAGTGTTTGCGATCATTTCCCAGCAGATCTCTGTTCATGATCAGTTCTGATGGCCTTGACCTTGTATTTTTGCTCCTATTTATGAAATTTGCGCTAGCCAAAACACTTTCCATGGTTTTAACCTTAGGGTGAAGACACACGGAGCTACTAGTAGCAGCTACTTGTCGTGGCTACTAAAATAGACAATGCTGATCATTTATTGATAATTGTCTCTATGTGTGTTTTAGCAGAGGCAATTCTCAGTATTGTCTATGGCAGGGGATTTTCTGGTGTTTTGTAACCATGAAAAAGTAGTTGCTACTAAGTAGCTCCATGTGTCTTCACCTTTATTGGTACCGTTTCTGCCCGGGTTATTCTTTTTGTATCCTGTCCTGGTAATAGGTTCCAAGTAGAAGGAGCCACACTTTAACAGCAGAAAGAGGCAGCACAGGACACCGAAAAAGTATAACCCAGGCAGAAGCAGTACCAATAAGGGTGAAGACACACAGAGCTACTTAGTAGCAGCTACTTTTTCACGGCTACTAAACTCCAGAAAATCCCCTGCCATAGACAATATTGAGAATTGCCTCTGCTAAAACACACACACACAGACAGTTATCAGTAAATGATCAGCGTTGTCTTTTTTAGTAGCCACGACAAGTAGCTGCTACTAGTAGATCTGTGTGTCTTCACCCTAAGACTTAACAGAGATCATTCTGAATGGAAAGGGGATAAGAAGATCTTGCCAAGTCTGGGTTCATTGCATCCCCCATGGGTTGGATAGCCTGGTGTGTCAGTTTTGGTTAGCTAGTTGAAAACAATGGAGGGTTAGTTGAGACTGAAACTGCAAGGTGAACCAGTAACACCCTAGGGCAAATGAACCAAGAAAATATAATTTTACATTCTTCTCTTTGCATTTCCATTAGAAATTGAAATATGCTTTAAAAAATGAAGGTAAAATAAACCTTCACGTGTTGGCAAAGTTTCATCAGTGGTGAATGGAATTGTGTGTCATTGTGAGTCACAGAGTAATAAGCAGTAAATGTTTTTAAGACACTGTTTAAACTTAATAGTGAAAAAAATGACACACTATCATATGGTCACTATAGCGCTTAATCATTTGTTTATTTCTGGCTCTCTCATCTGTGAATATTATCTGGCCATAAAGGATCCATTTTTGGAAATATTGAACACGGCTCCCATTGTATTATCAAAGGTATTTTCAGGTTAATTTGCTGAAAATAATTAATCAGAGCTTGTTTGTTGTTTCTGGGTTATTACTGGTTATAGGCCATAGATCATTGAAAAAAATTAGGAGGACCAAGGACTAAAATATGACCCCCCCAAACAACTCATAACAACGCGTATCTGTCACCCTGCTATAGTTCCAGGGGTACCCAGGGCACAAATAAGCACTCACCCCAAATCCCCCCCTAACTGGCCTTCAGGCTGGGCCCCCTTAACCCATAACAAGGTTACAGATATATAGAAACATTGGGGTAACAGTCACCCCGCTATAGTTCCAGGGGTACCCAGGGCACAAATAAGCACTCACCCCAAATCCCCCCCTAACTGGCCTTCAGGCTGGGCCCCCTTAGCCCATAACAAGGTTACAGATATATAGAAACATTGGGGTAACAGTCACCCCGCTATAGTTCCAGGGGTACCCAGGGCACAAATAAGCACTCACCCCAAATCCCCCCCTAACTGGCCTTCAGGCTGGGCCCCCTTAGCCCATAACAAGGTTACAGATATATAGAAACATTGGGGTAACAGTCACCCCGCTATAGTTCCAGGGGTACCCAGGGCACAAATAAGCACTCACCCCAAAACCCCCCTAACTGGCCTTCAGGCTGGGCCCCCTTAGCCCATAACAAGGTTACAGATATATAGAAACATTGGGGTAACAGTCACCCCGCTATAGTTCCAGGGGTACCCAGGGCACAAATAAGCACTCACCCCAAATCCCCCCCTAACTGGCCTTCAGGCTGGGCCCCCTTAGCCCATAACAAGGTTACAGATATATAGAAACATTGGGGTAACAGTCACCCCGCTATAGTTCCAGGGGTACCCAGGGCACAAATAAGCACTCACCCCAAATCCCCCCCTAACTGGCCTTCAGGCTGGGCCCCCTTAGCCCATAACAAGGTTACAGATATATAGAAACATTGGGGTAACAGTCACCCCGCTATAGTTCCAGGGGTACCCAGGCACAAATAAGCACTCACCCCAAATCCCCCCCTAACTGGCCTTCAGGCTGGGCCCCCTTAGCCCATAACAAGGTTACAGATATATAGAAACATTGGGGTAACAGTCACCCTGCTATAGTTTCAGGGGTACCCAGGGCACAAATAAGCACTCACCCCAAATCCCCCCCTAACTGACTTTCAGGCTGGGCCCCCTTAGCCCATAACAAGGTTACAGATATATAGAAACATTGGGGTAACAGTCACCCTGCTATAGTTCCAGGGGTACCCAGGGCACAAATAAGCACTCACCCCAAATACCCCCTAACTGGCCTTCAGGCTGGGCCCCCTTAACCCATAACAAGGTTACAGATATATAGAAACATTGGGGTAACAGTCACCCTGCTATAGTTCCAGGGGTACCCAGGGCACAAATAAGCACTCACCCCAAATCTCCCCCTAACTGGCCTTCAGGCTGGGCCCCCTTAGCCCATAACAAGGTTACAGATATATAGAAACATTGGGGTAACAGTCACCCTGCTATAGTTCCAGGGGTACCCAGGGCACAAATAAGCACTCACCCCAAATCTCCCCCTAACTGGCGTTCAGGCCCCCTTAGTTCCAGGTGTATATAAGAACTCACTTAAATCTCACCCTAAATAAACTTTAGGCTGAAGAGCCTCACCAACGGTGAATGAATGAGTTCTACTATAAATGGATAAGATAATACAGTGTATAAACAACATCTGCGTCTGTCTGTGCTCTGATTGAAGAGGAAGAAGAATAAATGGTGTAGTAGTATTTGTCATGGATGTAGAGTGTAAGCTCTTTTGGGCAGGGCTCTTATTGTACAGCGCTGCGGAATATGTTGGCGCTTTATAAATAAATGTTAATAATAATAATAATAATAATAGGGCTCTCTTCCCCTCTTGTATCGGTTATTGGTTGCTTTATATGTTACTCTGTATGTCCAATGTATGGAACCCACTTATTGTACAGCGCTGCGGGATATGTTGGCGCTTTATAAATAAATGTTAATAATAATAATAATAATAATAGGGCTCCCTTCCCCTCCTGTATCGGTTACTGATTGCTTTATATGTTACTCTGTATATCCAATGTATGGAACCCACTTATTGTACAGCGCTGCGGGATATGTTGGCGCTTTATAAATAAATGTTAATAATAATGGAGCAAAAATTGCTAACTCTGGGCTCTCACTGTCCAATCATCAAATTCTGATCCCCCCACTGTCCCACCATGTGACATTGATAAAGTAGGAATTAAATATGATTAAAGGAGAGTATATATGAATGGTCTCCTACTTAAGAGCAGATTTAAGGTGTCTATGGGCCCAGAGCAATCATCTCAGTTCTGCAGTTCTATACTACTTCCAAGCAGGTAAACTAGTATATTAAGGCAGGCAATAAAGAGGCCCATTAATTAAAATGCCCTGCCCAGTTAATACTAATTTTGGTTAAGATTCCTTCGCTTATTGGTGCGGCACCTAAAAGCAGATTTGTTAGAAGTACAGCTCTTTAAATAAACTTAATTTGTCGTTATTCAGCCCCTCTCCTATTCATATACCAGTCTCTCATTCAAACCACTCCCTGGTTGCTAAGGTAATTTGGACCCTAGCAACATCATACTAAAAGTTGACTCAAAGATGAACAACCCCTTTGAAGACCAGGGAATCCTAGGATAGGGTTCCCTTCGACCCAAAGTGTTTTTGCACCTTGCTGCTTATCAAACTGGGTGCTGCTGAGTATCACTTTGGAATGTGCTCATCAAAATGATTTGGGATTTGGGTCCTGTGTCCAAGTGATTCTAGCACCAAAGACAAGCTTGCAGATTGGGAAGAATGGAAGTCAAGTAGGTGAGGTGAAGACCCAACTGCTGTGATGTGACTATGAAGATTTTCGTTCATCCAGGTCATGGTACAGGTATGAGACCTCTTATCCAGAATGCTCGGGACCTGGGGTTTTCCGGATAAGGGATCTTTCTGTAATTTGGATCTCCATAACTTAAGTCTGCTAAAAATCATTTAAACATTCAACAAACCCAATAGGGCTGTTCTGCCCCCAATAAGGGGTAATTATATCTTAGTTGGGATCAAGTACATGTACTGTTTTATTATTACAGAGAAAAGGGAATCATTTAACCATTAAATAAACCCAATAGGGCTTTTCTGCACCAATAAGGGGTAATTATATCTTAGTTGGGATCAAGTACAGGTACTGTTTTATTATTACAGAGAAAAGGGAATCATTTAACCATTAAATAAACCTAATAGGGCTGTTCTGCCCCAATAAGGGGTAATTATATCTTAGTTGGGATCAAGTACAGGTACTGTTTTATTATTACAGAGAAAAGGGAATCATTTAACCATTAAATAAACCCAATAGGGCTGTTCTGCCCCCAATAAGGGGTAATTATATCTTAGTTGGGATCAAGTACAGGTACTGTTTTATTATTACAGAGAAAAGGGAATCATTTAACCATTAAATAAACCCAATAGGGCTGTTCTGCCCCCAATAAGGGGTAATTATATCTTAGTTGGGATCAAGTACAGGTACTGTTTTATTATTACAGAGAAAAGGGAACCATTTAACCATAAAATAAACCCAATAGGACTGTTCTGCCCCAATAAGGGGTAATTATATCTTAGTTGGGATCAAGTACAGGTACTGTTTTATTATTACAGAGAAAAGGGAATCATTTAACCATGAAATAAACCCAATAGGGCTGTTCTGCCCCCAATAAGGGGTAATTATATCTTAGTTGGGATCAAGTACAGGTACTGTTTTATTATTACAGAGAAAAGGGAATCATTTAACCATTAAATAAACCCAATAGGACTGTTCTGTCCCCAATAAGGGGTAATTATATCTTAGTTGGGATCAAGTACAGGTACTGTTTTATTATTACAGAGAAAAGGGAATCATTTAACCATGAAATAAACCCAATAGGGCTGTTCTGCCCCAATAAGGGGTAATTATATCTTAGTTGGGATCAAGTACAGGTACTGTTTTATTATTACAGAGAAAAAGGAATCGTTTTTAAAAATTAGAATTATTTGCTTAAAATGGAGTCTATGGCCTTTCCTTAATTTGGAACTTTCTGGATAATGGGTTTCCAGATAAAAACATTAAAAAAAGATAAAAACATTTACCGAAAACCTGTTTTAATCAGCACAAACAAGAATTGAATTCAAGAACTATGTTTACATTTCTGAACATTTCCAAATGGAAAGTTCATTATTTTTTGGGAGACTTTTGGTCCTGCAACGCTCAAGCTTGGAGTTCTATCCGCTCTCTGGTTGCTAGGGCAAGTTCTCGGCTTGTGTACATACAGTAGCCCAATGACCTGTAGTAAAACGTAGGGAAGCAGGGGCATGACAGACGCGTTGGACAGACTTAGCCACTCCCAGTTGCAGGTGATTGGTTAGTTCGTAAGGGGTATAAAATGCTGGTAACTGTTCCCGCTTCTCACTCCATTTTAGTCAGCAGAGTAAAACGCCCACCCTCCCTCCCTATAGAAGTGGAGGTAGCGGAGTGTCGTTGGCGGGGTGATTAAGTTGGGGGAAAGCAATGGTTGGGTTAGGAGGGGAGTTTTATAGTTAAGTGGGGCTGGCATGCTTGGAACCTCAGGGGCAAGAAAGTGGATTAGGAGGTGATTTTTGTTGGGTAGTTGGTTCCGGGCCAGAAGGGCAGCTGGCAGCGCCAGTTGCGCTGCGCAGTTATTGGATTGTTACAGTGTTTGGCTATTTAAAAGTTGATTTGTTTGTTATACAAACATTTGTGTTATGTTTGAGATGTTGTTTCACATTTGTTATTTATGTTATGTTTTAAATTAAAACTTCACTTGTTGTTAATAAATTTTCTGCGGCCATTTTTATCCCAAGAATTGGTGTCTGTGTGTTTATTGGGGATGGTAAGTAAAGAGGTAAAAGGGGGTTGTTGGTTGGGAGAAGGGCGGGTCAAGTTCCAACGTTACTCATGTCATGTCCAACCCTATGAAGTGAGAGTATTCTCACACAAAAATCTGTTGTTAGGGAAGTTGTCCTATTTAATCTCTTGTTTCTATGGTTTCAAAACTCTTCTACACATTTCGTGCCTACTACCGACTTCCATAGCAAATTGTTCCCTCAAGGGAAAGCATCGTTATTAGAAGGTATTAGCGGTTATTAGAAGCTGTTCTTCTTCCTCAGCGGCTCAATTATATTTATATTTTATTCCCTTTTCTCTGTAATAATAAAACAGTACCTGTACTTGATCCCAACTAAGATATAATTACCCCTTATTGGGGGCAGAACAGCCCTATTGGGTTTATTTAATGGTTAAATGATTCCCTTTTCTCTGTAATAATAAAACAGTACCTGTACTTGATCCCAACTAAGATATAATTACCCCTTATTGGGGCAGAACAGCCCTATTGGGTTTATTTAATGGTTAAATGATTCCCTTTTCTCTGTAATAATAAAACAGTACCTGTACTTGATCCCAACTAAGATATAATTACCCCTTATTGGGGGCAGAACAGCCCTATTGGGTTTATTTCATGGTTAAATGATTCCCTTTTCTCTGTAATAATAAAACAGTACCTGTACTTGATCCCAACTAAGATATAATTACCCCTTATTGGGGGCAGAACAGCCCTATTGGGTTTATTTAATGGTTAAAGGATTCCCTTTTCTCTGTAATAATAAAACAGTACCTGTACTTGATCCCAACTAAGATATAATTACCCCTTATTGGGGGCAGAACAGCCCTATTGGGTTTATTTAATGGTTAAACGATTCCCTTTTTCTCTGTAATAATAAAACAGTACCTGTACTTGATCCCAACTAAGATATAATTACCCCTTATTGGGGGCAGAACAGCCCTATTGGGTTTATTTAACCCTTTTACTGCCAGCCATTTTGGTCAAAGCGGAACTTGTATTGCCAGACAGTTTTTGAACATTTTGCACTGTTTCACTTTAGGGGCCTTTCCTCGGGGGGACTTTTAGTTTACCAAGGAAAACAATATATCGTTTTTTTCAGAACAACCTAAGCTTTCAAAATATGGTAGAATTTTTGTGTAATTCCAATTCTGTAACAAGATATAGGCTTCTAAATGTCTAAAAATGCAAAAAAAATCAAATTTTCCATAATATAATCACACATACTAGAAACAAAAATTATTTTATGCACGAATATACAACTGATTTGGAAAGTCCCATGTCTCCTGAACGTGCCAATACCAAATATATATAGTTTTATGGAGATTTCTCACTTGTATAGGTCAAAAACTCCCAGCAGTACACTACCAAATTCCCAAAGCACTGCTCCAAAAAAACTGCATACTTTGGATTTCAAGGCCAAAATTCCACTAACAGAAGGTTTATCCCAGAAAATTGTACATTTTTGGAAAGAACAGATTCTGGGGAATACAGAATAGGCACAACTGTCTGTCTACTCCAAACTATCAAGTCGCAATGCTTTCCTAAAGTTATTGGTTTTTATCAAAATTTGTGATTTTTTTTAAAAATCGCTTCAAAGCTTCTAGTCTATAGTATCTTATCTCCTACAGGTCATAAAGTAACCAAATAAAACACCCTAAATATGAATGCCTGGGGTCCACTGAACAGTTTGATGCCCAATATGTATAGGTTTACCTAAGTATGTGGCATGTAGGGGCCCCAATGTGAACATACCCCATATGAACTGTCATTTCTGTCATTTCAGCTTCTGCAAAATCAACACATTTACATCATTATATGTGGGATGAAGCTAGTAAAAAGTACGCTCACCCCAGAAAGTCATATATTTTTGGAAAGTACACATTCCCCCGAATCTAAAATGGGTACCCATGTCTTTCTACTCCAAAGTACCAAGCCGCACAGCTTTTCTAAAGTTAGCAATTTTGATGACATTTCCAAAAATCCCCTCAAAGCTTCCACTTTGAAGCATCTTATCTCCCACATAGCATTAGGTACCAAGATAAAACACCCTGAATTTGAACGCCAGGGGTCCACTGAACAGTTTGATGCCCAATATGTATAGGTTTACCTAAGTATGTGGCATGTAGGGGCCCCAATGTGAACATACCCCCATATGAACTGTCATTTCTGTCATTTCAGCTCCTGCAAAATCAACACATTTACATTATTATATGTGGGATAAAGCTACAAAAAAGTACGCTCACCCCAGAAAGTCATATATTTTTGGAAAGTACACATTCCCCCGAATCTAAAATGGGTACCCATGTCTTTCTACTCCAAAGTACCAAGCCGCACAGCTTTTCTAAAGTTAGCAATTTTGATGACATTTCCAAAAATCCCCTCAAAGCTTCCAATTTGAAGCATCTTATCTCCCACATAGCATTAGGTACTAAGATAAAACACCCTGAATTTGAACACCAGGGGTCCACTGAACAGTTTGATGCCCAATATGTATAGGTTTACCCAAGTATGTGGCATGTAGGGGCCCGAATGTGAACATACCCCCATATATACTGTCATTTCTGTCATTTCAGCTTCTGCAAAATCAACACATTTACATCATTATATGTGGGATAAAGCTAGTAAAAAGTATGCTCACCCCAGAAAGTCATATATTTTTGGAAAGTACACATTCCCCCGAATCTAAAATGGGTACCTATGTCTTTCTACTCCAAAGTACCAAGCCGCACAGCTTTTCTAAAGTTAGCAATTTTGATGACATTTCCAAAAATCCCCTCAAAGCTTCCACTTTGAAGCATCTTATCTCCCACATAGCATTAGGTACCAAGATAAAACACCCTGAATTTGAACGCCAGGGGTCCACTAAACAGTTTGATGCCCAATATGTATAGGTTTACCTAAGTATGTGGCATGTAGGGGCCCCAATGTGAACATACCCCCATATGAACTGTCATTTCTGTCATTTCAGCTCCTGCAAAATCAACACATTTACATTATTATATGTGGGATAAAGCTACAAAAAAGTACGCTCACCCCAGAAAGTCATATATTTTTGGAAAGTACACATTCCCCCGAATCTAAAATGGGTACCCATGTCTTTCTACTCCAAAGTACCAAGCCGCACAGCTTTTCTAAAGTTAGCAATTTTGATGACATTTCCAAAAATCCCCTCAAAGCTTCCACTTTGAAGCATCTTATCTCCCACATAGCATTAGGTACCAAGATAAAACACCCTGAATTTGAACACCAGGGGTCCACTGAACAGTTTGATGCCCAATATGTATAGGTTTACCCAAGTATGTGGCATGTAGGGGCCCGAATGTGAACATACCCCCATATATACTGTCATTTCTGTCATTTCAGCTCCTGCAAAATCAACACATTTACATCATTATATGTGAGATAAAGCTACAAAAAAGTACGCTCACCCCAGAAAGCCATATATTTTTGGAAAGTACACATTCCCCCGAATCTAAAATGGGTACCCATGTCTTTCTACTCCAAAGTACCAAGCCGCACAGCTTTTCTAAAGTTAGCAATTTTGATGACATTTCCAAAAATCCCCTCAAAGCTTCCATTTTGAAGCATCTTATCTCCCACATAGCATTAGGTACCAAGATAAAACACCCTGAATTTGAACGCCAGGGGTCCACTGAACAGTTTGATGCCCAATATGTATAGGTTTACCTAAGTATGTGGCATGTAGGGGCCCCAATGTGAACATACCCCCATATATACTGTCATTTCTGTCATTTCAGCTCATGCAAAATCAACACATTTACATCATTATATGTGGGATAAAGCTACAAAAAAGTACGCTCACCCCAGAAAGTCATATATTTTTGGAAAGTACACATTCCCCCGAATCTAAAATGGGTACCCATGTCTTTCTACTCCAAAGTACCAAGCCGCACAGCTTTTCTAAAGTTAGCAATTTTGATGACATTTCCAAAAATCCCCTCAAAGCTTCCACTTTGCAGCATCTTATCTCCCACATAGTGTTAGGTACCAAGATAAAACACCCTAAATTTGAACGCCAGGGGTCCACTGAACAGTTTGATGCCCAATATGTATAGGTTTACCTAAGTATGTGGCATGTAGGGGCCCCAATGGGAACATACCCCCATATGATCTATCATTTCAGCTCCTGCAAAATCAACACATTTACATCCTTTATGTGGGATAATGCTACAAAAAAAGTACATTCACCCCAGAAAGCCATATATTTTTGGAAAATACACATCCCCCGAATCTATAATGGGTAAATATTTCTTATTGCTACAAAGTACCAAGCTGTAAAGCTTTCCTAAGTTTGCAGATTTATATGACATTTTCGAAAATCGCATAAAAATGTTGCAATTTGCCGCATTTATCTCTCACAATTTCTTGATAAAGATCAGATAAAGACAAATCACCCCAAAAAGGAACACCGGAGGTCTACTGAACAGTTTGATGCCCAATATGCATAGATATACCAAAGTCTGCGGTATGTACTGAACCCAAAATGAAAATAGCGCATAAGGATTTCTCGCCTGCCAGCTCAGCTTTTGCACACAGAGCCCCCTGTCAGTGTATTATGTGCCAAAACTTCCCCTAACCATACAGTGACCCCCACAAAACCATATATTTTTGGAAAGTACACATTCTGACAAATCCAACAAGGGTAAAGAGTCCTTTCTACACCAAAGTACCAATCTGCAGAGCTTTCCTAAAGTTATTGGTTTTTATGACATTTCAGAAAATCGCCTAAAAATGTTGCAATTTGTCGCATTTATCTCACACAATTTCTTGCGTACAAAGGCAAGTCACCCCAAATAGGAACACCAGAGGCCTACTGAACAGTTTGATGCCCAATATGCATAGATATACCAAAGTCTGCAGTATGTACTGAACCCTAAATGAAAATAGCGCATAAGGATTTCTCGCCTGCCAGCTCAGCTTTTGCACACAGAGCCCCCTGTCAGTGTATTATGTGCCAAAACTTCCCCTAACTATACAGAGACCCCCACAAAACCATATATTTTTGGAAAGTACACATTCTGACAAATCCAACAAAGGTAAAGAGTCCTTTCTACACCAAAGTACCAAGCCGCAAAGCTTTCCTAAAGTTATCGGTTTTTATGACATTTCAGAAAATCGCCTAAAAATATTGCAATTTGCCGCATTTATCTCACACAATTTCTTGCGTACAAAGGCAAGTCACCCCAAATAGGAACACCAGAGGCCTACTGAACAGTTTGATGCCCAATATGCATAGATATACCAAAGTCTGCGGTATGTACTGAACCCTAAATGAAAATAGCGCATAAGGATTTCTCGCCTGCCAGCTCAGCTTTTGCACACAGAGCCCCCTGTCAGTGTATTATGTGCCAAAACTTCCCCTAACTATACAGATCCCCCACAAAACCATATATTTTTGGAAAGTACACATTCTGACAAATCCAACAAGGGTAAAGAGTCCTTTCTACACCAAAGTACCAATCTGCAGAGCTTTCCTAAAGTTATTGGTTTTTATGACATTTCAGAAAATTGCCTAAAAATGTTGCAATTTGTCACATTTATCTCACACAATTTCTTGCGTACAAAGGCAAATCACCCCAATAGGAACACCAGAGGCCTACTGAACAGTTTGATGCCCAATATGCATAGATATACCAAAGTCTGCGGTATGTACTGAACCCTAAATGAAAATAGCGCATAAGGATTTCTCGCCTGCCAGCTCAGCTTTTGCACACAGAGCCCCCTGTCAGTGTATTATGTGCCAAAACTTCCCCTAACTATACAGATCCCCCACAAAACCATATATTTTTGGAAAGTACACATTCTGACAAATCCAACAAGGGTAAAGAGTCCTTTCTACACCAAAGTACCAATCTGCAGAGCTTTCCTAAAGTTATTGGTTTTTATGACATTTCAGAAAATTGCCTAAAAATGTTGCAATTTGTCGTATTTATCTCACACAATTTCTTGCGTACAAAGGCAAGTCACCCCAAATAGGAACACCAGAGGCCTACTGAACAGTTTGATGCCCAATATGCATAGATATACCAAAGTCTGCAGTATGTACTGAACCCTAAATGAAAATAGCGCATAAGGATTTCTCGCCTGCCAGCTCAGCTTTTGCACACAGAGCCCCCTGTCAGTGTATTATGTGCCAAAACTTCCCCTAACTATACAGAGACCCCACAAAACCATATATTTTTGGAAAGTACACATTCTGACAAATCCAACAAGGGTAAAGAGTCCTTTCTACACCAAAGTACCAAGCCGCAAAGCTTTCCTAAAGTTATCGGTTTTTATGAGATTTCAGAAAATCGCCTAAAAATGTTGCAATTTGCCGCATTTATCTCACACAATTTCTTGCGTACAAAGGCAAGTCACCCCAAATAGGAACACCAGAGGCCTACTGAACAGTTTGATGCCCAATATGCATAGATATACCAAAGTCTGCGGTATGTACTGAACCCTAAATGAAAATAGCGCATAAGGATTTCTCGCCTGCCAGCTCAGCTTTTGCACACAGAGCCCCGTCAGTGTATTATGTGCAGTAACCCCCCCCTAACTATACAGTGACCCCCAGAAAACCATATATTTTTGGAAAGTACACATTCTGATGAATTCAAAATAGGTAAAGTTATTTTTGTACACCAAAGTTACACCTGGCAAAGCTACGCTAAAAACAGATCAGGAACACTTATATAGGGATAAAATGTGATAAAACCACAAAAATTGTGCAAATCAGTGAAACAACAAGATAAGTTACATGACAGTGTAATTAGTGGCCAGAATATCTGATCCAATAGTTACGCTGTCAAAATAAACAGTTTTTAGGTAAAAGAAAATAAAAACAAAGTGGTAATATGAAAAAAAAAAAAAAAAAAAGCAAAACAAAAAAAAACCAAAGTGTTTGTGTATACATGTGTGTACATGTGTAAAAGTTGTGTGATAGTGTGTAAGTGTGTATATGAGTGTAAATAAGTGTATAAAAGTGTGAAAAATGAAAAAAAAAAAAAAAAATAAAAAAATGCTAAAATGTGTGCTGTAAGTGTGTGTAAATGTATGTAAGTGTGTATAAATGTATGTAAATGTGTGTATAAGTGTGTAAAAGTGTGTAAATGCAATAAAAAAAAAAAGTCCTTACCTGTTCCTGAAGACCGATCGCCTCCTTCGTCATTTGGGCCGGCGCTGGGGGAGAGGGAGGAAGCAGGAAGCAGCAGATGCAATGCGATCGCATCTGCTGCTTCCTGGAGGGTCCTGCGAGCGATCGGTTCGCAGGACCCTGATGACAGCCCCCCTGGCACATTGCCATGGGGGGCTGTCATTGTTAGAAGCCCTCTGCAGCGGCGGCACATGCCGCCGCTGCAGAGGGCAGCGCTTAAACGCCAACGACGTATGAGACACGTCGTTGGCGTTTAAGCCCTTTTACTGCCAGCACGTATGCCATACGTGCTTGGCAGTAAAAGAGTTAATGGTTAAATGATTCCCTTTTCTCTGTAATAATAAAACAGTACCTGTACTTGATCCCAACTAAGATATAATTACCCCTTATTGGGGGCAGAACAGCCCTATTGGGTTTATTTAATGGTTAAATGATTCCCTTTTCTCTGTAATAATAAAACAGTACCTGTACTTGATCCCAACTAAGATATAATTACCCCTTATTGGGGGCAGAACAGCCCTATTGGGTTTATTTAATGGTACCAACATAAACCATTGTTTTGTAAATAAAGAGGAAAAAAACTCTATAAAAGCTATAATTAAGTCTCCTCAGAATGTGATGTTGAAATACAGAATCCCTTGAAAGTAGCGAATGATTCTCCCCTAACCACGTTCCTCGGTAGGGAATTCCATGGTTTTGGTGAATCGTTTCTTGAATTAGAAGTTCCCCTTTGTCTAAATCCAATGAATATTATCTGCGTAAGATCAGTAATCTAAGGTTTTTCGAAATGATTCAGAATAAAAAAAAAATGTGGTTACGACATATGATAGAAGCCTTCTGGTTGTAATATATTATAATGATTCAGTTGGACATAGGCTTGCAGATTTGTGATTATGGCCAGTATAATCAGGCAGCCTATCATAATTCAGATGTCATTTGTTCAGAATTATCCTTGTGTTCCACATTTATTTCGTGACTTGATTCTATATCTCCTGAGATGGCGGGAAAGCTCTCATCCAGTGCATTTTTCTCTTCTTTCTTGGGCTGCCAGTCAGTCTTCTTATTATCTATCACAGGGATCCCCAACCTTTCTTACACGTGAGCCACAGTCAAATGTAAAAAGACTTGGGGAGCAACACAAGCAGCATAAAAGTTCATGCAGGAGCCAAATAAGGGCTGTGATTGGCTATTAGGGGCCTCTATGCACCCTATCAGCTTACAGGGGCTTTATTTGGGAGTACATCTTGTTTTTATTCAACCAAAACTTGCCCCCAAGTCAGGAATTCAAAAATAAGTCCCTGGTTTGGGGGCACTGAGAGCAACATCCAAGGGGTTGGGGAGCAACATGTTGCCCCCGAGCCACTGGTTGGGGATCACTGATCTATTGTCAATGGATAGTCTTTGGATTGCTATTTTCCTGCAGATACACCAGAAAGTCAAATTGATTATCAAAGGGTTTATAGCTGTAACCCCCAACCAGTGGCTTTGGGCAACATGTTGCTCCCCAACCCCTTGGATGTTGCTCCCAGTGGCCTCAAAGAAGGGAGTTATTTTTGAATTCCTGGCTTGGGGGCAAGTTTTGGTTGAATAAAAAACAGGTGTACGGTCAAACAAAGTCTCCTGTTGGCTGCCAGTCCACATAAGGGCTACTAAATAGTCAATCACAGCCCACATTGGGCACCCCCAGAACTTTTTTTATGCTTCTGTTGCTCCCCAACTTTTTTTACATTTGAATGTGGCTCACAGGTAAAAAAAGGACCTCTGGTTTAGAGTAAGAAGATCTATTCTCATATACTGAGTATCTGCTTTGCTTTGGCATTGGTCAGAATTCAAAATGCCTTTCTAAGGAGAGCCCTGGACATCCGGTCCAACATTATAATCCCTGTTTCCAACAAATTCCAACAAAGTACTGTGTGTCAGGGTTTGTGGATGAGCTTCTTATATAAAGAGTGTAGGTCATCAATGAAGACTGACATAAACTCTTCCCATTCTCTACTCTTCAGGCCATAAAGAGTTGAATGGATGAGCTAAAAGTTCAAAGCTTAAATGGTTTGCAAATTATGAGGCAAGCCTCGTTCCCAGGAATGTTATGCTTTTCTTCCATTAGCATTCCAGTTAATCACATAGGGGTTCAGCTGTGTTGAGGTAAAAAAAACACCCATTGACTTTAACGCATTTAGAGAAGAAAAAAAGTTGCACATAAAAAAAAAGTCGCCTGTTGACCACAATGAGTTTTGTGAATTTTTTTTTTACGATTTCTCAAAAGTTTAAGCAGTTTTTCCAGTTTTTTGGTGAAACGAAATGGGACAGATTTGCTTGTTACCAACATAAACCATTGTTTTGTAAATAAAGAGGAAAAAAAACTCTCTAAAAGCTTTATTTAAGTCTCCTCAGAATGTGATGTTGAAATACAGAATCCCTTGAAAGTAGCGGATGATTCTCCCTTAACCACGTTCCTCGGTAGGGAATTCCATGGTTTTGGTGAATCGTTTCTTGAATTAGAAGTTCCCCTTTGTCTAAATCCAATGAATATTATCTGCGTAAGATCAGTAATCTAAGGTTTTTCGAAATGATTCAGAATAAAAAAAAAATGTGGTTACGACATATGATAGAAGCCTTCTGGTTATAATATATTATATTTATTCAGTTGGACATAGGCTTGCAGATTTGTGATTATGGCCAGTATAATCAGACAGCCTATCATAATTCGGATGCCATTTGTTCATTGTGTTCCACATTTATTTCGTGACTTGATTCTATATCTCCTGAGGTGGTGGGAAAGCTCTCATCCAGTGCATTTTTGCTCTTCTTTTTTCGGCTGCCAGTCAGTCTTCTTATTATCTATCACAGGGATCCCCAACCTTTCTTACACGTGAGCCACAGTCAAATATAAAAAGACTTGGAGAGCAACACAAGCACCATAAAAGTTCATGGAGGAGCCAAATAAGGGCTGTGATTGGCTATTAGGCAGCCTCTATGCACCCTATCAGCTTACAGGGGCTTTATTTGGTAAGAAATCTTGTTTTTATTCAACCAAAACTTGCCCCCAAGTCAGGAATTCAAAAATAACTCCCTGGTTTGGGGGCACTGAGAGCAACATCCAAGGGGTAGGGGAGCAACATGTTCCCCCAAGCCACTGGTTGGGGATCCCTGATCTATTGTCAATGGATAGTCTTTGGATTGCCATTTTCCTGCAGATACACCAGAAAATCAAACTGTTTATCAAAGGGTTTAGAGCAGGGATCCCCAACCTGTGACTCAGGGACAACATGTTGCTCCCCAACCCCTTGAATGTTGCTCCCAGTGGCCTCAAAGCAGGTGATTTTTGTTGAATTCCTGGCTTGGGGGCAAGTTTTGGTTGCATAAAACCAGGTGTACTGCCAAAGAGAGCCTCCTGTAGGCTGCCAGTCCACATAAGGACTACTAAATGGCCAATCACAGTCCATTTTGGAACTTTTTTTATGCTTCTGCTGCTCCCCAACTTATTTTACATTTGAATGTGGCCCACAGGTAAAAAAAAAGGACCTCTGGTTTAGAGTAAGAAGATCTATATACTGAGTATCTGCTTTGCTTTGGCATTGGTCAGAATTCAAAATGTCTTTCTAAGGAGAGCCCTGGACATCCGGTCCAACATTATAATCCCTGTTTCCAACAAATGAATCTATAAAAATAAGTACTGTGTGTCAGGGTTTGTGGATGAGCTTCTTATATAACGAGTGTAGGTCATCAATGAAGACTGACATAAACTCTTCCCATTCTCTACTCTTCAGGCCATAAAGAGTTGAATGGATGAGCTAAAAGTTCAAAGGATGAGCATTAGCTTAAATGGTTATCTATGAACACAATATGAGGCAAGCCTCGTTCCCAGGAATGCTATTTTGCATGCACAGTACTGTGATCTACTTCCAAACCAAAGGTATTAATGTAGAGTTGGTCTTCTTTTTCCTCCTAAAACAGTGTATACCATCTACTTTCCTGGATATTAAGACATTGTTGGGGGCAAATGCCCCCAACAATGTCTTAATATCCAGGAAAGTAGATGGCATACACTGTTTTAGGAGGAAAAAGAAGACCAACTCTACATTAATACATAAGTTATACATAAGAGGTTGGGTACGGATGTTAGGGATCAGGTCTGGCTTGCATTAGTATTCCAGTTCATCACATAGGGGTTCAGTTGTGTTGAGGCCAGGCCAATTAAGTTCTTATATGCTCATCTCTGTAAGCCAGTTCTGTATGGACCTTAATGTGTGCAGGGGTTATTATCCTGCTGAAACAGGAATTGGGCTTCCCAAATTGTCACCTGAAAGTAGCAATCATGGAATTATCAAGAATTGTCATTGAAACCTGTTGTACCACCTGTGTTGGCAATGATTGGTGTTCCAGTACCTAACGGGGTGTCCACAAACGTTTGGTCGTACAATGCAAGTCCAAGAATTGCCAAATGTTTTACAAAACGTCACAATAAACAGTGAAATAGAGGTAAAGGTATGGGATCCCTTATCCGGAAACCTGTTATCCAGAAAGCTCCGAATTACGGAAAGGCCATCTGTCATAGACTACATTATAAGCAAATAATTCAAATTTTTAAAAATGATTTACTTTTTCTCTGTAATTATAAAACAGTACCTGTACTTGATCCCAACTAAGATATAATTACCCCTTATTGGGGCAGAACAGCCCTATTGGGTTTATTTAATGGTTAAATGATTCCCTTTTCTCTGTAATAATAAAACACTACCTGTACTTGATCCCAACTAAGATATAATTACCCCTTATTGGGGGCAGAACAGCCCTATTGGGTTTATTTAATGGTTAAATGATTCCCTTTTCTCTGTAATAATAAAACAGTACCTGTACTTGATCCCAACTAAGATATAATTACCCCTTATTGGGGCAGAACAGCCCTATTGGGTTTATTTAATGGTTAAATGATTCCCTTTTCTCTGTAATAATAAAACAGTACCTGTACTTGATCCCAACTAAGATATAATTACCCCTTATTGGGGGCAGAACAGCCCTATTGGGTTTATTTAATGGTTAAATGATTCCCTTTTCTCTGTAATAATAAAACAGTACCTGTACTTGATTCCAACTAAGATATAATTACCCCTTATTGGGGCAGAACAGCCCTATTGGGTTTATTTAATGGTTAAATGATTCCCTTTTCTCTGTAATAATAAAACAGTACCTGTACTTGATCCCAACTAAGATATAATTACCCCTTATTGGGGGCAGAACAGCCCTATTGGGTTTATTTAATGGTTAAATGATTCCCTTTTCTCTGTAATAATAAAACAGTACCTGTACTTGATCCCAACTAAGATATAATTACCCCTTATTGGGGGCAGAACAGCCCTATTGGGTTTATTTAATGGTTTCCCTTATCCGGAAAACCCCATTCTGGATAACAGGTCCCATACCTGTATTTGGCAACTAAGAATCTATCAACCCTATCTTCGTTCCATTTTCCAAAACCAGAGTGGGATCTTTTTGCTCCATTGTTCATGTTTGAGAACCTATTGAGAAATATTTTAGTCGTTCAGGGACATATTTCTTAAAATACACATACTGCAATGAGGCAGAAAATAGGAACTGAGCTGCGGGGGGAGCGGGAAACTCTTCATCCATTTACTGTTCCATGAATGACATCAATGTCTGTATTGAGCAAAACAGGTCATTGTTCCATTTCCTTCCTAGTTCTTCAAACCCAGTTATGACTAGTGGGACTGTGGGTACTTATGTTGATTGTGTGTTTATTCTTATTGAGCAAAGAGACAATACTTGGAACTGAGTTTAGGGTTTGGGACAAAAGATCTATAAATAGGAGTACTTGGAATATAAAGCCTATCGCTTCTAGCAGCACAACATGGAGGGATGTTTGGGTTTGAACTGTAGCAATGAGTAAAATATATGCAGATGCAATAGTAATGATATACAGGTATTGGACCCGTTATCACGACTGCTTGGGACCTGGGGTATTCTGGATAAGGGGTCTTTCTGTAATTTGGATCTCCTACCTAAAGTCTACTAAAAACATTATTTAAACAATAACTAAACCCAATAGGCTTGTTTTGCCCCAATAAGGGGTAATTATATCTTGGGATCAAGTACAGGTACTGTTTTATTATTACAGAGAAAAGGGAATCGTTTAACCATTAAATAAACCCAATAGGGCTGTTCTGCCCCCAATAAGGGGTAATTATATCTTAGTTGGGATCAAGTACAGGTACTGTTTTATTATTACAGAGAAAAGGGAATCATTTAACCATGAAATAAACCCAATAGGGCTGTTCTGCCCCCAATAAGGGGTAATTATATCTTAGTTGGGATCAAGTACAGGTACTGTTTTATTATTACAGAGAAAAGGGAATCATTTAACCATTAAATAAACCCAATAGGGCTGTTCTGCCCCCAATAAGGGGTAATTATATCTTAGTTGGGATCAAGTACAGGTACTGTTTTATTATTACAGAGAAAAGGGAATCATTTAACCATTAAATAAACCCAATAGGGCTGTTCTGCCCCCAATAAGGGGTAATTATATCTTAGTTGGGATCAAGTACAGGTACTGTTTTATTATTACAGAGAAAAGTGAATCATTTAACCATTAAATAAACCCAATAGGGCTGTTCTGCCCCAATAAGGGGTAATTATATCTTAGTTGGGATTAAGTACAGGTACTGTTTTATTATTACAGAGAAAAGGGACTCATTTAACAATTAAATAAACCCAATAGGGCTGTTCTGCCCCCAATAAGGGGTAATTATATCTTAGTTGGGATCGAGTACAGGTACTGTTTTATTATTACAGAGAAAAAGGAAAACATTTTTAAAAATGTGAATTATTTGATTGAAATGGAGTCTATGGGAGATGGCCTTTCCGTAATTTGGAACTTTCTGGATAATGGGTTTCTGGATAAGGGGTCCGATACCTGTACTTCATTTCTTTGTTTTTTGAAAAAGTATTGATGTGCCTTCCTTTAAGTTGCTAAATAAAGGATATTTGTTCCCAAGCTGGCCCTTCTGGGAGAGGACATATAGGACCTACAAAAGCATGGCTGGGGGTGAGGTTGGAAGCTGCTGAGAATAACCATGGTCCCATTTATTAAAACTCCTAATGCAGAGCTGGGGAGTGGGGTTGGCAACTGGAATGTTCCTGGGATAGCCGTACTCCCATTTACTAGTCTCCTAGGGCAGAGCTGTGCAACAGGATTAGTGTGTCCTCTTCACTTTTGGTCCCAGGGTCTCTGGCTCTGATCAGCAACTCAACCTCCCAAGAATGGTCCTGTTCCCCTATACCTAAGGCAGAGCTTTGTATGGGGTTTGGGGGTTGCCATGTTCCCCTGTATGACCCTAAGGCAGAGCTTTGTATGGGGTTTAGGGGTTGCCATGTTCCCCTGTATGACCCTAAGGCAGAGCTGTGTATGGGGTTTGGTTGCTATGTTCCCCTGTATGACCCTAAGGCAGAGCTGTGTATGGGGTTTGGTTGCTATGTTCCCCTGTATGACCCTAAGGCAGAGCTGTGTATGGGGTTTGGTTGCTATGTTCCCCTGTATGACCCTAAGGCAGAGCTGTGTATGGGGTTTGGCGGTTGCCATGTTCCCCTGTATGACCCTAAGGCAGAGCTGTGTATGGGGTTTGGGGGTTGCCATGTTCCCCTGTATGACCCTAAGGCAGGGCTGTGTATGGGGTTTGGGGGTTGCCATGTTCCCCTGTATGACCCTAAGGCAGAGCTGTGTATGGGGTTTGGCGGTTGCCATGTTCCCCTGTATGACCCTAAGGCAGAGCTGTGTATGGGGTTTGGGGGTTGCCATGTTCCCCTGTATGACCCTAAGGCAGGGCTGTGTATGGGGTTTGGGGGTTGCCATGTATGACCCTAAGGCAGAGCTGTGTATGGGGTTTGGGGGTTGCCATGTTCCCCTGTATGACCCTAAGGCAGGGCTGTGTATGGGGTTTGGGGGTTGCCATGTTCCCCTGTATGACCCTAAGGCAGAGCTGTGTATGGGGTTTGGCGGTTGCCATGTTCCCCTGTATGACCCTAAGGCAGAGCTGTGTAAGGGGTTTGGGGGTTGCCATGTTCCCCTGTATGACCCTAAGGCAGGGCTGTGTATGGGGTTTGGCGGTTGCCATGTTCCCCTGTATGACCCTAAGGCAGGGCTGTGTATGGGGTTTGGTTGCCATGTTCCCCTGTATGACCCTAAGGCAGGGCTGTGTATGGGGTTTGGTTGCCATGTTCCGCTGTATGACCCTAAGGCAGGGCTGTGTATGGGGTTTGGTTGCCATGTTCCCCTGTATGACCCTAAGGCAGGGCTGTGTATGGGGTTTGGTTGCCATGTTCCCCTGTATGACCCTAAGGCAGGGCTGTGTATGGGGTTTGGTTGCCATGTTCCGCTGTATGACACTAAGGCAGAGCTGTGTATGGGGTTTGGGGGTTGCCATGTTCCCCTGTATGACCCTAAGGCAGAGCTGTGTATGGGGTTTGGGGGTTGCCATGTTCCCCTGTATGACCCTAAGGCAGGGCTGTGTATGGGGTTTGGTTGCTATGTTCCCCTGTATGACCCTAAGGCAGGGCTGTGTATGGGGTTTGGTTGCCATGTTCCGCTGTATGACCCTAAGGCAGAGCTGTGTATGGGGTTTGGGGGTTGCCATGTTCCCCTGTATGACCCTAAGGCAGAGCTGTGTATGGGGTTTGGTTGCCATGTTCCCCTGTATGACCCTAAGGCAGGGCTGTGTATGGGGTTTGGGGGTTGCCATGTTCCCCTGTATGACCCTAAGGCAGAGCAGTGTATGGGGTTTGGGGGTTGCCATGTTCCCCTGTATGACCCTAAGGCAGAGCTGTGTATGGGGTTTGGCGGTTGCCATGTTCCCCTGTATGACCCTAAGGCAGAGCTGTGTATGGGGTTTGGGGGTTGCCATGTTCCCCTGTATGACCCTAAGGCAGAACTGTGTATGGGGTTTGGCGGTTGCCATGTTCCCCTGTATGACCCTAAGGCAGAGCTGTGTATGGGGTTTGGTGGTTGCCATGTTCCCCTGTATGACCCTAAGGCAGAGCTGTGTATGGGGTTTGGGGGTTGCCATGTTCCCCTGTATGACCCTAAGGCAGGGCTGTGTATGGGGTTTGGCGGTTGCGATGTTCCCCTGTATGACCCTGAGGCAGAGCTGTGTATGGGGTTTGGTTGCCATGTTCCCCTGTATGACCCTGAGGCAGAGCTGTGTATGGGGTTTGGTTGCTATGTTCCCCTGTATGACCCTAAGGCAGAGCTGTGTATGGGGTTTGGCGGTTGCCATGTTCCCCTGTATGACCCTGAGGCAGAGCTGTGTATGGGGTTTGGTTGCCATGTTCCCCTGTATGACCCTAAGGCAGAGCTGTGTATGGGGTTTGGGGGTTGCCATGTTCCCCAGTATTACCCTAAGGCAGAGCTGTGTATGGGGTTTGGTTGCTATGTTCCCCTGTATGACCCTAAGGCAGGGCTGTGTATGGGGTTTGGCGGTTGCCATGTTCCCCTGTATGACCCTGAGGCAGAGCTGTGTATGGGGTTTGGTTGCCATGTTCCCCTGTATGACCCTAAGGCAGAGCTGTGTATGGGGTTTGGCGGTTGCCATGTTCCCCAGTATTACCCTAAGGCAGAGCTGTGTGTGGGGTTTGGTTGCTATGTTCCCCTGTATGACCCTAAGGCAGAGCTGTGTATGGGGTTTGGCGGTTGCCATGTTCCCCTGTATGACCCTAAGGCAGAGCTGAGTATGGGGTTTGGGGGTTGCCATGTTCCCCTGTATGACCCTAAGGCAGAGCTGTGTATGAGGTTTGGGGGTTGCCATGTTCCCCTGTATGACCCTAAGGCAGAGCTGTGTATGGGGTTTGGTTGCTATGTTCCCCTGTATGACCCTAAGGCAGAGCTGTGTATGGGGTTTGGTTGCCATGTTCCCCTGTATGACCCTAAGGCAGAGCTGTGTATGGGGTTTGGTTGCTATGTTCCCCTGTATGACCCTAAGGCAGAGCTGTGTATGGGGTTTGGTTGCCATGTTCCCCTGTATGACCCTAAGGCAGAGCTGTGTATGCGGTTTGGCGGTTGCCATGTTCCCCTGTATGACCCTAAGGCAGAGCTGAGTATGGGGTTTGGGGGTTGCCATGTTCCCCTGTATGACCCTAAGGCAGAGCTGTGTATGGGGTTTGGGGGTTGCCATGTTCCCCTGTATGACCCTGAGGCAGAGCTGTGTATGGGGTTTGGTTGCCATGTTCCCCTGTATGACCCTAAGGCAGAGCTGAGTATGGGGTTTGGGGGTTGCCATGTTCCCCTGTATGACCCTAAGGCAGAGCTGTGTATGGGGTTTGGGGGTTGCCATGTTCCCCTGTATGACCCTGAGGCAGAGCTGTGTATGGGGTTTGGTTGCCATGTTCCCCTGTATGACCCTAAGGCAGAGCTGTGTATGGGGTTTGGCGGTTGCCATGTTCCCCAGTATTACCCTAAGGCAGAGCTGTGTATGGGGTTTGGTTGCTATGTTCCCCTGTATGACCCTAAGGCAGAGCTGTGTATGGGGTTTGGTTGCCATGTTCCCCTGTATGACCCTAAGGCAGAGCTGTGTATGGGGTTTGGGGGTTGCCATGTTCCCCAGTATTACCCTAAGGCAGAGCTGTGTATGGGGTTTAGTTGCTATGTTCCCCTGTATGACCCTAAGGCAGGGCTGTGTATGGGGTTTGGCGGTTGCCATGTTCCCCTGTATGACCCTGAGGCAGAGCTGTGTATGGGGTTTGGCGGTTGCCATGTTCCCCTGTATGACCCTAAGGCAGAGCTGAGTATGGGGTTTGGGGGTTGCCATGTTCCCCTGTATGACCCTAAGGCAGAGCTGTGTATGGGGTTTGGCGGTTGCCATGTTCCCCTGTATGACCCTAAGGCAGAGCTGTGTATGGGGTTTGGGGGTTGCCATGTTCCCCTGTATGACCCTAAGGCAGAGCTGTGTATGGGGTTTGGTTGCTATGTTCCCCTGTATGACCCTAAGGCAGAGCTGTGTATGGGGTTTGGGGGTTGCCATGTTCCCCTGTATGACCCTAAGGCAGAGCTGTGTATGGGGTTTGGGGGTTGCCATGTTCCCCTGTATGACCCTAAGGCAGAGCTGTGTATGGGGTTTGGTTGCCATGTTCCCCTGTATGACCCTAAGGCAGAGCTGTGTATGGGGTTTGGTTGCTATGTTCCCCTGTATGACCCTAAGGCAGAGCTGTGTATGGGGTTTGGTTGCTATGTTCCCCTGTATGACCCTAAGGCAGAGCTGTGTATGGGGTTTGGGGGTTGCCATGTTCCCCTGTATGACCCTAAGGCAGAGCTGTGTATGGGGTTTGGGGGTTGCCATGTTCCCCTGTATGACCCTAAGGCAGAGCTGTGTATGGGGTTTGGGGGTTGCCATGTTCCCCTGTATGACCCTAAGGCAGAGCTGTGTATGGGGTTTGGCGGTTGCCATGTTCCCCTGTATGACCCTAAGGCAGAGCTGTGTATGGGGTTTGGCGGTTGCCATGTTCCCCTGTATGACCCTAAGGCAGAACTGTGTATGGGGTTTGGCGGTTGCCATGTTCCCCTGTATGACCCTAAGGCAGAGCTGTGTATGGGGTTTGGGGGTTGCCATGTTCCCCTGTATGACCCTAAGGCAGAACTGTGTATGGGGTTTGGCGGTTGCCATGTTCCCCTGTATGACCCTAAGGCAGAGCTGTGTATGGGGTTTGGGGGTTGCCATGTTCCCCTGTATGACCCTAAGGCAGGGCTGTGTATGGGGTTTGGCGGTTGCGATGTTCCCCTGTATGACCCTAAGGCAGAGCTGAGTATGGGGTTTGGGGGTTGCCATGTTCCCCTGTATGACCCTAAGGCAGAGCTGTGTATGAGGTTTGGGGGTTGCCATGTTCCCCTGTATGACCCTAAGGCAGAGCTGTGTATGGGGTTTGGTTGCTATGTTCCCCTGTATGACCCTAAGGCAGAGCTGTGTATGGGGTTTGGTTGCCATGTTCCCCTGTATGACCCTAAGGCAGAGCTGTGTATGGGGTTTGGTTGCTATGTTCCCCTGTATGACCCTAAGGCAGAGCTGTGTATGGGGTTTGGTTGCCATGTTCCCCTGTATGACCCTAAGGCAGAGCTGTGTATGCGGTTTGGCGGTTGCCATGTTCCCCTGTATGACCCTAAGGCAGAGCTGAGTATGGGGTTTGGGGGTTGCCATGTTCCCCTGTATGACCCTAAGGCAGAGCTGAGTATGGGGTTTGGGGGTTGCCATGTTCCCCTGTATGACCCTAAGGCAGAGCTGTGTATGAGGTTTGGGGGTTGCCATGTTCCCCTGTATGACCCTAAGGCAGAGCTGTGTATGGGGTTTGGTTGCTATGTTCCCCTGTATGACCCTAAGGCAGAGCTGTGTATGGGGTTTGGTTGCCATGTTCCCCTGTATGACCCTAAGGCAGAGCTGTGTATGGGGTTTGGTTGCTATGTTCCCCTGTATGACCCTAAGGCAGAGCTGTGTATGGGGTTTGGTTGCCATGTTCCCCTGTATGACCCTAAGGCAGAGCTGTGTATGCGGTTTGGCGGTTGCCATGTTCCCCTGTATGACCCTAAGGCAGAGCTGAGTATGGGGTTTGGGGGTTGCCATGTTCCCCTGTATGACCCTAAGGCAGAGCTGTGTATGGGGTTTGGGGGTTGCCATGTTCCCCTGTATGACCCTGAGGCAGAGCTGTGTATGGGGTTTGGTTGCTATGTTCCCCTGTATGACCCTAAGGCAGGGCTGTGTATGGGGTTTGGTTGCCATGTTCCCCTGTATGACCCTAAGGCAGAGCTGTGTATGGGGTTTGGCGGTTGCCATGTTCCCCAGTATTACCCTAAGGCAGAGCTGTGTATGGGGTTTGGTTGCTATGTTCCCCTGTATGACCCTAAGGCAGAGCTGTGTATGGGGTTTGGGGGTTGCCATGTTCCCCTGTATGACCCTAAGGCAGAGCTGTGTATGGGGTTTGGTTGCCATGTTCCCCTGTATGACCCTAAGGCAGAGCTGTGTATGGGGTTTGGGGGTTGCCATGTTCCCCAGTATTACCCTAAGGCAGAGCTGTGTATGGGGTTTAGTTGCTATGTTCCCCTGTATGACCCTAAGGCAGTGCTGTGTATGGGGTTTGGCGGTTGCCATGTTCCCCTGTATGACCCTGAGGCAGAGCTGTGTATGGGGTTTGGCGGTTGCCATGTTCCCCTGTATGACCCTAAGGCAGAGCTGAGTATGGGGTTTGGGGGTTGCCATGTTCCCCTGTATGACCCTAAGGCAGAGCTGTGTATGGGGTTTGGCGGTTGCCATGTTCCCCTGTATGACCCTAAGGCAGGGCTGTGTATGGGGTTTGGTTGCTATGTTCCCCTGTATGACCCTAAGGCAGAGCTGTGTATGGGGTTTGGTTGCTATGTTCCCCTGAATGACCCTAAGGCAGAGCTGTGTATGGGGTTTGGGGGTTGTCATGTTCCCCTGTATGACCCTAAGGCAGAGCTGTGTATGGGGTTTGGTTGCTATGTTCCCCTGTATGACCCTAAGGCAGAGCTGTGTATGGGGTTTGGGGGTTGCCATGTTCCCCTGTATGACCCTAAGGCAGAGCTGTGTATGGGGTTTGGGGGTTGCCATGTTCCCCTGTATGACCCTAAGGCAGAGCTGTGTATGGGGTTTGGTTGCCATGTTCCCCTGTATGACCCTAAGGCAGAGCTGTGTATGGGGTTTGGTTGCTATGTTCCCCTGTATGACCCTAAGGCAGAGCTGTGTATGGGGTTTGGTTGCTATGTTCCCCTGTATGACCCTAAGGCAGAGCTGTGTATGGGGTTTGGGGGTTGCCATGTTCCCCTGTATGACCCTAAGGCAGAGCTGTGTATGGGGTTTGGGGGTTGCCATGTTCCCCTGTATGACCCTAAGGCAGAGCTGTGTATGGGGTTTGGGGGTTGCCATGTTCCCCTGTATGACCCTAAGGCAGAGCTGTGTATGGGGTTTGGGGGTTGCCATGTTCCCCTGTATGACCCTAAGGCAGAGCTGTGTATGGGGTTTGGGGGTTGCCATGTTCCCCTGTATGACCCTAAGGCAGAGCTGTGTATGGGGTTTAAATATATAATTCAAATGAATAACAAAGTGCTAATAAGTCAGTCAGGTCATGGGGGGAAAGTAGAATTTTCCTTATTGTTTTTTAATTCATTGATGGTCAGGGCCAGATTTACCTACGCTGCCCCCCAGGCCACTTGCACCCCGCCTCATACGCACTTACACACTCCCTGCCCCCCATGTGTGCTCGCTCCCCCTGTGCTTTGGCCCCCCCCCCACACCCTTGCACCACGTCCTGTTCTGATTGGCTACACTGGGGACTGGGCGGGCTGTCACAAATCTCCCCTCCAGTCCCCAGTGCATATGTGGCCGGGGGGGGGGGGGGCCTGTTGGTGGAGTTTCCCCTGCCTGTCCCTGTCACCTTCTCTGCATTGCCTTTTGCTTGTGCGCAAGTTACCTACATTTCTAGGCAAGTTACGCAAGTTAAGTAAATTGGTTAATTGTGACGTAACTTTATATGTAATTAGCGCAACCTTCATGGTGCAGCCCAACTTGAGAAGATTATTTCTCCAGACCCCTCTCCTACCCTGTAACCTCTTTCTAAGTTTAGGGGATCAAATGTTGAGCCCCCCCAAACAGGATGATAAAGTGTAACAGACACGGATATGGGGCATATCCCAAAAGGTTCAATCATTTTTACTCTCGTTGCCCACATCCATATTGTATGGCCACCCCACGTGGCAGGTTTTTAGAGCATAAGAACATTCAGCCCATTAGCGTTGCAATGTCTACTGACCATCATAGATAAATCATAGTAGTGCTTGCATAACAATTTTTGAGAAGATTGGGAAATCGTAACTGGAAATGGAAATAATCGGTAAGTTAAGGTTTCTAGATTGTAAGCTCTACGGGGCAGGGACCTCCATCCTCTTGTGTCTTTGACTCTTAACTTATTGCAACTGTATCTTGTATTTATCTGTATTTATTGTTATACTGTGTATTTATCTATTATTATCTTAATAACCCCCTGTTTGTATTAATGTATCCTACTGTACAGCGCTGCGTACATAAGTAGCACTTTATAAATAAACATATACATACCGTATATACTCGAGTATAAGCCGATCCGAATATAAGCCGAGGTACCTAATTTTACCTAAGAAAACTGGAAAAACGTATTGACTCGAGTATAAGCCCCTCAATGGTGCAGCATGAAAAGCATCCATATACACAAAATCTCCCATAACTAAATATGGCATTTCTGTATTCTTTAAATACAGTAAATTGCTGTTCTGGATGTCACTTCAATGAATACAAAATGATTCTATATAAATTTGATAACTACTGTGCCACTAGCCATAGAGCTTAGCAAACCTCTCATAATATAGAGACCAGTACATCTCTCTCTCTTTTTTATTTTTTCATTCGTGACTGTACATAAGCCTGAGAAGAACTGCATGTGGGCACTTTTGACAAAATAATTACAGGGCACAAGTTAAAAACAATAACAACAACTGGCTGGCTAGCAACACACGTGTGTACATTGATTTCCCAACCTCTCCATTGCTAAGCATGCTTGCAGGAACACTACTTTTTTTTTTGCAGAGCACTATTGTCACCAGCAGTAAAGGTGTTAATCAAGCTAATCTCCTCATTGTATTTGCCATAGGTTTAAGGCACAGAGTGTATTTATGTAATGGTGTTACCTCATCAGAGAGTAGGCCTCTATTCACGGCGGAGAACAGAACCCAAAACTTGTAACAGAATGACAGAATGGCCTTACCCCCTGTCCCACAGGTTCCTCAATCAGAATCGCTTAAAGGAAAACGAAAGTCAAAGTCACTTGGGGGTGCCAAAATGTTAGGCACCCCCAAGTGACTTTGACCACCTACCTTTTACCCCGGGCTGGTGCCCCTGTGAGGAGAGAACAGCACCAGCCCGGGGTAGCTGCCGGCGCTTCCTCCTTCCTTTTTGCTTGCGCGCGCATGCGCTGTAGAGTGAAAAGCCGAACTTAAACATTAAAGTCGGCTTTTCACTCTACTGCACATGCCCGGCCACCGGAATTTCAGCAAACGGAAGCCGGAAGAAGGAAGTGCTCCGCTCCAGGTACCCCAGGCTGGTGCTGTTTTCTGCGAACAGGGGCACCAGCCCAGGGTACGAGGTAAGTGGTTAAAGTCACTTGGGGTGCCTAACATTTTGGCACCCCCAAGTGACTTTGCCTTTCGTTCTCCTTTAATGGTGCAGCGACGCGCCGCGCTGCACACAATGTGCTCCTCATGGGGCGTCAGCACAGCAGGCAAGTTCATCCAGGTGAGCACGATGTGCACAATGTCCTGTGCACGGCGCATTTGCTCGCAAGGCAAGGTAGTACCCGCGGGGGTGGTGACGGTGCAGTGTCGCGCCGCGCACGCCGCACCGCGCATATTGTCGTCCACAGGGGGGGGGGGTTGGTTGTGCGCACACAATAAGCGTATTTCTTCTAGTTTGAGTGCAATTACCGTATATATGCGAGTATAAGCCGAGGGTTACTTTTAACCCTGCTGAAAAACTCGGCTTATACTCAAGTATATACGGTACATACATACATGTTTCTGGTAGTGTTTCCAATACACTGGGCAGAAAGGCAGAATGCCATAGGCCTAAGGAAGGAAACCAGTATGGAATATTATATCGAAAATGTCATTACTTGAATATGTCAGATAGAAAGCGAATATCATGGTGAGTTCATTTATGCTAAAAATAATGAAGGAACTGAAGGAGTCGTTAGAAAACAAAACCAAAACTTCCTGAATTTATTTTAATCACCGAAAATGCTGATTCTTATCAGGAAACATTGCAAATAGATGTTTGTAATTGTGACTTTGATGTTCCCAAGCAGGACAATGTCACAAACAGAATGTTACCTGTGTAGGCGAAACCAATGTGGTATCGGGGGGGGGGGGCATTTTAAAAGGAAAAGTACAGTCATTATAGACCACAGGGACCCTGCATAGGTTCCTTTACCCAGTCACAAAAACCAGCTCCCCACCCCTGTACTGGGCCTCCCAAGGCAGAGCTGTGCAGCAGCCATGTTTTTTCCCCCTCAGCCTCAGTTCCTGGCTCTGGTCACTAAATAAAACTTGTGCTTTGGAGGATGAGCTGGTTCTGGATTCCAGAGTGTATGTTCTTGGTAGCCAATCAGATCCAGAGACCTAGGAACCAGTAGTAAGCAGGCAAAACATTAGGCCTAGAAGCTTCTGCACAGTTCTGCCTTAGGAGGTCCAGTAAATGGGAGAATGTCTGCTCTCGGGAACATGGCACCTACTAACCCCTCTACATATATTTGCCTTAGGAGGTCCAGAATAGAGGAACAGAGCCCATTCTCTTACACCAGAGACCCAAGGACCAATAGGGAAGAGGAAAACATATGGCCAAGAAGCCACCAATTCTGCTGCACAGCTCTAAGAAGGTCCAGTAAATTGGATCACGGCTGTTCTCAGGAATATGGCATCCACCAACCCCAACACACAGCTTTGCCTTAGGGGGTCCAGCATGGGGGGGGGGGGGGGGGAAGGGCCTGGTTGCTGCGGTTGTGGACAAAGGCCCTATGCTCTACAATTGGGTTTACCACAGCCATGTGACCTGTGCTCTGATAAACTTCAGTTTCACTTTACTGCTGCGCTGCAAGTTGGGGTGATATCCCCCCCTCACCCCCAGCAGCCGATCAGCAGAACAATGGGAAGGGAGCAAGATAGCAGCTCCCAGTAGGTATCCGAATAGCACTCAATAGTAAGCAATCCAAGTCCGGCTTGGGACTCCTCCAGTTACATGGGAGTAGGAGAAACAATAGGTTAGCTGAAAGCAGTTCTAATGTGTAGCGCTGGCTCCTTCTGAAAGCTCAGACTCAGGCACACTTTACTGCTGCGCTGCAAGTTGGAGTGATATCCCCCCCTCCCCCCCAGCAGCCGATCAGCAGAACAATGGGAAGGGAGCAAGATAGCAGCTCCCAGTAGGTATCAGAATAGCACTCAGTAGTAAGAAATCCAAGTCCGGCTTGGGACTCCTCCAGTTACATGGGAGTAGGAGAAACAATAGGTTAGCTGAAAGCAGTTCTAATGTGTAGCACTGGCTGAAAGCTCAGACTCAGGCACAAGGCACTGAGATGGCGCCTACACACCAATATTACAGCTACAAATACATTTGTTGGTACAAGAATAAAAGGTTAAATGGCAGAGGGAATTATTTGCTGTGTAACAGTGTCATTTAGAAATAAAAAGTACCCCATAAATATCATGGCAGCATCCATTTAAAAGGATCTTCTGCCTTCATTTTAACGGTTCACCCTTAGAAGGTAGAGGCAATACACAGGGAGTAAATAATGATGTTACCAGATATTTAGATGTTATTAGGGAAGAACTTGTTCATATAATATAGGAAAAGAACTGAGATTATCCTGCAAAGAAGAGAATTGACAAAATATTTCTTTCTTTTTAAAACTCATTTTATGAACAATTCCCAGCATTTTGCAGCATTTATGCTTTGTCAGAGGCCCCCGGTGCAGTAAATGAGTAAGTTAAAGTATCACCTATAAACTGAACTGTAAGAAACGTGTGTGGGTGGCAAAGTGACCTCTGCCTGCTGAATTGCTGAATCAGCCCATGGGCTTGGGTCACTGGATTATTTCTCCATCAGTAACACTTATTAGCTTTATATGTGAAAATCATCTATATACCAGGCCAGCAATGGCTAATCCATGGGACTCGGGCACCTGCTGTACCTAAATCTCTTTGCATCAGGAGATCCAGAATGTAACAGGGTTATAGGTCACTTTTCATAGCAGCCAGGTATGGGATCCCTTATCCGTAAACCAGAGTTTAGAATTACAGAAAGGCCATCTCCCATAGACTCCATTATAAGCAAATACTTCTAATTTTTAAAAATGATTCCCTTTTCTCTGTAATAATAAAACAGTACCTGTACTTGATCCCAACTAAGATATAATTACCCCTTATTGGGGCAGAACAGCCCTATTGGGTTTATTTAATGGTTAAATGATTCCCTTTTCTCTGTAATAATAAAACAGTACCTGTACTTGATCCCAACTAAGATATAATTACCCCTTATTGGGGGCAGAACAGCCCTATTGGGTTTATTTCATGGTTAAATGATTCCCTTTTCTCTGTAATAATAAAACAATGCCTGTACTTGATCCCAACTAAGATATAATTACCCCTTATTGGGGCAGAACAGCCCTATTGGGTTTATTTAATGGTTAAATGATTCCCTTTTCTCTGTAATAATAAAACAGTACCTGTACTTGATCCCAACTAAGATATAATTACCCCTTATTGGGGGCAGAACAGCCCTATTGGGTTTATTTAATGGTTAAATGATTCCCTTTTCTCTGTAATAATAAAACAGTACCTGTACTTGATCCCAACTAAGATATAATTACCCCTTATTGGGGGCAGAACAGCCCTATTGGGTTTATTTAATGGTTAAATGATTCCCTTTTCTCTGTAATAATAAAACAGTACCTGTACTTGATCCCAACTAAGATATAATTACCCCTTATTGGGGCAGAACAGCCCTATTGGGTTTATTTAATGGTTAAATGATTCCCTTTTCTCTGTAATAATAAAACAGTACCTGTACTTGATCCCAACTAAGATATAATTACCCCTTATTGGGGGCAGAACAGCCCTATTGGGTTTATTTAATGGTTAAATGATTCCCTTTTCTCTGTAATAATAAAACAGTACCTGTACTTGATCCCAACTAAGATATAATTACCCCTTATTGGGGCAGAACAGCCCTATTGGGTTTATTTAATGGTTAAATGATTCCCTTTTCTCTGTAATAATAAAACAGTACCTGTACTTGATCCCAACTAAGATATAATTACCCCTTATTGGGGGCAGAACAGCCCTATTGGGTTTATTTAATGGTTTCCTTTATCCTGAAAACCCCAGGTCCTGAGCATTCTGGATAACAGGTCCCATACCTGTACTTAATCATGGCTTTAGTTGTCCTTTAAGCCAACACAGGCTATAAGGTAATAGGCTCAGTGCCAGACAAGTTAATGTGGTACCTATTGCACTCACAGTGGATATACATTACACATGTAAAATGAGCTTCTATTCAAATTACCTGAAATCTCACCTTAATTCACCTTCAGGCAGGGTGATGCAAGCTGAAGCTTTTAGTTCATTCCTTTTCCCCCAATGTGTACAAAACGATTACAAAATACAGCAATACATTCAGTTATATTTAGCTCTCGATGGGCGCACCACGGGCAGTTGGTCCTATAAGAAGTCCCAGGGAAATGCCAAGTAAACAGGCTCAAAGGGAAACCGCTTGGATCAATCCGGCGCTTCCACAAACAGGTATCAAGGTGAAGAAATACATTGAAGGAAACACGAGTGACATTTCAAAGAAAATTCCCTCAAGGGGGGGAGTGTATACTTCTTTTTGGGCAATAGAAATAGGTTCTCACAGAAAAATACAGAAAATAGGAAAATGGCTGGCTATGACGTTCTCATGAGCAGGCACATCACAACAGGAATGGGCCCCCTTAGCCCATAACAAGTTTACAGATATATAGAAACATTGGGGTAACAGTCACCCCACTATAGTTCCAGGGGTACCCAGGGCACAAATAAGCACTCACCCCAAATCCCCCCCTAACTGGCCTTCAGGCTGGGCCCCCTTAGCCCATAACAAGGTTACAGATATATAGAAACATTGGGGTAACAGTCACCCCGCTATAGTTCCAGGGGTACCCAGGGCACAAATAAGCACTCACCCCAAATCCCCCCCTAACTGGCCTTCAGGCTGGGCCCCCTTAGCCCATAACAAGGTTACAGATATATAGAAACATTGGGGTAACAGTCACCCTGCTATAGTTCCAGGGGTACCCAGGGCACAAATAAGCACTCACCCCAAATCCCCCCCTAACTGGCCTTCAGGCTGGGCCCCCTTAGCCCATAACAAGGTTACAGACATATAGAAACATTGATACTGAATATTTAATAACAGACCAGGCAGTATGAGGCAGGTAAGGACTCAGTAGGGAATGTTGGTGACTGTAGGAAGCCGTATGGGCCTATGTAGTAAGAAGTTCCTGCAATCTGTACCATCACTTAGTGCAAACATTTTCCCTCACATTCCATTAGTGTTTTTGTTTGCAGTCCACAGACCAAGGATTTTATTCCCCACTAAATAACAGCGCTGGCTTGCCGTTTTTGTTTATACAGCTTCATAATAGCAGTTACGATTTGAGTAATCAAGTATGTACGGCCGCAGTCCGTGCGTGGGCGGAAAAATGTGAGTTTTTTTTTTCCCGGAGAAGCAGAAGAATTTTGGCTGCTAAACCCCTGACTGTGTTCTATGTAAACTCCACATGAAATCAGGTAAATAGAGAAACAGCGGGAAGAGTAAAAAAAAACGTAAACTCAGAAAAATAACGGTATGGGTTGGGGGGGGCAGTTGTTTGTCAGAGTCATGATTTTTTTTATATTTATAAAGGACAATAATTTGGAGAAAAGATACATTGTAAACTTAGGGCAGTAGTAAGTGAAGCTGATTATGGCACGAAACAGTATTCGTCTAGTAATTTGCAAATTTTATAGGTCCGGCCCATGAGGAGCGCCTCCATGAATTATACCTGGATCGTCCCACATCCCCTGGGCCTCCACACCTATACCTCAAGGAATTTATACTGACATGAGTTGAATTCTTCTTTTGATCATATAAGTCAAATCTGGAAGACTGTGTTTTTGGCCCCTGTGTTTTCATCTTGCCCCAGACCCCGCTGACAGTTCATTGATTGACTAACAATAATACAGCACTAACGTCTCACATGGAGAAAATGTAATCATTTGGATAAGTCTCCGCCCCCGAGGATCTTATAATCTTATTTCCTTGTTTAGGGTCCCTAAACAAAAGGCTCAGAAGTCATTTGATATACCAGTATGTTTTTGCATTCTGTGGGATGGAACTGGCAGTTGGGGTGGGAGTGTATTTGGGAGTAGTCGTAAGGGGTGGTGTCAAAAGTCGAAAATCTTATGAAAAAGGGAGAAGGAAAGTTAATGTTTGCACAAAAACATGTATAAATTCAGTACAGATTGCACCCTAGTTCTAAACATCATGTGACAGCAGTGCTGACCATTACACCCTCCCTGGGTGCCAATACAGTTATATATTGACCTTGTATATATATATATATATATATATATATATATATATATAAACAGGACCAGCACACCATTTCCCAGCAATTCTTCTATTTATTCATTCACCGTGCATTCCAACGTTTCATTCCCTCCTTGGACCTTTATCAAGGTCCTTGATAAAGGTCCAGGAGGGACCGAAATGTTGGAACGCACGGTGAATGAATAAATAGAAGAATATCAAGGTCCTTGATAAAGGTCCCAGGAGGGACCGAAATGTTGGAACGCACGGTGAATGAATAAATAGAAGAATTGCTGGGAAATGGTGTGCTGGTCCTGTTTATAGGTATTTACCTGTACATATTTTGACTTCAACACCCATCTATTAAACTGGTTTAGAGTTCGGACACACAGCTTGACTTATATATATATATATATATTTTAGTATTCCATCCTACTAGATAAACCAAACAGATTTCATGGGCCATGCTATTCCTGCTGAAACCAGTACATTCTTTGTTTGATACCTATGTGAATTCCTGTACCGCGGCAGATGAATTGTGCAATATATAAAGACTCCTGTAGTTCAAGGTCCAATGGCAGAACCTGCAGCACATTGCAGAATTGCACCAATAAAATAAAGGCACGTGTCCGTCAAATTCAGACCTTGGCTCAAACGAACCCTGCCTTTCAACTGCGGAATGATCCAAGTGTAATTAATGCTGATTAGAATGTGACCCGGCAGGCAAGGCAAGGTCTCGGCCTTTATTAACGATGATTGGTTCCCTTTATGAATGAGGCAAGGGCAGAATAATAATAAGTCCCTGTTTGGCTCTCTAGGGCTCATTGGTGCAACACTCGCTGTTATGTAAGAAAAGGAAATCCCATAATTACTCCCTTTTTAATTGGGTTTACTTTTTATAACACACACGTTTATTCTGATGAGTTATTTTCTTGTTTGTTAGATGTTTGAACTTGAATAACCATGGTACACAATTTCCTCTGCTATGGGGTCAACTTGACCCCTCAGACTAAATACCTCTTTGGAGATGATTATTTCTCAAACCTTTGCTATGATTATGGCCCGTGTATATTGAGACTGAACGTTACATCAGTAACCTTGGTGTATTTGTAGGTGACCCAGGGCAATTCCCAATCTGATTGCCACCAGAAGGTACCAGCCATCTCTAACCCTCAAAGTTCAATGGCGTTGTTTGCTCTGCCTTCAGTTCCACTCTCCAGCCTGACTTAGGGGTCCATCTAAGCTAGTGATCCCCAACCAGTGGCTCAGGGGCAACATGTTGCTCCCCAACCCCTTGGATGTTGCTCCCAGTGGCCTCAAAGCTGGTGCTCATTTTTTAATTTCTGGTAAGGAGGCAAGTTTTGGTTGCATAAAAGAAAGTTTAATGCCAAACAGAGCCTTCTGTAGGCTGCCAGTCCACATAGGGGCTATTAAGTAGCCAATTAAAGCTCTTATTGGCACCCCAGGAACCTTTTCCATGCTTGTGTTGCTCCCCAACACTCTTTCCATTTAAATGTGGGTCACAGGTATAAAAGGTTGGGGATCCCTGAGCTAAGCTAAATGTCTAGTTTACTCCAAGTGTCCTTTAGGACTGGTATATTACTCTGTAGACAACCTACAACCAAGAAGTGGTCCAATAGGCATGGGTGAAGCTGGTCAATGCCCTCTCATTACACGGAGAAGCAGCTTTAACCATGGTCAACTTTTAAAAAATGAAGAGAATAAATGTGAGGAGTGCCGGGAGACCGGCGCGCGTTCTTACCTTCAGGCGCGCCGATCCCCGGTCTCCCCCTGTACAGCGCGCTCCTGCGCGCACCTCTTCTCGGCGCGTCCCATTGCACAATGGCAAGGGGCGCGCGCGCATGAGCAATAGCTTTAGGCTCTCTGGGCGCTGCGCGATGACGTCAGCGGACGCGCTGACGTCACTATGGCGCCAAATTCAAACCTTAAAAGCGGTTCTTTGCTTGTTTTCCTTGCCCAAGCTGGTCCTGATTTCCTGGTGCCTTGCTAAGCTATATTATATCTGATTCTCTGGTTTTTGACTTCCTGCCTGACTCTCTACTACGATCCTTGCTGCCTGCCACTGACCCTTGCCTGACCACGACTCCGATTTCAGCTTTACCCTTGGTACCGCGTTGAATAACCTTGGCCGTAAGTAGGATCCCTGCCTCTCCCGCCGCAGAAAGTCCGGGGCCCCAAAAGGGTGTCGGTGAACACCGGGGTCGGCCGGGCTCTCCTGCTTATCTAAGGGGTTATTCCAGGCAGTTACCGGGCTCCTAAGCATACAGACTGTAACAATAAAGCTGTGAAGAATGATATCAAAATGTACCAGGCTTAATGCTATTTTGTTCTTCTAATGAGGGGGCATTGACCACATCTGTTGGATGATTTCTTGACTGTGATCCTACCTATTGTAGAGGAACAAAAAGACTGTAAAGGTGGTCATACACATTAATATCCGCTCACTTAGCGAGGTTGCCAAGCTAGCGGATCTTCTCCCGATATCCCCACCTACGGGTGGGAGATATCGGGGAAAATGTAGGCTAATTCGAACGTTTGGCCCTGATTGAATTATAATGGCGGCAATGGAGCAGTCAGTTCGGGGACCGAATCAACGCGCTGATGCGGTCCCTGATCCGACTAAATCTTTTAACCTGCCCGATCGATATCTGGCCAATTTCAGGCCAGATATCGGTCGGGTATGGCCGTCGTTCCTGCCCCTACATGGGCCAATAAGCTGCCAAATCTGCCCAAGGGACCGATATCGGCAGCTACAATCGGCCCGTGTATGGCCACCTTAAGTCCTCTTGACAACCGACTCCCTTAGAAACAAACAAGCAAACCAAACTATCAACTGCAGCAAAGAAGAATAAAAGTCAGAACTTCAAAGAGGTCTCATCGCATGAATACTGTACCCAAGAAGGACACAACAATGGTCTGAAATGAAGTTATTGGATAAAAGAAGCTCAGTGGAGCATGATAGTGTGTACTGAGTACATAACAGCATGTGTCCTTTTTTTTTTTTAATTATAAAAATGACTCATTCTGCTAAATAGGCTCTCGGCATGTACTGGGGGGGGGGGGGGGGGGGGACATTAAAGGGCATACCAGTTATTTTTATTCTGCAAATATAAGACATTTGTCTTTGAGACAGAAGTCATGGCTTGATCAATGGCTGTGAATCGTTCAGCCATCTATTGTATAACAGGGTTTGATCTGCTCATTTAGTTGGTCCAAACCACTTGATGAACCCAACATCTCCCGTACAATTTTTTTGTAGTGTGCCAAAAAGGGGCGCGGTCACGTAAAAATTTGGGTGCGGTCACATCAAAAAAGGGCTCTTTTGCATCAAATTGGGCGCGGTGCGGCAAAAACGTGCGACAAAAAAAGACGCGGACGACAAAAAAGATGCAGGCGACAAAAAAAATGCACAAATTTTTTTGCCGTTTCGCAAATTTCATGGCGAAGCGAAACGGGACAGATTCGCTCATCACTAGTTTTCACGACTATTTAATCAGAGGATATCCTTCCCCCCAGTCAGATCAATAGGCTGATGACCTGTAGCAGTCTGTACATTTTGGGGCCCCTCTTTGACATTAAAGAATACAGTATGTAAGCAAAGCCCATTAACATTGCCCATTAAAGATAAATAATATTATAACAATTATAAATAATAATAATAATAATAAATAATGACTACAGAATGACAAAATGTCTCCAGGGCTGTTTGGTAGAGTACGGCACAATGGTGAGTAGGTTGGCTTGAAACCCCTGGCAACTTTGGGTTTGGACTGCAGCTAAGCTTTACCTGTGGCAGGTCCTGACTAGGTTTGGACCACCCTGGAAGAGAACATAAGTGAACCAAAAGTAGAACATCCCTTCAGTTATTTGACTTTTGAACTTGTTTGGCTCCACCTTCTCTGAAGTTACTGGTGGACTATATTGGGCTGAGCTAATCATTTGGCCCTCAGGCCAACTACTGGATAATATGGGGGTCTGTGCAGAGCTACTAACCACGGGCTGATGCGGTGCCACCTACAGGATTTTGTGGCCAGGCGTATTGATATGTGAATAAGACCCCAGTCCAACATTTTAGACACAATAGTCTTCTTAGTTGGCACCTCCAGGCTGCTTTTATCTGCAACATACATGTGAATGTCTCTTTAACCACAAGTAATGGGGCTTGTTATAACCAATGATTTAGCAAACCTCTATAACTTCTGAATGTCGAAAGAGATATCAGGAAGTTAACTCATCTCAGGCTTTGATGTGAGCCCTCCAGCTGATCTCATTGTCATGGAGGAAAGAGACAGCCATCCCTGAATGTAAGAGAAGCTGCAGAGAGCGCCGGGAGATGATTGTGAAGGTACTTACAGTAATTGAGGGCATTTTTTCAAGGCTTTATTGGGATTGCTAAGCAACACCCACACTTCAGCTGGAGAGTCTAGTTACTAACATCTTTCCTTTTTATCTTGTTTTTCTACATTAGTACATGTCACCGTGCCCTCTTTCACTCAACGACATTTCTATAATGTCAGCTTCACTAAACAACCGTGTCTTCTGCCAGTTCTCTTTAATAACTAATGGAGACGCTTAAACTCACTGGCACGTATAAACTCTCACACGTTCACTCACACACCTGAACTTAAGGAGGTCATACATGGCCAACCCTATAGTTAAGGTCCCCATACACCTTCAGATCCACTCGCTTGGCGATCTTGCCAAGTGAGCGGATCTTCTTCCGATATCCACACCTACGATATTGGGAGAATCCAGGCTAATTCAGTCGTTTGGCCCCATAACAACGGGTATAGGCAAAGTCGGTCTGGGGGCGCATAAACGAGCCGCGTCCCAGATCCAACTAGATTTTCTAACCTGCCTGATCGAGGTCTGGCAAATTTCAGGCCAGATATCGGTAGGACAGGCCAGTCGGTAGTGCCCATACACAGGTCGATAAGCTGCCAAGTGGGTCTAAGGGACCAATATCGGCAGCTAGAATAGGCCCGTGTATGGGGACCTTTACACACCATTGGCTTGTGTGCTGAGAGGTCAGATATGGTCCAATAAGCATTAACATGAATTATTTTGTACCCCTTAGACTAGTGACATTTTCTCTCCAATGGATAAGAAGCCAAGGTACACAGACATGTCACTGACCTTCAAGCACACAGGGCAGATTTAAGTGCAACTCTAAACAATGTGTAGTCATGAGCGAATCTGTCCCATCTGCTTCATGGAAAAATTGGCAAAACTGCTGAAAAATTCACAAAACAGCAAAAAAATGTGCAAAATGCGGTTACTGCACAACCCTTTTGACAGTCCACTTCTTTGGACGCAACTTATTTGGCGCGACCATTACTTTTTTGACGCTACTTATTTGGCGCGACCATTACTTTTCTTGATGCAACTTATTTGGCACAACCATTACTTTTTTTGATGCAACTTAATTGGCGCGACCATTACTTTTTTTGACGCTACTTATTTGGCGCGACCATTACTTTTTTTGACGCAACTTATTTGGCGCGACCATTACTTTTTTTGACGCAACTTATTTGGCGCGACCATTACTTTTTTTTAAGCTACTTATTTGGCGCGACCATTACTTTTTTTGATGCAACTTATTTGGCGCAACCATTACTTTTTTTGACGCAACTTATTTGGCGCGACCATTACTTTTTTTGACGCAACTTATTTGGCGCAACCATTACTTTTTATGACGCAACTTATTTGGCGCAACCATTACTTTTTTTGACGCAACTTAATTGGCACGACCATTACTTTTTTTGACGTAACTTAATTGGCGCGACCATTACTTTTTTTGACGCTACTTATTTGGAGCGACCATTACTTTTTTTTAAGCTACTTATTTGGCGCGACCATTACTTTTTTGACGCTACTTATTTGGCGCGACCATTACTTTTTTTGACGCTACTTATTTGGCGCAACCATTACTTTTTTTGACGCAACTTATTTGGCGCGACCATTACTTTTTTTGACGCTACTTATTTGGCGCGACCATTACTTCTTTTGACGCAACTTATTTGGCGCGACCATTACTTTTTTCGACGCAACTTATTTGGCGCGACCATTACTTTTTTTGACACAACTTATTTGGCGCGACCATTACTTTTTTTGACGCTACTTATTTGGCGCAACCATTACTTTTTTTGACGCAACTTATTTGGCGCGACCATTACTTTTTTTGACGCTACTTATTTGGCGCGACCATTACTTCTTTTGACGCAACTTATTTGGCGCGACCATTACTTTTTTTGACGCTACTTATTTGGCGCGACCATTACTTTTTTTTAAGCTACTTATTTGGCGCGACCATTACTTTTTTGACGCTACTTATTTGGCGCGACCATTACTTTTTTTGACGCTACTTATTTGGCGCAACCATTACTTTTTTTGACGCAACTTATTTGGCGCGACCATTACTTTTTTTGACGCTACTTATTTGGCGCGACCATTACTTCTTTTGACGCAACTTATTTGGCGCGACCATTACTTTTTTTGACGCTACTTATTTGGCGCGACCATTACTTTTTTTGATGCTACTTATTTGGCGCGACCATTACTTTTTTGACGCTACTTATTTGGAGCGACCATTACTTTTTTTGATGCTACTTATTTGGCGCGACCATTACTTTTTTTGACGCTACTTATTTGGCGCGACCATTACTTTTTTTGATGCTACTTATTTGGCGCGACCATTACTTTTTTTGACGCTACTTATTTGGCGCGACCATTACTTTTTTTGATGCTACTTATTTGGCGCGACCATTACTTTTTTTGACGCTACTTATTTGGCGCGACCATTACTTTTTTTGACGCTACTTATTTGGCGCGACCATTACTTTTTTTGATGCTACTTATTTGGCGCGACCATTACTTTTTTTGACGCTACTTATTTGGCGCGACCATTACTTTTTTTGAAGCTACTTATTTGGCGCGACCATTACTTTTTTTGAAGCTACTTATTTGGCGCAACCATGACTTTTTTTAACGTGACTTATTTGGCGCGACCATGACTTTTTTGATGTAACAGTGACTTATTTGGCACAGCCCTGACTTTTATTACATGACCGTGACTTTTTTGATGCGACCATGACTTATTTGCAACCGCAACCTTTTTGACGCCATTGTGACTTTTTACTCACTTCTCATTTCTGTAGTAGCAAATTATTGCAACAGTTTCTTGCCAATGGCGAAATGCGGAATTTCGCAGAGAATCCATCCCTAGCCAATAAAATTTGCTCATCACTAATGATGTGCGGTTTGAAGTTTCCATCATTTTTGCCATCACATGGAGTATGGAGGAATAAGCACATGCCCCTTCACTCACAGACTTGAACCTACTCCAAACAGGGGCAAAACTACAGAGAAAGCAGACCCTGTGGTTGCTGCAGGGCCAAGACTGTAAGGGGCCCAGTAAGTCCCAAATTAATGAGCAATATCAACATATCTTGGTAGAATAGGCCAACTTACCATTGTTTTGGGGCCCTAAATTGAATTTGCTCTGGGGCCCAGTAACATCTAGTTATGCTACTGCATGCTACTGCATACTGTTATGCTACCCCAAATTGTGATTTTTGTCATTTTGGGCTTTAAAAGCAGCAGAGAAAAATCCCCCGTGTCATTGCAGGCCTGTAAATACATTCCCTTTTGTTGAATTCTTTCCCAGAACCGGATACATTGGCAAATGAACTAGAAATATTTAGGTAAGGATCTACAGTAGTATACAGGTATGGGATCCCTTATCCGGAAACCCGTAATCCAGAAAGTTCCATATTACGGAAAGGCCATCTCCCATAGACTCCATTATAAGCAAATAATTCTAATTTTTAAAAATGATTTCCTTTTTCTCTGTAATAATAAAACAGTACCTGTACTTGATCCCAACTAAGATATAATTACCCCTTATTGGGGCAGAACAGCCCTATTGGGTTTATTTCATGGTTAAATGATTCCCTTTTCTCTGTAATAATAAAACAGTACCTGTACTTGATCCCAACTAAGATATAATTACCCCTTATTGGGGCAGAACAGCCCTATTGGGTTTATTTCATGGTTAAATGATTCCCTTTTCTCTGTAATGATAAAACAGTACCTATACTTGATCCCAACTAAGATATAATTACCCCTTATTGGGGCAGAACAGTCCTATTGGGTTTATTTCATGGTTAAATGATTCCCTTTTCTCTGTAATAATAAAACAGTACCTGTACTTGATCCCAACTAAGATATAATTACCCCTTATTGGGGCAGAACAGCCCTATTGGGTTTATTTCATGGTTAAATGATTCCCTTTTCTCTGTAATAATAAAACAGTACCTGTACTTGATCCCAACTAAGATATAATTACCCCTTATTGGGGCAGAACAGCCCTATTGGGTTTATTTCATGGTTAAATGATTCCCTTTTCTCTGTAATAATAAAACAGTACCTGTACTTGATCCCAACTAAGATATAATTACCCCTTATTGGGGGCAGAACAGCCCTATTGGGTTTATTTAATGGTTAAATGATTCCCCTTTCTCTGTAATAATAAAACTGTACCTGTACTTGATCCCAACTAAGATATAATTACCCTTTATTGGGGCAGAACAGTCCTATTGGGTTTATTTAATGGTTAAATGATTTTTTTAGTAGACTTAAGGTATGGAGATCCATAATATGGAAAGATCTAAAAAAAAACCCAGGTCCTGAGCATTCTGGATAACAGGTCCCATACCTGTAGTAGTTTTGTTGGAGTTTGGATCATCTAGACGCAGAACATGATGGACATGCAGCTTTTATTAATGACAATCCTGTTCCAATCTGCTCTGTGTGTGATTATAATTGGTTACATTAGATATTTCCACCCAAGCTTTGGAGCCTTAATATGAGGTGGAATTTCTGTGTCAGAAGTGATTTTCCCACTGACTAATCTGTTCCATTGTATCAGGGCTGAGATGTAATTGGCATGTGTAGGACGCTGCCAGCAGGCTAGGGGACTGTTATCTGGCAATCTGCTCTAATGATTTTATCCCAAATTCCCCTTTACAGAAGCCCAATTGCTCAGCCTCCCCTATGCGTGTCCAGATACTGATAGTATCTCTTGTGTAACCTTGGCTTCCTGCCATGTTTCCTGATATTAGCCATCAAAAAGAAGGTCTGTAGAGTCCCAGGCCACTGGGTGTGGATGAACCCAATGAAGGCGGCCAACATTCATATGCTCAGGGAAGTACCCAAAAAAAGGAAATATTATCACAGTTGCACAATAACTGAGGTTGAAAAAAGACTCATGTCCTTCAAGTTACATTTTTGGCCTGTATGGGTCTGATCGGACTATAGTTGGCCCTACGTGGACTGATTTGGCCAATTCCCACTATTCTATGGATGTGTGTTGGCTCAGGCCTAGGTTTTATTATGCCATCTTGTTGTATTGCTGATCTGTCCAAGCCAAATGTTCCACCTGACTTCCAAAAGGTGTTCCGCCACCTTGTAACTGAATTTGATTTGCAGTGGGGTTGGGGGATGTTTGGCCGAGCAGAGGCATGCCTAGTTAAAACTCTTAGGTAATGGGGTACAGGGCACATTTTGGGAAGACAATATCAAACTGCCCCTAACTGTGTATTTCTCTCAAAATCTATTTAATCAAACACTAAAAATATGAAGGGTAGTTATGTAACATTGGATGGCTGCCATGTTGTTTCCTCATTAATATTTCCCCATACAAATAGGTTGGTAGAGTCCCAGGCCACTGGGTGTGGATATAGTTGATGAAAGAGGCTCAACTGAGCAACAGCAGCTGCAGTATATAAATAGCGCCCTCGTCAGAATGGATTGAGAAGTTCAGGTAAGTTCCAATATAAAGCAAACGCTATCATAAAGGGCTGCGCCATGTTAGGCGTTGTGGAGAAGGCTGTCTCACTAACAATGGGAAAGCTCATTGCTGCTGCTTAAGTTCCCCTTTACCTGCCCCGTAGCATTAAAATCTAAAGCAACCAATCAGCTGGCAGCATTTAGTATTCAGCTTTTAGAAAGCCAACATCTGAATGGTTGCTATGAGTTCCAAGACTTGGATCTTCAAAACGATTTGCGAAACAGGGAAAATATTGCGCAAAATTCTTTTGACGCGTGACAATACGTTTTGAGGCACGACGATGTGTTTTGACGCGAGACACAATTCTTTTTGCGCGAGAGATAATTCTTTTGATGAGAGAGACAATTCTTTTTGATGAGAGAGACAATTCTTTTTGCGCGAGAGATAATTCTTTTGATGAGAGAGACAATTCTTTTTGATGAGAGAGACAATTCTTTTTGATGAGAGAGACAATTCTTTTTGATGAGAGAGACAATTCTTTTTGATGAGAGAGACAATTCTTTTTGCGCGAGAGATAATTCTTTTGATGAGAGAGACAATTCTTTTTGATGAGAGAGACAATTCTTTTTGCGCGAGAGATAATACTTTTGATGAGAGAGACAATTCTTTTTGATGAGAGAGACAATTCTTTTTGATGAGAGAGACAATTCTTTTTGCGCGAGAGATAATTCTTTTGATGAGAGAGACAATTCTTTTGATGAGAGACAATTCGCTGTGCGTCCAAAAATTGTCGAAAGAATTGATGCGCAACAATTCTTTTGACGCGCGGCAATTCTTTTGACGCCCGCCACAATTCGTTTGCCGCTCATGACAATTTTTGGACGAGCTGCGAATTTTTCCAGGGCGAATTTTGCAAAAGAAATCTGCCAATCGCGGAAATTCGCAGCGAATCCATGCCTGCCGAATTTTTCCGCCCATCACTAGCCAGCAGCTTTCAGTGGATGCTGGGAGTTGTAGTACTACAGGTTGTACAGTCATACTGTGTATAAATAATAAAGATCTACAACTATTTGGCCTCAACTAGAGACAGCCCTGACTGTGCACCAAGCTTTGTACTAGTCTATCTGGGTAAGTCACAGCTCAGCTTTATTCACCGCATTCTTTAGATTCTTCTGTTGTGCGACTCGAGTTCCTGAAAGGTGCCTCACCCATAGGGTTCCGTGGTCTACACGGTCATAGTGACACAGGCTGAGGTCATGTTGGTGGCTGGTATCACTCTCAGGCCTTCTCATTCCCCCCCCTGCTCCCCTGCACAACTGCTAAATCCCCTGAATGGTTTCCATGCAATTAACCAGTTACCTTATTCTAAACTGTCACATGTATATTGTATTATCAGGAGTCTACAATAGCCAGTATGGTATGGCCAAACATCATAATCAGATCATAGAGGGGCTCTAGTACTGGCACAGGGGGGCAAAGAGGGAGGAAGAAACAGGAACAGGAAGGAAGCACTTTGGGTTTTCTGGTGGAGCAACACTGCCAGATATAACAAGGGTTGAGGATTCACGTGAAAAAAATGTCTTGCCTCTTGGTTTGTCTCTCTTCTTGTGCCCTAGTTACCCACCACCTATATGCCATTTTCACCCTTTTTACTTCTACATTATTCTCCCCTAAAATCATTATGCCTAAATCTAGACATGCCCCTAACCTGGGTATAGTAGAAGAAGTCAGAACGCGAATCAACATCATCTCAAATATGAAACTTTGTACCTATAGATTTTTCACCTAAGCATGTGGCTTATGGAAGGTCAGTGTGACTTGAAGTTGGAGTTTATTTTTGGCTTTATGGTCTTATAGTGTTATAGTTTCTGTGTCACTGTAACCCTTCCAAAATGTAAACAGACCCCATTAACATCCTGGTCCAATATTTACTTTTTTGTATTGTAAATGTCAGTTTGTTTTGAAAACTCATCATAATCTTGAATTTTTTCTCTTTTTAGGTTACTTCCTTAATATTCAGATGTCAAGCTTGCAGGCTTTTAGTCACCAGGCAGAGACTGTTGGATTCAAATGGTGTCTAAATCCATTGAGAACTCATATTGTGCTGCATTCAGCAAAACGTGAGCTAGCGCAACAAGTCCAGCTGTATATTTGCATATTTCCCAAGAGTCCCGCAGTGATTACATTACACAGAGTGATTGGGAGTTGCCCAATAAATTCTGTAGCTTTCACTTGCCCAAAAGATTTACAGTAAGGCATAAGGATAAGCAGGGAAGAGTTTCCGTGACCAATTGTATATGTTGGAAACAATGAAAGTTGTGTCTGACTTTTGTTGCTGGGAAAATGGGATGGATTATTTCAAATGGTTTGTGTGGTTTGTCTATGCCATGGCCATTAGGGGGCGCTGTCTCACAAAAGTAAAATTTGTAGAATGAAAATTGAAAAAAATGTATTCCACCCTGCAAAAGGCTTATTTCCATCTACAAGTACAGTGTGTAAAGTGCAGTATCAAATGCAAGTCGCCATGTTTTTTTACCCAGAATTCAGAATTGTGTGTGTAATTGTGGCCATGTTGGGGGGATTATTGGGGTTGATTATTTAGGTGCAATTTCGCTATGCGTATTGATGGTGTTCACTATAGGAAACGTGGAGCTACCTATAGGCTTCCCAAGCATCAATACATGCACTTGGTGGGAAGAGGAGGCGGGGCAAGGAACATCTATAAACATCATCAATTCGCTCAACCTCCATTTTGGTACAACCACATCTGAAGCTTATCCACTGCCCAGCTACAGGCCTCCCAACCCTCCAGTCTAAAACAGGCAGCTAAACAATCCCAGGATGCTGCTCTGATTGGTCCTTACACTAAAGACCCCTTGTTCCTTTCTGAATTCCTATGAAATAAAATGAAGGATTCTTTGCCCACCCTCAGGCAGTAGGCTGAGCACAGAGCCCCTTTGGAATTTTAAACCTCCGATCTGGACTGAGAACCATTCAGTAAAGGAAATAAATTCTCTACCACATGTTTGGATGCCCTGACTCCCCAACTGGTTCTGTGTTTCTTCTCCTTCTTTTGTGGTTTTTCCAACAAAAACATTTGGTAAATGTAAACAGTCCAGATCTCGGAGAGAAATAAAGGAACTCAGAGCACCTACTGGAGCTGCCAACTTGCACAGGAATAGGAATGCATTTACTATTAGATGAATTGGCGTTTACTGCCCCCGTCTGGACATAGCTGAGAAACTCTTTTGTCAACTTAGGACTTTTGGTACCAATACACTGAGGTCTCCTTGGGTTCGGTAGTTTTCTTTTTGCTTTTAGGGTAGAAACTGTTGGACTAAAACCTGTTATAAAGGACAAAGTGCTGTATTAGAAGGACCACTATACCTTCATTTTATTAACGGTGCAGCCTTTCAGCTCCAAAAACCCTTCCACCAGGTAGAAATGACTGCTTTATATGTTAAAGCCCATAACTTGCAATTATATTGCAATATAGAGGGACGAGGAAGCCTGCCTTCAGAAACTGTAGGGCCCAATAAGCCTGTTTGAAAGAGAAGCAAGAAACCACTTTTCCCTTGAGACCAAAAGGGCGAAGAGTTAGTTTTAGTTATGAAGGCAGATCCCTTCTCATGGCTGTTAACATCTATTTGTTTATTGGACCAACATATGTTATTATTTGAACAAAGTTAACCAAAGTCATACTAAAGACCATAACTAGCAATAATATTGCAATATAGAGGGAAGAGGTCCTAACCTAGCGGACGAGGAAGCCAAACATGAACCTTCTGGTGGCCCCATAGTCAGCTATAGAGTGGAGGAGAAGGTTCTAAATAGACACAGTGGGGTTTGAACAGATCCTGCCTTCAGAAATTGAGACCAAAAGGACAAAGAGTTAGATTTAGTTATATAGGCAGATGCCTTCGCATGGCTGTTAGATAACATCTATTTGTACTAAAGACCATAACTAGCAATTATATTGCAATATAGAGGGAATAGGTCCTAACCTAATGGATGAGGAAGCCAAAGATGAACCTTCTGGTGGCCCGATAGTCAGCTATAGAGTGGAGGAGAAGGTTCTAAATAGAGACAATGGGGTTTGAACAGATCCTGCCTTCAGAAACTGAGACCAAAGGGGCAAAGAGTTAGTTTTAGTTATATAGGCAGATGCCTTCTCATGGCTGTTAGATAACATCTATTTGTTCTACTGTATTTGTACTAAAGACCATAACTAGCAATTATATTGCAATACAGAGGGAATAGGTCCTAACTTAATGGATGAGGAAGCCAAAGATGAACCTTCTGGTGGCCCCATAGTCAGCTATAGAGTGGAGAAGAAGGTTCTAAATAGAGACAATGGGGTTTGAACAGATCCTGCCTTCAGAAACTGTAGGGCCCAATAAGCCTGTTTGAAAGAGAAGCAAGAAACCACGTTTCCCTTGAGACCAAAAGGGTGAAGAGTTAGTTTTAGTTATATAGGCAGATCCCTTCTCATGGCTGTTAGATATTTAGATAACATCTATTTGTTCATTGGACCAACATATGTTATTATTTGAACAAAGTTAACCAAAGTCATACTAAAGACCATAACTAGCAATTATATTGCAATATAGAGGGAATAGGTCCTAACCTAGCGGACGAGGAAGCCGAAGATGAACCTTCTGGTGGCCCCATAGTCAGGTATAAAGTGGAGGAGAAGGTTCTAAATAGAGACAGTGGGGTTTGAGCAGATCCTGCCTTCAGAAACTGTAGGGCCCAATAAGCCTGTTTGAAAGAGAAGCAAGAAACCACTTTTCCCTTAAGACCAAAAGGGCTAAGAGTTAGTTTTAGTTATGAAGGCAGATTCCTTCTCATGGCTGTTAGATAACATCTATTTGTTCATTGGACCAACATATGTTATTATTTGAAGAAAGTTAACCAATGTTGAGGTCCATTTGAGATTGAAACTTTGTTTTCCTATAAACAATACAACTGTACTACTTGTGCTAGCCCTTGTGCAAGTGTCATTGAGATCCCTTGGTCCTCTGGTGTAAAGGATTGTGGATAAAGTAACTTGAGATGTAGGACTATAGGCAACCCAATGGAATGTGTTAGTACCCCTTCCCTTCAGTTATCAGGAAAGGGTGGGGGGAGCTTAATGAAGCCCTAGGAGATCTTCTAAATAGTCCCATGGGCTGTGAGTAACAGATGACTCTCCCAAGAAGAAGAAGCAATGTAAGTCTAAGGCCTATCGTAGTCAGGCCTTCATGATGGATGATCAGCCATTACTATGGTTAAAGGTGCTCTAGGAGTACAAGCTCATTAGAATTAAATATCCGAGAAGTCCCATCAAGGAGAATGAGTAAGTTTATAACTGCAGTGATATCTACTATCCTATGGGCCCAACTGAGGGTAGAAATGAACCCTGCTCCAATTTTGCAGAGGTCTTTTAGTCTAAAGGTCTGTAGTAGAAACTGTGTGTAGGAAAAAGTTGCAATTTGGACCATGTAATATAAGTAATTTAAATGAACATGTCTTCTAATTAAATCAATTAATTAAAGTGCACTTGTAGCACAAGTCAACACATGGTGGTAAAAATCTAACCAAGAACTTACTACTGGAAATGAAGTTTTCCAGATGCCAGTTGGGCATTTCCTAATAGGTCAATTAGGCACCTTAGTCAGTTTATATTATTTAGTACCGTATTTTGTTGTAATATCAGGATTTAGGAATAATATTGGCTCAGAAGCAGCCTTATGGCAGTGATGGTCAGGGTCGGACTGGGCCGCCGGGACACTGGAAAAATCCCGGTGGGCCCCGGCGGCCCAGTCCGACCTTTGCCGGTGCTCCCCCTTCTGACTGTTCCTCCCCTGACGCATTCAATTTATACGTGCTCAGGGAGGACGTCAGGTGGGGGCCCTGCGTGGGGGGTTGGTGGGGGGCCCCTGCAGGGGGGGGAGGTTAGGGGACACGGCTGGCTGGGGCACCTGCAGGGCCCCTGGGGCGGGAGCCCCAGTGGGCCCTGCACCCCCCAGTCCGACCCTGGTGATGGTCCATGTCTTTAAAGTTGTCCACATTAGCTCCTCATCTTTCTGATCATAGTCAACTCTTTGGACTCGTGTCCATGACACAATATATCTGGGCAGTGCTTAGTGCTTTCTGGGCATTCTTAGTGCTGATTGGCTTAACATTTCTTGTGACAAGCAAGGAGCCTGGCAAAGACTTCATTGGGATATAAAGCTTCAGACCACAGATTTGGTAGCATGGGTTGTCTAGTGGGGCCCACTGCTCAGTAGGGTAACCCTCTGCATTGTGGAGTTTCAGCTGCTCTTAATAGCTCTTAATATTTGCCTCTTTAATGAGAAGCCAATTAGGAAACAGCTTGTCAGGTTCCCAGTAAGGCAGCTCAGCGCTGGCACAAGGTCCCACAACCGCAGGAGATACAAGGACACACCTTCTAATCTAATCCATCATCCTGCTCTTGGTCTTCAAACAAGGGCTGCCATTGTTCTCCGAGGCGCTGGAAGGGATATGATAATTGTTACCTGATCGTTAACAAGATCGTCATTATTAAAGAAACACAAAAAGTACAAACCAAAGAGAATATGTTTTCTCTTGTATCTGAGGTTAGATTACATTCTCCCGATCAAAACTTGGCAGCCAATCAGCAATAGGGAATTAATGTTTTCCGCACTTCTATCCATTCCTCTGTGGTTTATTTGATAAAATGAGCTTCTGACTCCAAGGCTCTCAAGGTCTCCCCAAAATCATTCCCAAACCCAAACCCTAACCTATTTCCAAGTTGGCTGTTGATCCTGAATTTTGGGTTTTGTTAAGGTTGCTGCTCCTCACACCCCAGGAGCCCACCAGAAAACCTTACACCATAGGCCCGCTTTCAAAACTATTTTTCCTCACCCAACCTCTTCATTCTCCTAGTCTCTTTTATTTACATGCTAGCATCTATTCCTCCATCTATTTCTCCTCTTTGTTCCCATTCAGAAATAGGGAATGACCATGAAACAGGCCAAATGGTCAGGAGCAGGAGGGCCCACTGACACCTGGGCCCACCGGGAGTTTTCCTTGTTTCCAGGTGGCCCAGTCTGAAACTGGACTCATTCCTCAAACTGATAGGATCATGTCAGTATTACTTGCTGATTGGTTGCTGCAGGGGCAAACTATGGGTTGGCAGAAAAGGCAGCTGCCTGGGGCACAATGGGGTGGGTGATCAGCTGGGGAGGAGATAGTGACTAGGGAGGGGTGTTGTTGTTGCAAGTGATCAATAGGGTTGCCACCTTTCTTCCAGAGCTGAACCGGCCAATGGCATAGGGCAGGGGGTGGAGCTGAGGGGCAGGCAAATGACATCACAGGGAGGGATTAGGACCCAATCAGTGTAGGACCATAATGCAACAGGGCAGCGCTATGACATGAATGACCCATATGGACCCAATATTTGTGAGGAGGCAAAGCTGAAGGGGTGATGAGTGGGATGGAGGGGGATTGGGGAGGCAGGATTGGGCCAAAGGCAGAATAAGTAGGTATAACAAAGTTACCGGCTAATACATTGCTAGTAAATTTGTAATACTGTCCCCTGGCCTGGCTAGCATTTTACTGGCTGGGCTGGTTAAATACAAGCCAGGAGGCAACCCTAATGCTCTGCAGTAGCAGCAGGAGGGGGTGTAAGTGACCAGTGGCAGGGGGGCAGGTTTGATTGGGCACTGAGCCTTGGGCACTAATAGAACATTTAACCCTACCTGTACCACTACCTTTTTGTTTTGTGATGCCACAATAAAGTCTCTGTCCAGCCTGTTTTCCAATCTCTTTCCTCCTTGATCCTCACTGAATCCTACATAGGCACTAGGGCCCCCTGGGGGTCCATAGTTGACCCTGGGTTCCTGAAACAGCGCCACCTGCTGTTCATTTTGCCCAACAGATAAAAAACTAAAGGAATTGTTTGTGAACTTGCTCCTAATTTTCAGCCAAGTATCGACAGTCTGATTTAATGAACACCAGGTGGCGCTGTTGTTTCAGATTCATTATATCAGCAGTGTAAAAACTACTAATAAAGTGAAAAGATTTATTTGTTTTGAGGGTTTACATTCTCATTAAATGCAATGACACATAGGGCATAGCTTACCAACCAAGCTGCAAATTGCAGATCACCTTACGTGCATTACTGTAAGTGGCGCCCTGCTCTTTCCTATATCCCTTAAAAGTAGTTGTGCCCACTCATTGAGAAATACATACATTTCTATGCTGGCTCCTAAATGTATCTGAAGTCGGATCTACTGTTTTCCTTTGGTGTAATCCTGGGATTTCAGATTTCTAAGGAAGAATTTAATATTGCAACTCGCCCCCCCTCGGCCGAGGGTTATTCACTGGTACGCAGATATCGCTCAGGGCAGGGACTAAGGAAGTTACTGTCTCAGAAATAAAACTCTTGATTAGTTTTCTCTGTACAACTTTGCCTGTTTCACATTGAATACCATATATAATGCATTTACTGGAAATAAAACTCCCAGCAATAAGCCTATCTGGAGTGCTTTAGAGTGTGAGCTCTTGTGGGCAGGGCCCTCCAATCCTGCTTTTAATCTGTAGCCCTTGATTGTTAAATGATAAAGTGCTGTGTAACTTGCTGGCACTATATAAATGATATTGATTGAGCTGCAGAGATAACAGTTTCATCTGTTCTCCAACTAGAGATTTCCCCTACAGGTGCGCCATCTAGTGGCTGTATAGAGATATTTTTATTGAAGGAAAAAGATGTTGAAACCTCTGATTCCAGGAAGTATTGAGTCAATGCTCCATGTAATAGGGATATGTAAGCAATGCCGGCTGTATAATTGCTAGTGTAGGTAGGGGAGACCGACTGTCACATACAGTATGTATAACAGGAACGGGGAGACTGACTGTCACATACAGTATGTATAACAGGAACGGGGAGACTGACTGTCACATACAGTATGTATAACAGGAACGGGGAGACTGACTGTCACATACAGTATGTATAACAGGAACGGGGAGACTTACTGTCATATACAGTATGTATAACAGGAATTGGGAGACTGACTGTCACATACAGTATGTATAACAGGAACGGGGAGACTGACTGTCACGTACAGTATGTGTAACAGGAACGGGGAGACTGACTGTCACATACAGTATGTATAACAGGAACGGGGAGACTGACTGTCACATACAGTATGTATAACAGGAACGGGGAGACTGACTGTCACATACAGTATGTATAACAGGAACGGGGAGACTGACTGTCACTTACAGTATGTGTAACAGGAACGGGGAGACTGACTGTCACATACAGTATGTATAACAGGAACGGGGAGACTGACTGTCACGTACAGTATGTGTAACAGGAACGGGGAGACTGACTGTCACATACAGTATGTATAACAGGAACGGGGAGACTGACTGTCACATACAGTATGTATAACAGGAACGGGGAGACTGACTGTCACATACAGTGTATAAGAGGAACGGGGAGACTGACTGTCACATACAGTATGTATAACAGGAACGGGGAGACTGACTGTCACATACAGTGTATAAGAGGAACGGGGAGACTGACAGTCACATACAGTATGTATAACAGGAGCGGGGAGACTGACAGTCACATACAGTATGTATAACAGGAGCGGGGAGACTGACTGTCACATACAGTGTATAAGAGGAACGGGGAGACTGACAGTCACATACAGTATGTATAACAGGAGCGGGGAGACTGACTGTCACATACAGTATGTATAACAGGAACGGGGAGACTGACAGTCACATACAGTATGTATAACAGGAACGGGGAGACTGACTGTCACGTACAGTATGTGTAACAGGAACGGGGAGACTGACTGTCACATACAGTATGTATAACAGGAACGGGGAGACTGACTGTCACGTACAGTATGTGTAACAGGAACGGGGAGACTGACTGTCACATACAGTATGTATAACAGGAACGGGGAGACTGACTGTCACGTACAGTATGTGTAACAGGAACGGGGAGACTGACTGTCACATACAGTATGTATAACAGGAACGGGGAGACTGACTGTCACATACAGTATGTATAACAGGAACGGGGAGACTGACTGTCACATACAGTGTATAAGAGGAACGGGGAGACTGACTGTCACATACAGTATGTATAACAGGAACGGGGAGACTGACTGTCACATACAGTGTATAAGAGGAATGGGGAGACTGACTGTCACATACAGTATGTATAACAGGAACGGGGAGACTGACTGTCACATACAGTATGTATAACAGGAACGGGGAGACTGACTGTCACATACAGTGTATAAGAGGAACGGGGAGACTGACTGTCACATACAGTATGTATAACAGGAACGGGGAGACTGACTGTCACATACAGTATGTATAACAGGAACGGGGAGACTGACTGTCACATACAGTGTATAAGAGGAACGGGGAGACTGACAGTCACATACAGTATGTATAATAGGAGCGGGGAGACTGACTGTCACATACAGTATGTATAACAGGAGCGGGGAGACTGACAGTCACATACAGTATGTATAACAGGAACGGGGAGACTGACTGTCACATACAGTATGTATAACAGGAACGGGGAGACTGACTGTCACATACAGTGTGTATAACAGGAACGGGGAGACTGACTGTCACATACAGTGTATAAGAGGAACGGGGAGACTGACAGTCACATACAGTATGTATAACAGGAGCGAGGAGACTGACTGTCACATACAGTATGTATAACAGGAGCGGGGAGACTGACAGTCACATACAGTATGTATAACAGGAACGGGGAGACTTACTGTCACATACAGTATGTATAACAGGAACGGGGAGACTGACTGTCACATACAGTATGTATAACAGGAACGGGGAGACTGACTGTCACATACAGTGTATAAGAGGAACGGGGAGACTGACTGTCACATACAGTATGTATAACAGGAACGGGGAGACTGACTGTCACATACAGTATGTATAACAGGAGCGGGGAGACTGACAGTCACATACAGTATGTATAACAGGAACGGGGAGACTTACTGTCACATACAGTATGTATAACAGGAACGGGGAGACTGACTGTCACATACAGTGTATAACAGGAGCGGGGAGACTGACAGTCACATACAGTATGTATAACAGGAGCGGGGAGACTGACTGTCACATACAGTATGTATAACAGGAACGGGGAGACTGACTGTCACATACAGTATGTATAACAGGAACGGGGAGACTGACTGTCACATACAGTGTATAAGAGGAACGGGGAGACTGACAGTCACATACAGTATGTATAATAGGAGCGGGGAGACTGACTGTCACATACAGTATGTATAACAGGAGCGGGGAGACTGACAGTCACATACAGTATGTATAACAGGAACGGGGAGACTGACTGTCACATACAGTATGTATAACAGGAACGGGGAGACTGACTGTCACATACAGTGTGTATAACAGGAACGGGGAGACTGACTGTCACATACAGTGTATAAGAGGAACGGGGAGACTGACAGTCACATACAGTATGTATAACAGGAGCGAGGAGACTGACTGTCACATACAGTATGTATAACAGGAGCGGGGAGACTGACAGTCACATACAGTATGTATAACAGGAACGGGGAGACTTACTGTCACATACAGTATGTATAACAGGAACGGGGAGACTGACTGTCACATACAGTATGTATAACAGGAACGGGGAGACTGACTGTCACATACAGTGTATAAGAGGAACGGGGAGACTGACTGTCACATACAGTATGTATAACAGGAACGGGGAGACTGACTGTCACATACAGTATGTATAACAGGAGCGGGGAGACTGACAGTCACATACAGTATGTATAACAGGAACGGGGAGACTTACTGTCACATACAGTATGTATAACAGGAACGGGGAGACTGACTGTCACATACAGTGTATAACAGGAGCGGGGAGACTGACAGTCACATACAGTATGTATAACAGGAACGGGGAGACTGACTGTCACATACAGTATGTATAACAGGAACGGGGAGACTGACTGTCACATACAGTATGTATAACAGGAACGGGGAGACTGACTGTCACATACAGTGTATAAGAGGAACGGGGAGACTGACAGTCACATACAGTATGTATAACAGGAGCGAGGAGACTGACTGTCACATACAGTATGTATAACAGGAACGGGGAGACTGACTGTCACATACAGTGTATAAGAGGAACGGGGAGACTGACAGTCACATACAGTATGTATAACAGGAGCGGGGAGACTGACTGTCACATACAGTATGTATAACAGGAGCGGGGAGACTGACTGTCACATACAGTGTATAAGAGGAACGGGGAGACTGACAGTCACATACAGTATGTATAATAGGAGCGGGGAGACTGACTGTCACATACAGTATGTATAACAGGAGCGGGGAGACTGACTGTCACATACAGTGTATAAGAGGAACGGGGAGACTGACAGTCACATACAGTATGTATAACAGGAACGGGGAGACTGACAGTCACATACAGTATGTATAACAGGAACATGGAGACTGACTGCCACATACAGTATGTATAACAGGAGCGGGGAGACTGACAGTCACATACAGTATATATAACAGGAACATGGAGACTGACTGCCACATACAGTATGTATAACAGGAACGGGGAGACTGACTGTCACATACAGTATGTATAACAGGAACGGGGAGACTGACAGTCACATACAGTATGTATAAGAGGAACAGCAAGACTGGCCATAATTTGAATTTTGATTGGAGACAGTCTTACTCTGCCCATCCAATCACAGTGTAGTTCCCCCGAGGACAAACACAAATGTCCCTAGGATGGTTCCGATTCTCCATCATCCCCTTCAGGATATCTGCTACAAAGGCACAGAGTAGGAACACTCACATTCATCTGCTGCAAAATAACCAACCTTGTTTGGAAGTCAGGATATGAATCGCCCCCTAGTGGCCCTTTGTAATATAGGCGCTCTAACAGCACCAGAACCAGTACTTATTATTGGAGTTGATGCTGTACAATGTCTTGCAGTCCCAGTGATCCTCAGGGGGCTCCATGTTTCCCACAGTTGGCACCTTGGATCTTAGAGGAATAGTGGGAGGAGGTAGTTCATCAAATGACCCTTCCCTGTGTAAAAAGAACTCCTCCTTATCTGTAAGCCTGAGCTTTGGGATAACATTCCCTATGAGACATTAGAATTCAAGCCCTATTTGTTGCACTGATACTGAGCACAGGTACAGACCCGGGCTGCACAGTATGGGATACATAGGAAGGAACATGAGATTAAACCTCATTACAGTCAGAGAGTGTTATGGAAAGTCTCAGCCCTGCCCCAAGCCCTGCCCCGCGCTGCTCCTGTAACATAAACCAGAAATCACGCTCCCCTGCCTGAATATTGCTCCCAAACCATCTTCTTCATAATATTTTCCTCTCGCTCTTATTTACTTTGCTATTTATAAGAGATTTCTCTGCTTCCACCTCCAGTACAGGAAATAGACACATTCCTCTCAGCCCTCAAACCATCACTTTGCTTTCACAGGTGACCTAGTGCCTACAAACAGACATGTATTGCCCTGATCAGGTGACCTAGTGCTTACGGGCAGACATGTATTGCCCTGATCAGGTGACCTAGTGCCTACAAACAGACATGTATTGCCCTGATCAGGTGACCTAGTGCTTACGGGCAGACATGTATTGCCCTGATCAGGTGACCTAGTGCTTACGGGCAGACATGTATTGCCCTGATCAGGTGACCTAGTGCTTACGGGCAGACATGTATTGCCCTGATCAGGTGACCTAGTGCTTACGGGCAGACATGTATTGCCCTGATCAGGTGACCTAGTGCTTACCAGCAGACATGTATTGCCCTGATCAGGTGACCTAGTGCTTACGGGCAGACATGTATTGCCCTGATCAGGTGACCTAGTGCTTACGAGCAGACATGTATTGCCCTGATCAGGTGACCTAGTGCTTACCAGCAGACATGTATTGCCCTGATCAGGTGACCTAGTGCTTACGGGCAGACATGTATTGCCCTGATCAGGTGACCTAGTGCTTACGAGCAGACATGTATTGCCCTGATCAGGTGACCTAGTGCTTACGGGCAGACATGTATTGCCCTGATCAGGTGACCTAGTGCTTACGGGCAGACATGTATTGCCCTGATCAGGTGACCTAGTGCTTACAAACAGACATGTATTGCCCTGATCAGGTGACCTAGTGCTTACGAGCAGACATGTATTGCCCTGATCAGGTGACCTAGTGCTTACGAGCAGACATGTATTGCCCTGATCAGGTGACCTAGTGCTTACAAACAGACATGTATTGCCCTGATCAGGTGACCTAGTGCTTACAAACAGACATGTATTGCCCTGATCAGGTGACCTAGTGCTTACGAGCAGACATGTATTGCCCTGATCAGGTGACCTAGTGCTTACGAGCAGACATGTATTGCCCTGATCAGGTGACCTAGTGCTTACGGGCAGACATGTATTGCCCTGATCAGGTGACCTAGTGCTTACGAGCATACATGTATTGCCCTGATCAGGTGACCTAGTGCTTACGGGCAGACATGTATTGCCCTGATCAGGTGACCTAGTGCTTACGAGCAGACATGTATTGCCCTGATCAGGTGACCTAGTGCTTACGGGCAGACATGTATTGCCCTGATCAGGTGACCTAGTGCTTACGAGCAGACATGTATTGCCCTGATCAGGTGACCTAGTGCTTACGAGCAGACATGTATTGCCCTGATCAGGTGACCTAGTGCTTACGAGCAGACATGTATTGCCCTGATCAGGTGACCTAGTGCTTACGGGCAGACATGTATTGCCCTGATCAGGTGACCTAGTGCTTACGGGCAGACATGTATTGCCCTGATCAGGTGACCTAGTGCTTACGAGCAGACATGTATTGCCCTGATCAGGTGACCTAGTGCTTACGGGCAGACATGTATTGCCCTGATCAGGTGACCTAGTGCTTACGAGCAGACATGTATTGCCCTGATCAGGTGACCTAGTGCTTACGGGCAGACATGTATTGCCCTGATCAGGTGACCTAGTGCTTACGGGCAGACATGTATTGCCCTGATCAGGTGACCTAGTGCTTACGGGCAGACATGTATTGCCCTGATCAGGTGACCTAGTGCTTACGGGCAGACATGTATTGCCCTGATCAGGTGACCTAGTGCTTACGAGCAGACATTTAGAGCCCATGATGTGCATCAAGATTGGAAAAATGCAGCCCCTCTAGGAAAAGTGATATAATCAAAGGGCTGTGAGGGAGGAAGGAATAATGGAGGAGGAGCTATTGTTTAGAAAAACATTGATAAACCTTACAGACCAGCAGGTATTTCAACCCACTAGCCACACACTAGCCACCCACTAGTCACCCACTAGCCATCCACTAGCAGCCCACTAGCCACACACTAGCCACACACTATCCACCCACTAGCCACCCACTAGCCTACCACTATCATCCCACTAGCCCCCCACTAGCCACCCACTAGCCTCCCACTAGCCACACACTAGCCTCCCACTAGCCCCCACTAGCCTCCCACTAGCCACCCACTAGCTCCCCACTAGCCACCCACTAGCAACACACTAGCCACCCACGACCCACTAGCCACACACTAGCCACACAACACTGGCCGGAGTTGCATGCACTACTAACACTAACTTGCCCTACTGTTCCCATAATGCCCAACTGTATTTCTCCATTCTCACTGCCTCAGACTCTACTCAGCGCGGCTTCACTCGACTATGGGAGCCGACACCTCGGGTACAGGGGGCCTGGTATTCACCCACGAGCCACAGCCCTCCCCACCGTGTCCCACATACTAGGATTTATGGGCAAATAAAAAAGAAAAGGAAACCACTGGTAGAGTAGGAAGGTATTGTTGACTGTATCATTGGCCGTAGAATGGAAATCCAAGGTGTTTTTTTTCAACAGCGGGTACGTAATATTCAAGTTCAGAGTCACGTAGCACAAGTGACATCACTGATTATAACTAATGACATCACTGATTACAACTAATGACATCACTGATTACAACTAATGACATCGCTGATTATAAGGATATATTTTACATGATATTCAAAGCTCTTATATACATAATAATATACCCTGTTGTAAAATATAAGGATATAATAGGTCACCAAAGAGTTCCATGATCATATAAAATATAGGCCTGTGACTTTTATACAGGTCTTGGAACTCCCCAGGTGACTTCTAATATCCTTAGATTTTACAACAGGGGTTGTACTACTCTTTTATAACCAACTAAGAACCATATATAAGGATATCATTTGCAGGATATTTGTGGTTCTTGTGTATCAGAAGGATATAATACACAAAAGCCATGAATATCCTTTACATTTTACTCTTATGATTGGTGCTCAGGGATGTAATTTGTGTCACATGACTCACTGAAATAAATAACGTACCCCCCATTGTAAAATATAAGGATACTAGAAGTCACCTTGGAGTTCCATGACCTGTATAAGAGGACTCGGCCTTCAGCCTTGAGCTTTTATATCAACATGAAACTCCTCAGTGGCTTAAAATATCCTTATATTTTACAACAGGAGGTTTATCATTCACTATATAGGTTATTTTGTAATATAAATAACATTTTTAAAGGGGATATAAACCCTACTACACTGCACTGCTCAACTAAATGTTACTCAGCTGTTGCTGGACTACAAACCCCAGAATAATGTAACATATAATGAAGGGTGAGGCATGCTGGGAGCTGTAGTCCAGCAACATCAGGGTTGTATTCTTAAAGCAATATTGCACAATAAGACTTTTCCTAAACTTTCCTCCTAATCTCAAGGGCCAGCGGCTGCATTAAAATGCAAGAAATCCCCCAATGAGAATCCCAGCTGATGTGAGTAAATCCGGCTCCCTGTTCTCTGTTCCTGCAATTGGAGTTGGGAGCAATAAGCACAGTTTCCCAGCACTGAACAAGTCTGTCCCTTTATCCCCATGTCTGATTCCTGTGCCATATAATGAGGGGAAAATGCCATCATTATCTCTATATGTAAGGTACCAGCAAGGGGCCTGACACAGTGCTGGGAATCAGCATTCTCATTGGTCACTTCTCTTGCATTTATAATAAGGTTTTTGGTCATTGGTGAATTTCCTTGCATCTATAATTATGTTTTTTGGCAACTTCTATAGCAAGACTAGGGGGCGCAGTGGGACAGCGTTATGATTGGGTTTATATCCCCTTTAAAGCTAAACAGACAGGCCCTTATACTGATTCCCAAACACGTTGAGTCAAGCCCCTGAAGGCACAGCTCAGCCAGAAGATCTCTGATTGGTCCATGGGGGGAATCGGCCAATTACACGGTCAGTGATATCGTTCCCACTCATCCTTGTGATCATGTCTCCCCATCCCCATCAGCAGTTTTGGCTCTAGGAAGAAAAAGCACCTAATGAACCGAACATGATGTTTTTAATCACTTTCAGATGTTTTCAAAGTGAAGAATGAAGGGAAAACACGGAGAGCTGCTTCCTGATGACAAATTGGACAGACATTCTCAATTGGACACCAGAAGTGTTGATCATTTCCTGGTTATTATCCCCTGATTGCAGGAGGCCTTCCAGCGGCCCCGTCATATTTAGGAATATTTTCCTACATGGCAGCCTGTTCTATTGGCCGTGTCTGTGCAATCTACTCTATTGATCTATCAATCTATTTGTCTGTCTGTTTATCTATCTGTCTGTCTTAATCTACTTATGTGTATATTTGTCTTGTCTGTCTAAAGATTCCAATAGAAACACATTTCTACCTTCCTTGGAAATGTCTGCAACCCAGACAATACCAGCTAGATAGGTAATAGAGCTTGGGGTACCCTGGACTCTAACACACAGGATGGGCTTTTGCTACATGGAAAGATCAAGGGGGAGGTAGTGAAACTACAACTCACTTAGGCTGTGTGCAGTAAATACTCACAAATGCATATGGAACAAGATGCAGCAGTAACAAATGATGCCCCACTGGGTTAAGTAGATTTATATCCTTAGGGTTTCCACCTTAATGGACCGGATCCCTACAGTAGACGTGGATCAGGGAGAAGACTATATCCTACACCGCTGTCAGGACTGCGGACCCTTCACTAAGGCAGCAGAGCTTGTAAAGGAGACTACTCCCTACTATCTCTCCCAGTTGGAGCCTAAAAGTGCTTGCTACCTACTATACTACTACTGCTATATTAAACTTAGTCTGCTCTTACTATTCCTCATACACGGGGTCCCTGCTCCCCGACATCTCCAAAGGTAATGATCCCACTGGCTTTTACTGGGTCTTGTTGATCCCAGGCTCAGGGGAACATCAACCTGGTTCAACAGTTGCAGCCAAAGAGGAAGCTCCACCCCTTTGCAAGCCCTATATTAAAGTGTGAAAGGGAGTAGTCATAAGATAATAAGATAAAATAAATAAATTACAAATAAATAAAGTAAAAACGTTCTCATATATGCATGGTGGGAAATAAATGTTGATTAAAAGAGATATTTATTTATGCTGAATTTTATGCAACCGTCAAACTTCAAAAATGCAGTTGTCACACACATATACAAAAATATTGGTCGCTTTTCCCATTATTTTTTCAATATACGGAATGAAACTTATTGGCACCCGCATTTCACAAACTTTTTTGACATTTCACAAATTTTTTGGTAGTTCCGCAAATTTTTTAACGAAGCATGAAAGATTCACGTTACATTGTTACTGTTTTTTTTAAATTTATTTATCATTTTCTAATGTGCAAAGTTTTTGTCTTATTGATTTTTGGTTAAAGAAAATGCAGATGAATGGTGCCAGATGGAACAAACAGCATCCCGTGCACCTCGGAAACACAGCGTTGTTGCATTACAGGTATTGGACCCCTTATCTGGAAACCCGTTATCCAGAAAGCTCCGAATTACAGAAAACCTGTCTCCCATAGACTCCATTTTTATCAAATAATTTGGAATTTAAAAACTGATTTCTTTTTTCTCTGTAATAATAAAACAGTACCTGTACTTGATCCCAACTAAGATATAATTACCCCTTATTGGGGGCAGAACAGCCCTATTGGGTTTATTTAATGGTTAAATGATTCCCTTTTCTCTGTAATAATAAAACAGTACCTGTACTTGATCCCAACTAAGATATAATTACCCCTTATTGGGGCAGAACAGCCCTATTGGGTTTATTTAATGGTTAAATGATTCCTTTTTCTCTGTAATAATAAAACAGTACCTGTACTTGATCCCAACTAAGATATAATTACCCCTTATTGGGGCAGAACAGCCCTATTGGGTTTATTTAATGGTTAAATGATTCCCTTTTCTCTGTAATAATAAAACAGTACCTGTACTTGATCCCAACTAAGATATAATTACCCCTTATTGGGGCAGAACAGCCCTATTGGGTTTATTTCATGGTTAAATGATTCCCTTTTCTCTGTAATAATAAAACAGTACCTGTACTTGATCCCAACTAAGATATAATTACCCCTTATTGGGGGCAGAACAGCCCTATTGGGTTTATTTAATGGTTAAATGATTCCCTTTTCTCTGTAATAATAAAACAGTACCTGTACTTGATCCCAACTAAGATATAATTACCCCTTATTGGGGGCAGAACAGCCCTATTGGGTTTATTTAATGGTTAAATGATTCCCTTTTCTCTGTAATAATAAAACAGTACCTGTACTTGATCCCAACTAAGATATAATTACCCCTTATTGGGGCAGAACAGCCCTATTGGGTTTATTTCATGTTTAAATGATATTTAGTAGACTTAAATTATAAATTATGGAAAGATCCCTTATCTGGAAAACCCCAGGTCTCGAGCATTCTGGATAATAGGTCCCATACCTGTGTATATATATATATACATTTTTTTATGGATATTTTAGGAAAAGTTTAATCCCGGGGCACGCGCTAAGTTTAGCAGGACTAAAAATGGCTGAAACGAAACCACTTCAAGAACATTCCAGCTGAAATAAACGTCAGGCGAATTATTTTGAGTAAAAAAATGTAAAAATATCCGTTTGCTCTCCATTTATGAATTTAAAGTTTGTTGAAAAAAAATGGAAAATAATTTCAAAATGGGAGTCAAATGTAAAATAAGTTGGTATGTTCCAGCGAGCGAAGTCTAAGCCATATGGGTATTGGGGGGCAATTGATGGGCTCGGGGCAAGAGGGGTAATTACTGCCGCGCACCGTTGCCATCGGACCGTGTATTTTTCCAAGTATTTCGGCAAAGTGATGCACATTTCTCATGTGTAATTAGTGTAACGTGATCTCTCGCTGCCTGTGCCATGGCTTCTCTCAATGACTTCCAGATTTCAATCCAATCTCTTCTGTCTAGACTCTACGTTGCTATTTTTTTTTCCCCCCTCCAACCTTAAAGCAGCCTCCGAGATGCCAAAAACAGAAGTTTTGCTTCGCTCTCCCTCACTCTCGTTTAAGAAGATTTCTCGTTTAAGCGTAGACTTTCCGGCTTTGTTGCGACTAAGAGAATCCAGATGAAATGCAGCTCTGAGCAGTCGTCGCTAACGTCGTTGGAAAGGGGATGCTGGGAAATGTAGTCATGCTATCTTTAAAGCAATACTGTCATGGGAAAACATGTTTTTTTCAAAACCCATCAGTTAATAGAGCTTCTCCAGCAGAATCCTGCATTGTAATCTGTTTTCCCCATTGGGGCTAGCCATATTCTTCATTTCCCAGGGTGCCTCAGCCATGTGACCTGTGCTCTGATAAACTTCACTCACACTTTACTGCTGCGCTGCAAGTTGGAGTGATATCCCCCCCCCCTCACCCCCAGCAGCCGATCAGCAGAACAATGGGAAGGGAGCAAGATAGCAGCTCCCAGTAGGTATCAGAATAGCACTCAATAGTAAGAAATCCAAGTCCGGCTTGGGACTCCTCCAGTTACATGGGAGTAGGAGAAACAATAGGTTAGCTGAAAGCAGTTCTAATGTGTAGCGCCGGCTGAAAGCTCAGACTCAGGCACACTTTACTGCTGCGCTGCAAGTTGGAGTCATATCCCCCCTCCCCCCAGCAGCCGATCAGCAGAACAATGGGAAGGGAGCAAGATAGCAGCTCCCAGTAGGCATCAGAATAGCACTCAATAGTAAGAAATCCAAGTCCGGCTTGGGACTCCTCCAGTTACATGGGAGTAGGAGAAACAATAGGTTAGCTGAAAGCAGTTCTAATGGGTAGCGCTGGCTGAAAGCTCAGACTCAGGCACAAGGCACTGAGATGGCGCCTACACACCAATATTACAGCTACAAATAAATTTGTTGGTTCAAGAATAAAATGTTAAATGGCAGAGGGAATTATTTGCTGTGTAACAGTGTCATTTAGAAATAAAAAGTACCCCATAAACATCATGGCAGTGTCCGTTTGATAACGTTTACATGTTCATAAAAGCCTTATGCGTTTCGTGCTGTAAGCCAGTTGAATAGCACATACCTAGCTGGTTGCTATGAGTTACTAGACCCAGGCAAACTCTGCGCCTTGTTTCACATTAGCCCATAAGTTGGCCAGAATAAAAATGAAAAACAAACCCTTTTCCCTTTAGTGGTGGGTGGAACTGCCACCTGGTGCCGCACTGCTGGAGGCGAGGAGAGATGACCTGCTGCACCGGCGCTGCTCACAAACAGCTGAGAACAATTTAGCCGACAGGGAGAATTAATGTTGAGTTTTGCGGGACGGAATCTTTGTACTGACAAACTCAGACTAAATTGTTTTTTTTCTCTAATTAAATTTACTTGCAGAGACGGTAGCGCTGAATAACATTCGGCTCATGTCTGTGTTGTACCATTTACAGAAAAAGGCTCATATCCAGCAAGTTCTACTACAGCTATGGGATCCCTTATCTGGAAACCCGTTATCCAGAAAGTTCTGAAGTAAAGAATAGCGAACATCCATAGAGTCCATTATAAGCAAATAATTCAAATGTTTAAAAATGATTTCCATTTTCTCTGTAATAATAAAACAGTACCTGTACTTGATCCCAACTAAGATATAATTACCCCTTATTGGGGCAGAACAGTCCTATTGGGTTTATTTCATGGTTAAATGATTCCCTTTTCTCTGTAATAATAAAACAGTACCTGTACTTGATCCCAACTAAGATATAATTACCCCTTATTGGGGCAGAACAGCCCTATTGGGTTTATTTAATGGTTAAATGATTCCCTTTTCTCTGTAATAATAAAACAGTACCTGTACTTGATCCCAACTAAGATATAATTACCCCTTATTGGGGACAGAACAGCCCTATTGGGTTTATTTAATGGTTAAATGATTCCCTTTTCTCTGTAATAATAAAACAGTACCTGTACTTGATCCCAACTAAGATATAATTACCCCTTATTGGGGGCAGAACAGCCCTGTTGGGTTTATTTAATGGTTAAATGATTCCCTTTTCTCTGTAATAATAAAACAGTACCTGTACTTGATCCCAACTAAGATATAATTACCCCTTATTGGGGGCAGAACAGCCCTATTGGGTTTATTTAATGGTTAAATGATTCCCTTTTCTCTGTAATAATAAAACAGTACCTGTACTTGATCCCAACTAAGATATAATTACCCCTTATTGTAGGTCATTTTAGGGTTATTTAATGTTTAAATGATACTTTAGCAGTCTTAAGGAATGGTGAGCCATATTACAGAAAGATCCCCTTATCTGGAAAACCTTAGTTCCTGAGCATTTTGGATAATAGATCTTTAGACCATTTCTGGGACCATAACCTGGAGGAAAAGACCTTAGATTGGGGAGGTATCTGCAGAACAGTCACAGCCCATTGCTTTATGGACTCAATATTTTATCAAAAGATGTGAGCTATAGCAGTGCTTTGTTAAACAGTAGGCTGGTAAATGTTACCTTGAATTTGGTGGGTAGGTGCAACTAGACCTTAAGCAAATTGTGCATGGCCAAGCATGGGTTGATAAAAGCTGCCAGCTTGGTTGCTCCCGGCCTCTCCAATTGCCTGTTATCTGCAGGACCCCAACCTTTTTTGCCCATAAGCCACATTCAAATGTAAAAAGAGTTGGGGAGCAGTACAAGCATCAAAAACATGTATCTGCGGTGCCAAATATGGGCTGTTATTGGTTAATTGGTAGCCCCTATGTGGACTGGTAGCCTACAGGAGGCCCTGTTTGGAAGTACTCATGGTTTTTATGAAACCATAACTTGCCTCCAAGCCAGGAATCCAAAAATAAGCACCTTTTCTGAGGCCACTGGGAGCAACAGCCAAGGGGTTGGGGAGCAACATGTTGTTCCTGAGCCATTGGTTGGGGACCGGTGTGTTAGATCCTTTCTTGATGAGTCTCCATAGGCTTGAAATTTGAGCTGGTCCAGAAGCCAAATGATTGAATCAGCCTGGTTTGTCTCAGCACATGGGTGACCAAATCTGCCAAAGATCTGCTTGTTTGTGACAACCCCAGACAAACAGGTCTTGCTATGCATGCCCAATGTTAAATTCCTCCCAAATATCTTCTGTCTCAGGCGGCTGGAGTAGATAAAAATGCCAAAACATTGGGCTCATCTTATCCACTGCCGATAATCTTTGGGGGGGTCATACAAGGGGGCCGGCTCCAAAATAAATATTGTTTTTACCCTAATGTTGTATGAGCTAATTCAACACGAATACAAATTATAAAGAATATTATATCATAGACCATCTTTCTTCAACATACAGTTTTGTGTATCTTTGGTGATTTCTAGTGATGTCCCGTTTTGCTTTGCAGAAACATTAGTGAAATCATTTCTGTTTTCTAACAGTTCAGCTTAATCAATAAATTACCCAGTACATTGTGTTATAATATTTATTGTTTATATATTCCCCTCTGTTTATTAAATATAGCTTCATTTCTTTCTGGATACTTATTATTGATATCCAGCCATTACAAATACATGTATAACTCGGCTTTCATCCCCCTTCGCCCCCTTAATAATGTTCTTTCATTAGCTTTAGCTCTAGATATTATGAAGTGCCTGTGGCTATAAATAAGAAATAATAGCAGGGATATGGAGTTTAAGTGAACAGTCTGCAGTTTGTAGCATTGAGTGGTGATTAATTACCTGCTTAAACCTGTGAGCAATGAAGTTGTATATAAGACTTCCTAAGTGGGGCCGGGAAACAGAGACAGCTTCACGTGGGTTGCGACTACTGTAGCAGGCAGGAGGCTTTTCCATGTAAAATTGTTATATTACAATAACATGAATGTTGCACCTGATTTCTGCCCCTGTCTGTCTATCGGCCCTGGTTCTAGCAGCCTGTCCTGGCCATTAACTTGTTCCCAACAATGTTTATGTCACCCCCTGCAGTGTTCACACCTCAGGCTCAGGCTGTAATTACCCACATTGTTCACCTCTTCACACCTCAGACATTGTATGTACTGCCTGGACTATGTTGCCTGTGTATAGGCAGCATAGGGTAGGCAGAGTATGGCACATAGGCAGCATAGGGCAGGGAGGGTATGGCACCCACAGGCAGCATAGGGAAGGCAGAGTATGGCACCCACAGGCAGCAAAGGACAGGCAGAGTATGGCACACACAGGCAGCATAGGACAGGCAGAGTGCTGCCTGTGTGTGCCATACTCTGCCTACCCTATGCTGCCTGTGGGAGGTGAACCTGGCAGAGGTTTGTTCTAGGAGTTTGTTAGCAGTTGGCAATAGCCATTAAATGGTCCCTTAGGTGTGTAATTATATGCTGGGGGTTGCTGTGCTATCCACAGGGGAGGAGGAGGCATATGGATTTAAGGGTATGTCTTAATAGGACATAATATAATTCTTTAACATATGAATGATGGTTGATATCCCTGCAGTGACCATTGTGATAAAATGGGTGTGGTTTGAAGTGGGTGTGGTTTAAAATGGGGGAGTGGCCAAAACTGGCTTCCATTAGCGGCCCTCCACCATGTATGCAAGAGAAATTCCGGCCCTCAGCTCCGCAGAAGTTGGACAGCACTGAACTAGATGCAGCTCCTCCAGTGCACTGGTCCAGTCCCAAGTTGTAGGGATAGGTTCCCTGGTGGGGTTGGATTGGGGGTAGGAGTGTCTTAGCCCCTATCTTATCTCCTAGATATACCTAAAAGCCTAGCTCAAAGGTCAATTAGGGTATAATTTGGGTTGAAAACTTATATGATGTCCAAAATATCCTTGGAACTTGGGTTGACTTGATCACTGCTGTGTGTTGTGAGCTAAGGGCAGTGGTACATGGGGAGATTAGTCTCCCCACGACCAATCTTCCTTGTCCCGGGCAACTAATCTCCCCACAATGCCATCTCACCGGCTAGAATGTAAATCGGTGGTGGGATGGCACAAGCGTTGCTGTGATGTCCAACAGTCGCACGAAGTTGTCTTGAGAGGAAACTTCCGGCGACTGCCTAAGGGAGGCCCTGGACAAAGGTTGATTCCCCAAAGGGGCTTAAAATGGAAAGGACAGACAACCCATGACGACCCAGACGACCCAATTCCCAATATGCAAACATGGGCGGCAATTTACAAAGTAGGGGACTCTCATTTTTGCCCATAGCACTTGGTTCTAGAACTGTGTGGGGGCTGGAAGTGCGCAGTGATTTTCACTTTGCACTCTATGTGTGAATAAGCCCTCATTCTTGTAGCCCCAGGGCATGATAGTGTATCCTCTAGAGATGCCTACTGCTGAATAAGCTCCCACAAGTCTCATAGAAGTTATTGTGTGGTCCCATCTCATATCAACTTGCTGTTAATAACCCCTAACATGTGTGGAGCTTCACTCGCTGCCACAAACCTCTTGCCAAAAGTCATGTCTACACAAGAGCCTGGAAGAGCAGAACCCTTTCTCCTCCTGAATCCATTTCACTTTTTTAATTAAATCTTAATCTGCGCTTCTAAGTCTTTCTTTTATATCAAGGCCAGACTGTGATAGTTAAACTGAGCTACAGACAAGCTATTGTCATAAAAAGGGACCCAGAAACCAGAGGTTTTCAATAATAACATATGGGAACCACAAGCCACTGGTAAAAAATTTCATAATGTATAATTCCTATCAGCTTGGACAGCGCACAAACGGATGATATGAAACACATTGAGCAGCACATCTGTCATATTGTCTGAGCGCAGAGATTGCGGAGGGCAGGTCAGCGAGGACAAGAGGATCCGTGGAACAATGTCGGGCTGTGCCGAACGTTTGCCTTTATAGGGTTCAGCAAATTCACTATAGGGATTGAAGATTATTTCTTTATATAATGTTATAGTCATGAGAAATCATGTAAAATATAAAATAACATCATTTTAAAGCATTTTGCTCCCCTGAGACACAGAGCTCTGGCTGGGAAAATTGGTACAGGTATGGGTAAGGGGTCTTTCCGTAGTTTGGATCTTCATACCTTAAGTCTATTAAAAAATCAATAAAACATTAATTAAACTCAATAGGAATATGTTGGCACTTTGTAAATAAATGTTAATAATAATAATAATAATCAGACATAGATGTGGCAGCTGGAGGTGCAGGTTGCAGAGGACAACAGATCCAGACAGAGAGGAGCAGGACTGGATGAAATCAAGAGGAGAACAAGGGCAGAAACAGGAGCCAAAGGAAGGGACAGAGGGCTAGGGATGTGCCACAGAGCTCAGAAGCAAGGCCAATGCTCAGGCACTGGATTATTATTATTATTATTAACATTTATTTATAAAGCGCCAACATATTCCGCAGCGCTGTACAATAAGTGGGTTACATACATTGGACATACAGAGTAACATATAAAGCAATCAATAACCGATACAAGAGGTGAAGAGGGCCCTGCCCAAAAGAGCTTACAATCTACATGAGGAGGGCTGGGCTTATTTAGGGCAGGGTCAACCCACCAATAAGGCTTCTGGGGTGATAAAACATAGCCAGGGATCCATGTGAAAAGAAAAATGAGCACTTGCAACCAGGAGGTCCCAGGATCAAACCCCAGCAGAACCTTACAAAGCACTTAGTAGAATATGACCAATATGAAGTGAGGAGTGAATCTGCCGCACGTCAAAAAAAATTGTCGCCCGTGGCTATTATTTTGATGCGCGGCTATTATTTTGACGCGCGGCAATTATTTTGTCACCCACGGCTATTATTTTGATGCGCGGCTATTGTTTTGTCGTGCGGCTATTATTTTGTCGCCTGCGACTATTATTTTGACGCGGACAACAATTTTTCCGCAGCAAATTTTTTCATCTGTTTCGCGAAACAATCCACCAATGGCAAAACGCGTGAAATTCACCGTGAATCCATGCCTGGCGAAACATTTCGCCCATCACTACCAATGTGTTCTTCTTCAGGTACGGGCAGTATTTCCCTAACAGCAAGGACCTATATGTCTTTTGAAAATGCTAAATGTTTCCCTTAGACCTCCATTTCATCACTGCAGCCCCAACTGGCAGCACCATGGAGTCATACGGAAGACGCAGCCCGCAATAACCACGGTTATATTTGTGTTTCTTTCATTTCCTCGGAAACGATTTCTCCTAATCTCGATCTTCCCTCTCCTAGACACATGCCCTTTGAAGATTTCACTGTATTAGAGGGAATAATCCAACTCCGTTGCTTGATATAAAAGCCAGTGTGTAACTCCCTCCCCCCGTGCCCTTACATAAGAGAGCGCGAGCTTTCACGTGTCGCTCTCGCAAACTCGCAGGTCGTTAAACATGGAAGTCTCTATATCCCCCACCTGCAAGGAAAAAAGAACAAAAAAGCCGTGAACTTTATTACTTGCAACGATGTCAATTTGGGACCAAGAGTGAGATCTTTCCTCCGACATTTTCCCTGGCATAAATCCCTTGAACTTTGGGGACTGGGCTGGAATCGCAGATGATGAGGATCTCCTGTTGCCTAAATTGAATCATGTACGTTTAAGCATGTCCTGGGCAGAAAAGAGCAACAATAGATGATTACCAGGTGTGACTGAGCGTGCTGTGTATCCCATGAAATGTGAGTCTGATAGAAACCATTCCTGGGGCTTAGGCTGTGGCTACAAGCACGCGCCGCTCTTCAACTTCAGCGTTTCTAATGAGCTTTACAGTTTTTTAGTGAAAAGATGGTTCTTTATTGGCTTGTATCGTCCTTCCCATGTCTAGTCTTCTGTCTCCAATGTTATTCCATGGAAGTGTTATTCCAATTACTCAGGGAAAGAATGTACCGGATTTCCACATTGCTAGCCTCATCTAGAACACTCCATGGCCACTCATGGAACCAGTTGCCTAGCCATCAGAAGTAGCGATGAGCAACATTTTTCACCATTCATGGATGTGCGGTGTTTCCCCATTGGCAATTTGTTTTTTGTTTTTTTGCAAAAAAATGCAGAATTTACCCACAGCTTAAATTTTTAGCTTGATAGGAGTCTAACATTTTTTTTACCCTTGAGGTGCTTTCAAACATAAGAAAAATGTGATAGACAATCACAAGCCAAATATGATTGTCTATTTGGTAGCCCCTATGTGGACTGGTAGCCTAAAGGTGCCCATACACCTTCAGATCTTCTCCCGATATCCCCCACCTACGAGTGGGCAATATCGGGAGAATCCAGGCTAATTCGATCGTTTGGCCCTGGGGCCGGGGTCTGGGGACCGCATCAATGAGCCAATGCTTTCCCCAATCCGACAAGATTTTTTAACCTGCCCGATTGAGATCTGGCCGATTTCAGGCCAGATATCGGTCGGGCAGGCCCATCGGTAGTGCCCATACACGGGCCGATAGAATCGGCCATGTATGGGGACATTAAGGGAGGCTCAGTTTGGCAGTCAAATGTTTTTTTATGAAACCAAAACTTGCCTTCAAGCCAGGAATTCAAAAATAAGCACCTACTTTGAGGACCCTGGGAGTAGTGATGGGTGAAATGCTTCGCCAGGCATGGATTCGCGTTTCGCCATTGGCGGATTGTTTCGTGAAACGGATGAAAAAATTTGCCGCAGAAACATTTGCCACGTGTCCAAAAATTGTCGCAAGAATAGTCGTGGGCGTGAAAGGAATAGTCGCACGTCCAAAATTGTCGCAAGAATCGTCGCGCGTCCTAAAATTGAAGCAAGAATAGTCGCAAAGATAAGTCTCAGGTGTCAAAAGAATAGTCCAACGTCCAAAATTGTTGCAAGAATCGTTGCGCGTCCCAAAATTGTCGCAAGAATAGTTGTAAGAATAGTCTCAGGCGTCAAAAGAATAGTAGCACGTCCAAAATTGTGGCAAGAATAGTTGCAGGCTTCAAAAGAATAGTCGCACGTCCAAAATTGTTGCAAGAATAGTCGCAGGAGTCAAAAGAATAGTCACACGTCCAAAATTGTTGCAAGAATAGTCACAGGCATCAAAAGAATAGTCGCACATCCAAAATTGTTGCAAGAATAGTTGCAGGCATCAAAAGAATAGTCGCACGTCCAAAATTGTTGCAAGAATAGTCACAGGCATCAAAAGAATAGTCGCACATCCAAAATTGTTGCAAGAATAGTTGCAGGCATCAAAAGAATAGTCGCACGTCCAAAATTGTTGCAAGAATAGTCACAGGCATCAAAAGAATAGTCGCACATCCAAAATTGTTGCAAGAATAGTTGCAGGCATCAAAAGAATAGTCGCACGTCCAAAATTGTTGCAAGAATAGTCACAGGCATCAAAAGAATAGTCGCACATCCAAAATTGTTGCAAGAATAGTCGCAGGCGTCAAAAGAATAGTCGCACATCCAAAATTGTTGCAAGAATAGTTGCAGGCATCAAAAGAATAGTCGCACGTCCAAAATTGCCGCAAGAATAGTCGCACATCCAAAATTGTCGCAAGAATAGTCGCGGGCGACAAAAGAATAGTCGCACATCAAAAATTGTAGCAAGAATAGTCGCGGGCGACAATTTTTTTCCGCGCAACATTTTTGCTGTTTCGCGAATCTTTTCAAAGATTTGCAAATTTATTGGCGAAGCGAAATGGGACAGATTCCCTCATCACTACCTGGGAGTAACATCCAAGGGGTTGGGGATCCCTGCTCTAGACTATGCTCCTCGGTGGCATTGATTGATTTTATGCATTTTATGTTTGGCAAATTTTTTGTAAAACCCCAGATCTGATGAAATAGACCTGGCAAAAGAATAAATAGGATAATAAGCTTTTGTGAAAGAAGATTTGGCTCAAAAAAACACAAAAACATTTTGATCTGAACGCTACTTTTCACAAATCGGAATAAAATTTACACTTGCAAGAAAAATGCTACGTTTATTTGAATGAAAATGGAAAAAAATGATTTCAGCCGTTAGCAAAGCTGCCTCCTTGGATGGGTATATAGTGCAGAACAGGACCCACAACTGATCCCTGGGTAGGGCCCAATCTGAGCTTTGAAAACTTGAAATACATTTTTGACACTTTGAAATCTCTGAGAAAACATCACTTTTTTAAAAAAAATTCATTTAACTTTCCGAGGTCAGATAAAATTCCTTCCTTATCAGGCTGAGAACATGGATAAGCATAAAGTTGTCCTTAAGTGCCCATGTCCTTGTAGTCCTGTGGCCTCTATTGAAAAATATCATTGTCTTTTTCCATAAAACCAATACTACTTGGGCTGTTAATTTGGGATTGGATTCTACATAAACTGTTTTGTCAAATTACAATTAATAAGTGGCTCATTGCTGGTATTTTGGAATGGTACATTGAAGGGGAAATGTGTTGAACCCATGCTACATGTTGAGAGACAAAGTGGGGCCTATGGATGGCATGAACCACAATCTAGACCCTGAGATATACTAGATTTGACTTTCACACAATCCTATAACCTCATTGCCTTCTTCTGCAGAAGATCCATGTTCTACCAGGAGCTCTTTGCTGAGGCATCTAGGAACCCAGGTTGTGGCATTATGGTATTGCTTGACCAATAAAAAGGCAACTTCATGAGTTGCTCCTCATACTTAGTTATGTTGGACTAGATTCAATTCAGTGAGAAACAGGTTTTTCAATTCAATTCAAGATGCCATTCTATTTAGAAAAACTTCATCATATGAAAACTCTATTAAAGTCTTTAGGAAATAACTAGGATTGAATTAGGAGAAAAAGAATTCTCCTTGAATTGAATCTCATCCATGAGTTTTCATATCATAAACCATGAGATGACTTTTTCTCAATGAACTGAATGTGGCCCAGTGTGTTTCAATGACTTGGTGGCCATACACGTTAAGGTCGCCAAACGAGCGGATCTTCTCCCGATATCCCCACCTACGGGTGGGTGATATCGGGAAAATGTAGGCTAATTCGGTTGTTTGGCCCTGGGGCCAAATGATCGAATTATAATGGGAGCAATGGGCGCCGTCGGTTCGGGGGCCGCATCAACGAGTCGATGCCGCATCAACGGTCCCCTATCCGACTAAATCTTTTAACCTGCCCGATCGATATCTGGCCAATTTTAGGCCTTATATCGGTTGGGCATGCCCCTCGTTCCTGCCCCTACACGGGCCGATAAGCTGCAGAATCGGTGTAAGGGACCCATATCGGCAGCTACAATCGGCCCGTGTATGGCCACCTTAAGTTATATTGGACCAGATTCAATCCAGTGAGAAACCATTATCATAGACTTTAGAGTTTTCACATAATATGATAAGATTTTCTAAATTGAACTGCGTCTCAAATTGAATCTCGTCCATGAGTTTTCACGCGATGAACTTTTTTCTCGTTGAATTGAATCTGGCCCTTTATGTGTATAAACAGACTCATGGGTAAATGGGTAGGGCCTAAATCTAGTGATGAGCGAATCTGTCCCGTTTCGCCAAAAAATTCGCAAAGCTTTCAAAAGATTCGCGAAACGGAAACGGCGAAAATGTCGCGCGTCAAAAAAAATTGTCGCCGCGGCTATTATTTTGTCGCCCGTGGCTATTATTTCGTCGCCCGTGGCTATTATTTAGTCGCCCGTGGCTATTATTTCGTCACCCGCGGCTATTATTTAGTCGCATGGCTATTATTTTGTCGCCCGCGGCTATTATTTTGTCGCCCGTGGCTATTATTTCGTCGCCCGTGGCTATTATTTAGTCGCCCGTGGCTATTATTTCGTCACCCGCGGCTATTATTTAGTCGCATGGCTATTATTTTGTCACCCGCGGCTATTATTTTGTCGCATGTCTATTATTTTGTCGCACGGCTATTATTTCCTCGCCCGTGGCTATTGTTTTGTCGCGTGGCTATTATTTCGTCACCCGCGGCTATTATTTAGTCAGCCGCGGCTATTATTTCGTCGTCCGCAGCTATTATTTTGTGGTGCGGCTATTATTTTGTCGCCCGCGACAATTTTTCCGCAGCGAATGTTTTCATCCGTTTCGCAAAACAATCCGCCAATGGCGAAACCCGGAAATTCACCGCGAATCCATGCCTGGCGAAACATTTTGCCCATCACTACCTAAATCAAGCATTTCATATATATCAATGCCCTTTTGAGCTTAATGTGTTTTGGTGTTTCAATTAATATAGAAAATTATAGGGTTCGGTAATTTTTTATCAATAGGTTTCAGCCAAAGCTCTCGTCACTTGAAGAGTAGTGGAATGTCCCAATACTGGAGCCCTAGTTCTTTATGGTGGCTTTGGCCGAATATTCCTTGTGAGAAGCCAAAGTGCGTCTATTCTCCTCCGACGGTTTCTGTTGAATTCAGTGGAAGAGACTGCTCACTTGGCACCTTGAGTGACTTTGTGTGCGGCAGCGAGAAGCCTTGATTGTGATTCCCCATGATGTCATATGGAAAGCACTAAATACGCTGATAGAAATGAAGGGGCGAGAGCCTCGCTATCTGGGCCAGGAGACGTTTCTCTGATAGATCTTAGCAGTATAAATATTTACATAACCCTTCGAGATTTTCTGCCCTCTTCAGGCTCAGATCTGTTTCTATTCAGTGTGTGACATGGGAACTATATATATAGATTTCTTTATTGTACATCTCTAGTCTCTTCATAAATACCCTTTTCTTGTTGTTTCAGTGCTAGAGCTTTAAAGCTGTTTGTAAGATGATATTGGGTGCATTGAAGTTGTAGGAAACCTACAGGGTAATGTGGCATAAAAGCTATAGTTTGCCCACATCAGCTGCCCAGTAAATACTACCTGCTGGTTGGTTGCTATGGGTAACTAGTAGTGATGAGCGAATCTGTCCCGTTTTGCTTCGCCATGAAATTGGCAAAACAGCAAAAAATTCACGAAACCCATTTGTCGCGGGTTGGGGATGGGGTGGAGTGGGTTGCGGTTGGGGATGGGGTGGAGGGGGTTGGGGTGGAGTGGGTTGGGGTTGGAGATGGGGTGGAGGGGGTTGGGGATGGGGTGGAGGGGGTTGGGGTTGGAGATGGGGTGGAGAGGGTTGGGGTTGGAGATGGGGTGGAGGGGGTTGGGGTGGAGTGGGTTGGGGATGGGGTGGAGTGGGTTGGGGATGGGGTGGAGTGGTTTGGGGATGGGGTGGAGTGGGTTGGGGATGGGGTGGAATGGGTTGGGGATGGGGTGGAGTGGGTTGGGGTGGAGTGGGTTGGGGATGGGGTGGAGTGGGTTGGGGATGGGGTGGAGTGGGTTGGGGTTGGGGTGGAGTGGGTTGGGGATGGGGTGGAGTGGGTTGGGGTTGGGGATGGGGTGGAGTGGGTTGGGGATGGGGTGGAGTGGGTTGGGGTTGGGGGGCCCAGGCAGCAGCCCCAGTGGGCCCCGGACACCCAGTTCAAACCTTAGTGCAGCTTCCATATTTAATATCTCTCAGGTTTGTATGCGAGTTTGTGCCGTTCAGCAGCTATTTACACCAGCTTTTACTTGGCCCACACAATGGCTAAAAATAGTGCTGCGGCTTTATAAATACCATCCGTTTTGCATTATAAACGGTACCATAAAATTCCCCAGCTTTGTAATGTCCAAAATATATAAAGTAACGATGCTTCAAAAGGGAAATATATTATATATGTGTGTGTGTACAGGTCCATATGTTTATATTAAAACTAATCTGCGCCCATAACGGAGCGGTTAAAGGGAAAAGGGGGATTAGGGAACCCATGTTAGTCCTGTCTGGTGATTTTCAGAAATACAAGCGCTCGTAAAAAAGTCCTGACAAAAAAACAAAAAAAGTCACCTGCGGGTCACCAATAATCCCAAATGGTAAAGGAAATACAAAAGGGCTTTGAGAATTTCCTTCAAAATCCTGAAGGTTTATGGTTTATGGAAACTTGTAACGCCGAGCACTTCAAGAAAAGTCGCTTTCAACCATAAACGTGTAAAATAAAAAAATCCCGTAACTTCTAGCGAATTGCTGAAAGTGTCCAATGAAACATGAATAATTCCAATGTCAGAGAAACGCGGAGATTCTTTATTATTTAGTTATAGGAATTCCTTGTAGAGTGTAAGCTCTTTTGGGCAGGGCTCTCTTCCCCTCTTGTATCGGTTACTGATTGCTTTATATGTTACTCTGTATGTCCAATGTATGTAACCCACTTATTGTACAGCGCTGCGGGGTATGTTGGCGCTTTATAAATAAATGTTAATAATAATAATAATAATCAATTGTGGTTATTAAGGAAGCAACGGTCTCTCTGCGGAACCCTCTGCACTGGAGGGATAGGGGGTATTTTTCACCGTATAAGAGACATAAAGCTTGAAAAGATCTGCTATAAATGTAGCCCCGCCCCTCACCAATATATTTCGTTGTATATTCCATCCCAGGAGAGACTATTACAGTAATACATAATACCAGGGCGGAACTAGGAGAAGGCAAAAGGGGCAGCAGCCTAGGGTGCAACAGAGAGGGGGTTCTACGCAGGTACCACTTTTGCCAACCCCTAGTCCATAATCTGTCCCCCCCGCCGCTAGTGATGAGCGAATCTGTCCCATTTTGCTTCGCCTAAAAATATGCGAATGTTGTAAAAGATTGGCGAAACGGTGAAAATGAGAGTGAGTATGTGTGTGTGTGTATGTGAGAGTGTGTAGGAGTGTATATATTAGTGCGAGAGAGTGAGTATGAGTGTGTGTGTATGTGAGAGTGTGTAGGAGTGTATATATTAGTGCGAGAGAGTGAGTATGAGTGTGTGTATGTGAGAGTGTGTAGGAGTGTATATATTAGTGCGAGAGAGTGAGTATGAGTGTGTGTGTATGTGAGAGTGTGTAGGAGTGTATATATTAGTGCGAGAGAGTGAGTATGAGTGTGTGTATGTGAGAGTGTGTAGGAGTGTATATATTAGTGCGAGAGAGTGAGTATGAGTGTGTGTATGTGAGAGTGTGTAGGAGTGTATATATTAGTGCGAGAGAGTGAGTATGAGTGTGTGTGTATGTGAGAGTGTGTAGGAGTGTATATATTAGTGCGAGAGAGTGAGTATGAGTGTGTGTGTATGTGAGAGTGTGTAGGAGTGTATATATTAGTGCGAGAGAGTGAGTATGAGTGTGTGTGTATGTGAGAGTGTGTAGGAGTGTATATATTAGTGCGAGAGAGTGAGTATGAGTGTGTGTGTATGTGAGAGTGTGTAGGAGTGTATATATTAGTGCGAGAGAGTGAGTATGAGTGTGTGTGTATGTGAGAGTGTGTAGGAGTGTATATATTAGTGCGAGAGAGTGAGTATGAGTGTGTGTGTATGTGAGAGTGTGTAGGAGTGTATATATTAGTGCGAGAGAGTGAGTATGAGTGTGTGTGTATGTGAGAGTGTGTAGGAGTGTATATATTAGTGCGAGAGAGTGAGTATGAGTGTGTGTGTATGTGAGAGTGTGTAGGAGTGTATATATTAGTGCGAGAGAGTGAGTATGAGTGTGTGTGTATGTGAGAGTGTGTAGGAGTGTATATATTAGTGCGAGAGAGTGAGTATGAGTGTGTGTGTATGTGAGAGTGTGTAGGAGTGTATATATTAGTGCGAGAGAGTGAGTATGAGTGTGTGTGTATGTGAGAGTGTGTAGGAGTGTATATATTAGTGCGAGAGAGTGAGTATGAGTGTGTGTGTATGTGAGAGTGTGTAGGAGTGTATATATTAGTGCGAGAGAGTGAGTATGAGTGTGTGTGTATGTGAGAGTGTGTAGGAGTGTATATATTAGTGCGAGAGAGTGAGTATGAGTGTGTGTGTATGTGAGAGTGTGTAGGAGTGTATATATTAGTGCGAGAGAGTGAGTATGAGTGTGTGTGTATGTGAGAGTGTGTAGGAGTGTATATATTAGTGCGAGAGAGTGAGTATGAGTGTGTGTGTATGTGAGAGTGTGTAGGAGTGTATATATTAGTGCGAGAGAGTGAGTATGAGTGTGTGTGTATGTGAGAGTGTGTAGGAGTGTATATATTAGTGCGAGAGAGTGAGTATGAGTGTGTGTGTATGTGAGAGTGTGTAGGAGTGTATATATTAGTGTGAGAGAGTGAGTATGAGTGTGTGTATGTGTGAAAATAAGTGGAATAAGTCGGATGAATATTAATAACATTTGACAGCACATGTGACAAAATACACGCGTGTTGCCTTTATATAGTACCCAAGGCTATTGTGATACTAATACCTACAGTTAGTATTAGTGGGTGTATATATAGTTTATGTATGTGAGTGTATAGATAGGTAAGTATAGGCTTGTGGGTGCTGGGTAGTGATAAGCGAATCTGTTCCATTTTGCTTCACCGTAAAATTTGCGAATCTTTCAAAAGATCCGCGAAATGGCGAAAATGTCGTGCGGCAAAAAAAATTGTCACCCGCAGCTATTAATTTGTCACCCGCAGCTATTCTTTTGTCACCCGCAGCTATTCTTTTGTCACCCGCAGCTATTCTTTTGTCACCCGCGGCTATTCTTTTGTCGCCCGCGGCTATTCTTTTGTCACCCACGGCTATTCTTTTGTCGCGCGGCTATTATTTTATCGCCTGCGGCTATTATTTTGTCGCACGGCTATTATTTTGTCGCCCACAGCTATTATTTCGACGCACGGCTATTCTTTTGTCGCCCGCAGCTATTCTTTTGTCGCACGGCTATTATTTTGTCGCCCGCAGCTATTATTTCGATGCACGGCTATTCTTTTGTCGCGTGGTTATTATTTCGTCGCATGGCTATTCTTTTGACGCCTGCGGCTATTATTTTGTCGCCGCGGCTATTCTTTTGTCGCCCACAGCTATTGTTTTGTCGCACGGCTATTCTTTTGTCGCCCGCGGCTATTATTTCATCTCTTGGCTATTCTTTATAGACGCCGGCGACAATTTTTGGACGTGCGGCAAATTTTTCCGTGGCAAATTTTTTCATCTGTTTTGCAAAAAAATCCACCAATGGCGAAACGCGGAAATTCGCCACGAACCCATGCCTGCCGAAACATTTCGCCCATCACTAGTGATGGACTTTGGTCTTTTTTCAACCCTATGTAACTATGTAATGACTTATTCTATCTCCTATGTAGGGGCCCAGTAACCGAATAGCTACTGCTGCCGAAGCACCTGAAGTTCTGATTCAGGATCATTTCATTGTGTGTCTCTTATGGACAGGAAATAGAGCCCTAAAGGAGAGAGCGAGAGAGAGAGAGAGAGAGAGAGAGAGGGGGGGGGGGCTGCAAGCGAGAGGGTTTGAGAGAAGTGAGCATTGGGGGGTGGAAGAGTCAGATAGAGAGGCAGAGAGAAGAGCTCATAACTCTGTCAGCACAGCCCCCGGCCTGACCTAATCATGGGGGTCTCGCTGTGTATATGTGTGTGTGTGTTTTAATATTTTTTTTTTTCTATTATTTTGGCAGACTTTTTGGAATGTCTGGGAGCTGAGGGCTTTGCTTCATGGAGCAGAATCCTGAAGCAAGAAAAAGGGAAAGTTATAGACTAAACCACAGAAATGTAAACACGTCTGTAGCTAAAATAACTCCACTTTCATTGAAAACACTCCCCGCTCACAATCAGACTTCTGTGTGCCGCGCGCGCCCAAACGCCACCGGAATAGCCACCAATTAATACATTATGCAGCCCACATTCACACAAGAATTGCCTCCATTTCTTATCCAATTTTTCTGCCATTTGCTCTGTAAGAGCTTTTTTGTATTTTCTTTTTTTGCTTAAACTGCAGAAAATAAGGGATAGGTAAACACCGAGGATTAGACGGAGCGATAGAAACCCCAACGTTGTTTATTAGACGGTCTCATAGGATTTGGCCGTGTTGTTTTATACACATCTGATTGGTTATATGAGCTGAGTCATTTTTTTAAAAAAGTTTATAATTCAATATGGGCAAAATACACAATAAATATTATTATTTGGCTTCTAGGACTGTGTTTATCATAGGAGGGCATTCTGTGTGCTATACTGCCTGTATTTACCAGGTTTTGGTGTAATAAAATAACCCTATTAATTAAAAATTAATTGAAATTGCTAAAATATGTTATGTGTTATTACATTAATGGGCAATTTCCAAATTAAAAAAAGTAGGGAAAAATTTAAACAACTGAATATATTGCAGAAGGATAATATATTATATAAAAGATTGTAAGCTCTTTTGGGCAGGGCTCCCTTCACCTCTTGTATCGGTTATTGATTGCTTTATATGTTACTCTGTATGTCCAATGTATGTAACCCACTTATTGTACAGCGCAGCGGGATATGTTGGCGCTTTATAAATAAATGTTAATAATAATAATAAAATAAAAAACTTCAAATAATTTAGCATTTTGGTTCCATTTCCTTGCCGTCACCGTATATTTCCCACGATCTGGGATCATTGTTTAAAAATTCAACGAAACTGAAAAAAAATTCTCCCATCTGCTGTAAGAAATGATGAGTTTTAGGCATTGTTTAAATTTTTGAACAAGCAATGGTTGCAAATGCAAATGCTTGGGACCAAGGGTATTCCGGATAAGGGGTCTTTCCGTAATTTGGATCTCCTACCTTAAGTCTACTAAAAAAACAATAAAACAGTAATTAAACCAAATAGGATTGTTTTGCCTCCAATAAGGGGTAATTATATCTTAGTTGGGATCAAGTACAGGTACTGTTTTATTATTACAGAGAAAAGGGAATCATTTAACCATTAAATAAACCCAATAGGACTGTTCTGCCCCAATAAGGGGTAATTATATCTTAGTTGGGATCAAGTACAGGTACTGTTTTATTATTACAGAGAAAAGGGAATCATTTAACCATTAAATAAACCCAATAGGGCTGTTCTGCCCCAATAAGGGGTAATTATATCTTAGTTGGGATCAAGTACAGGTACTGTTTTATTATTACAGAGAAAAGGGAATCATTTAACCATTAAATAAACCCAATAGGGCTGTTCTGCCCCCAATAAGGGGTAATTATATCTTAGTTGGGATCAAGTACAGGTACTGTTTTATTATTACAGAGAAAAGGGAATCATTTAACCATTAAATAAACCCAATAGGGCTGTTCTGCCCCAATAAGGGGTAATTATATCTTAGTTGGGATCAAGTACAGGTACTGTTTTATTATTACAGAGAAAAGGGAATCATTTAACCATTAAATAAACCCAATAGGGCTGTTCTGCCCCAATAAGGGGTAATTATATCTTAGTTGGGATCAAGTACAGGTACTGTTTTATTATTACAGAGAAAAGGGAATCATTTAACCATTAAATAAACCCAATAGGACTGTTCTGCCCCAATAAGGGGTAATTATATCTTAGTTGGGATCAAGTACAGGTACTGTTTTATTATTACAGAGAAAAGGGAATCATTTAACCATTAAATAAACCCAATAGGGCTGTTCTGCCCCAATAAGGGGTAATTATATCTTAGTTGGGATCAAGTACAGGTACTGTTTTATTATTACAGAGAAAAGGGAATCATTTAACCATTAAATAAACCCAATAGGGCTGTTCTGCCCCCAATAAGGGGTAATTATATCTTAGTTGGGATCAAGTACAGGTACTGTTTTATTATTACAGAGAAAAGGGGATCATTTAACCATTAAATAAACCCAATAGGGCTGTTCTGCCCCAATAAGGGGTAATTATATCTTAGTTGGGATCAAGTACAGGTACTGTTTTATTATTACAGAGAAAAGGGAATCATTTAACCATTAAATAAACCCAATAGGACTGTTCTGCCCCAATAAGGGGTAATTATATCTTAGTTGGGATCAAGTACAGGTACTGTTTTATTATTACAGAGAAAAAGGAAATGCATTCTAAAAATCTGAATTATTTCATTAAAATGGAGTCTATGGGAAAAAGACATTCCGTAATATGGAGCTTTCTGGATAATGGGTTTCCGGATAATGGATCCCATACCTGTACATGCATTGATAGGGCACCCTGCTGAAAAAGGGGGTGAGTTATCAAAAACATTCATTTTCATAAATAATACAAATGCCAAAATGCAAAAACCACATTGGGAATGAGTTGCGGTGAGCAGAGTTTTTCCCCTCTCTGTATTTACGATGTCATTATTTTCGGCATTTTCCACTCATCGCTCTTGGCTTCGCAGCCAATGGCAGACTTTGGCGCATATTAAGTGCGTTTTAGCCTTCAAAAAACCTCTATAAAAGCAATCTTTTTTGGGCAGGGCTCCCTTCCCCTCTTGTATCGGTTATTGATTGCTTTATATGTTACTCTGTATGGCCAATGTATGTAACCCACTTATTGTACAGCGCTGCGGGGTATGTTGGCGCTTTATAAATAAATGTTAATAATAATAATAATGTAGATTGTAAGCTCTATGGGCAGGGCTCCCTTCACCTCCTGTATCGGTTACTGATTGCTTTATATGTTACTCTGTATGTCCAATGTATGTAACCCACTTATTGTACAGCGCTGCGGGGTATGTTGGCACTTTATAAATAAATGTTAATAATAATAATAATAATAATCTTGAAACTTTTTAAAAATTAGGTAAAATATTTTTGAAAAATTTGAACGAAATGGTGTTGTTTTCATTTTGTCTTTGCCTAAATCACTTTCTTTTTTCCCAGCGCTTTTTCTTTTCTTTCTGCCCCCCCCTTCCTTGGTTTCTTTTCAAGGTTCCTTGGGAAAGGTTTGATGAGCCCATGGAGGTAGGACAGGTCTGGGAGGACTGGAGTTAGTTTTCACTCATCCATGATTGGAGAAAGAAAGAGCCTCATTCAGACTTACACACACACTGGGCTGAACCTATTCCCAGAGCCTGTGAGTCAGTCCGTTCCCCCCCATCCACATGCAGGCAGTTCCCAAACTGTACACATTAGCCACTCACTCACACGAAGAGATTACACATTCAGACTGGCGGCTGCTCCTGCTGGAGTCACCACAACATTCAGTCCAGCCTCCCTCTATCCACCCTCCTTCCCACTCTGCTGCAGTGGAAAAGTCTCCATCCACGGGATCTGTGCTCGCGTCTATCCAGCAGACTCGGTAAGTTCTTGCTACTTTTTTTTTTTTCCTTCATTCTCAGCTGATGTTGGCACGGGATAGAGTCAGCCGTGGCTTCAAACTTTCCGACGGGCATCGCCAAAGAGAGGAGAATTCTGGTAGCCAAAATGAAATTTGGACGGATTGATTTCACAGCAACAAGGCTTATTTATCCCCTTTGCTAACTTATATTTCTGCTGAATTCTGTCGCCGGACTTTGTAGCAGAGTTAGACGTCACAATGGGTACAGTGTTGGTCAAGTTTATATATATTGGTAATGGGATTTACTGTAGAGCAGGGGTCCCCAACCTTTTATACCCATGAGCCACATTTAAATGGAAAAAGTGTTGGGGAGCAACACAAGCATTAAAAAGGTTCCTGGGGTGCCGATAAGAGCTATAATTGACTATTTGGTAGCCCCTATGTGGACTGGCAGCCTACAGAAGTCTCTGTTTGACATTATACTTGGTCTTTCTGCCTCCTTATCAGAAAAACAAAAATAAGCCCCTGCTTTGAGGCCACGGGGAGCAACATCCAAGGGGTTGGGGTGCAACATGTTGCTCACGAGCCACTGGTTGGGGATCCCTGCTGTAGAGGCTCTGTGTCATTAATTAATGTAGATATAGACTGGTAACTGGTATTAAACATACGTGTTTGACAGCTTCTTTTACGTTTCTCTCTTTTTTAAAGAGAAGGAGTAGCTTGGGATGTTTTTATGAAAACCTGTAACTTGTATTATCCAGATGGGATTCTATTTCCCTTCCCCAATGTTGTTTTGGTTGTAAGGAACGGTGACTGGGATGAATGGTGATGCTTAAAGCAGAAAAGGAAGGAGTATGTGACCTTGTCCTAAGTCGTAGGCTTTGCACTGGGAATAAAGGGCTTCTTTAACTCTAGCTTTAGCCCTTGGGGCAATTGTCTCTGGGGCATGGAGGGTTAAGCTCCAGATGCTCAGGTTTTATTTATAATGGTCGCTACTTTCATAGAAAAGCATGCCTTTACACGAGAGTCCAGTCGGAATATGACTCAGCCAATTGTACGGGCCGGCATTGATGTGTTTCAAGATCAACCTTTTCCCACTTTATTTGACTCCCCGTTGACAGAGGGGCCTTGTTAAGCCCCGGCCACGTACTGTATTATATCGCACCTTTTGGTACAAGCAGTGTCTCGCTGGAGGAGCATGAAAGCAGATAGGGCACTTATAGGTTTGGCCAACGCAGGAAGGTCAAATTCCGAGTGGGTTTATTAAGAAAACATGCGGATCGGTCACTGGGGAGAACAGTTCAGCTTTCTCTCTCTCGTCGGTAACTAGAAGTGCACGGCGGGGGTCGGAGAACTTAACTTGTTACAGATGCACGGCTGAATCAATTGCCCAATACATGTGGTGTCATTAGTAGCAACATTAGTGCTTTGGGGTCCTTTGTCAGCCTTGACGCTCACCCTAGCAGTTGGGGGATACCAACTCTGGCCAGCCTGATGCCTACGACGCAGGGGGGTATGTGCTTTCCAACTGCTCGGGGGTCGCAAGTTTGACATCTTCTTGGTGGAATTTATTTGCCTTGAACAGTGGCAGCTTATTTTGCTTGTAACTTTCAATTAATGTAGAACTCTGCCTCCCCCATATGTAATAAAAGGCGCTAAGTTGGCCCAAAAGCAGTAGCCCAAAGCAACCATTGAGAAGTTTGCTTATAGACAGGTGACCAGTAAATCCTACCTGCTAATTGGCTGTTAAGGGTTACTGCTCCTGGGTGCTACAGGAAGCTTCAATGATTATTATGATCTCGGTGGGTCTTGGATATATCTGTGCAAGGGTAGAAAGTGGTGGCTTTGGTAGAGGGGTGGCAGCATTATATGGCATTAGGCAATCACAAGTGGATCACTTAACTTGGACTTGGCTATAGACACATATTACCTTGTTAACTTGGAAATGAGTCTCCATCACAAAGGACTTCTAACCAAATGTAAGAAAATAGCAGTAATATAGTAAATCTACCGAGGCCAAGAGAATATCCTATGGCATTGTTCGACCCTTCTATAAAACAATTCTGACTTCGCTTTTTTGTTGGTAAAGAAATAGTCAGTGTGTTTTGTTACAGTCACAGTACCTTCATCAGGACACCCACAAACACATAACCCATAACCCACCAGTGGGGAATGGAAACCCCCCTAATTAGCAGTGCAGAATAGGAACAAAGGCTAGTTATTGGGGTTATATATCAAGAAAGTGGGTCAGCACTTATAGACGTTGCTTATGGGAACCAATCAAAAATTAGCTCTGATCAGTCTATTGAATTCAGAATTATGAAAGGAAATATTTTATTGGTTGCTATGAAGTAGGTTGAAAGATACATGGGCTGATAAAGACTGATAACTTGGCCTTTCAAAGTGTAATTGGGCTGTGTATGGGGTCAAACCAACAGCCAGTCCAACCAATATAGTGTCGCAGTGTCGGACTGGGACCCCAGGGGCCCACCTGCAAACCTTAGACCAGGGGTGCCCAGACTGTCACCCTGGGATCTACTCTTGCCACCTGGCCTCCGTCATGAGATCTACCCCAGTAAAAATTGTGCGACATCTGGCGCAATAAGCAAGAAAAAGTATCAATCGATGTTTAACAAATACACATAGCAATATACAAATGTAGTGCCAAATTCACATTTAATGCCCACATAACATTATTCAAGTGCCAACTTCAGGTTTAATGTAAAAGGAATGTAGTAGTTTTTACTTCCCTTCTTCATGGCCCACTTTGTAGTCTGACACAGAAACATACTGTATATAAAGTGGGAACAAATATATATAGAGTGGGGGACGTCATCCCACTGCATTCCACCTCGATGTCTACCAGAAAGTTTAAAGTGGTCTACTGGTAGACCACGATCTACCTTTTGGGCACCCCTGACTTAGACCCCTAGGCCCACTCTCCAAACTATTTTTCCTCCTTTCCTCACTCAACCACTTTATTCTCCTAGTCTCTTTTATTTACATGCTAGCATCTATTCTTCCATCTATTTTTTCCTCTTTGTTCCCATTCAGAAATAGAGAATGACCATGAAACAGGCCAAATGGTCAGGAGCAAGAGGCCCACTGACACCTGGGCCCACTGGGAGTTTTCCTGGTATCCTGATGGGCCAGTCCAACACTGAATTTAGGGTCAGATATCTGTTGGGCAACATGGTTCTCAGCTGATGGGTCTGTATAGGCCCCTTTATGATTCAACCACTTGTGGATACAGTGGGGGCACCTGAGCCCACACCCTCAACAGGGCCCGCTGGAGCTGGGATAAGGCCTATCAAGGGTGGCATGGCTGAGGAGATTTTTCTGTGTCTGGAATTCCAGAGAATAGGGGGCAGCCGAGGGCTCGGATGCACATTTTGGCACTATTTATGGCACTGTGTGGGTAAAAACTGGGGCTGGCTAGTTTTTGCTGTTGATTGTCTGGAGGACAGAGGTGCAACCATAGATAGAGGGGGGTGGCAGGGGGTCTAGGTACATGGCCTACACCCGGGCCTGGTTGCCTCTAGCTACGTCACTGTGTGGGCAACCTGGGGTGTTCTTGCCAAACCTTAAGTCTTAAAATATCTTCAACCATAAGACGCTGTATCTCTCAAAGGTGCTACTTATTAAAAATAGGAAATAGCGACCATTCGCTAAGAAAAACAGGTTGTTTTTATCTTCATATTTCCAGTACTAAAAGGCATACTAAAAGAACTTGTGAATTTTACAATGGCAGATACCAGCAATGCATTGTGGGTGGCAAAGTTTTGTTCTAGCAGAATGTTGGCCTTAGTGGCAGGTAACTTCTATGCAGTTGCTGCCCGGGCCCCTGAGCCCTGGGTATCAGATGAGGTAAGCAATATGGCAGCTCCCCCCGGGGAATATTTGCAAATCCTCATAATAAATGTACTGTGTATAAATAAAAAGAGACTGCCGTACGTCACTGTCTATTAAAGGAAAAACATTTGCAAGATCCACCCTATTAAAAGCAGGGTATATTTTCCTTTTTGCAGTTTCTTAATATAGAAACAGTGCTGCTGTGTTTGCACTCACGCCCTCCCCAGCCGCTCCAACACTTTATCCGCTTATTCCTTTCTTACTGTCGCAGTTTAACCCTTTCTTAGGCCAGAAGGACGCAGGGTGACCTGTCTGTCAGTGCCTATATCGGAAAGTCTCGCGGCAGTCACTTTAAGCGTTAGCTCTTGAGACCCTGCTGGCATGGGATTCCCCCCTATGGCTGGGCGAAAGGGTTGGGACTGAAAATTCATATTTACTTCCAGTCCCTCTGCCCCTTGTTGTTTACCTCCGTGACCACATTAGACAAGCACTTACCATACTCTGACCTGCGCTTCCTAACCCCGTACCCTGGCAGCCTATTGCTTTCTTGCTCCTTTACTTACACAAGAACAGTGCGGAAAATTCAATATAATTTTTTTTTTAAAAATGTTATATATATAGATATATATTTTTTTCCCCACAATACCGGCGTAATTATAGGAGATGTGTTAAAACAAAGGCAACTGCAGCCCTGGGCCATGCCAGCCGGGCACCCTAGCCAATCTTGCTGGCCACTTCCCCCCCCCCCCCAAGTATGTGTATATATGAATATGGGGGACAGGTAAACAATGTGCACAATCATGTGGTTAATTGCATCATTTTTGGTGCTTGGCTTTTTAAATGACTCTCTGTGATTCTATGGCTGCCATTTTGCTGTGCCAATTGATGCACCACACTGGGGTGGTGGAATTACCGCTTTTGTTCCGGGTGGTAGTAGCAACAGGGTTCTACAGCATCAGTAACAGAAGAGGCAGGAGGGACACAATTGGTACAACTATATGGAAGTGCAAGGAGAGTGCCCTTTGGGCTGTATTCATATACAGTATTTCCACCTGAGGGACTGGGGTTAGGCAGCAGGGGCCTAGGGTGCAACCATTATTAAAAGGGGAGGGTGTGCAGTTCCAGAACATGTTTATTGGATATTATAACTGTTTTATGCAACCCATGGATTCACCTGTACCTCCCCCAGTTATGGCACAGACTTGCCACCCTTGCTTTGGGGGCCGAAGGTCTTTGGCACAAACATAATGTATGTATGTATGTATGTATGTATATCTTTATTTATAAAGTGCTGCTTATGTACGCAGCGCTGTACAGTTGGATACATTAATACAAACAGGGGGTTATTAAGATAATAATAGATAAATACAAAGTATAACAATAAATACAGATAAATACAGTTGCAATAAGTTAAGAGTCAAAGACACGAGAGGATAGAGGTCCCTGCCCCGTAGAGCTTACAATCTATATATTTGTATATACATAAGAGGCATTACTAAGCATTGAATATAACTAAGCTTTATTTATAGGGATTGGCAATATGTATATGCCAACAAACTCCAGGCCAGTGATCCCCAACCTTTTTTTTTTACCTGTGAGCCACATTCAAATGTAAAAAGAGTTGGGGAGCAGCAAAAGCATGAAAAATGTTCCTAGGGTGTCCAATAAGGGCTTCAATTGGTTATTTGGTAGCCCCCTATGTAGACTGGCAGCCTACAGAAGGCTCTGTTTGGCAGTACTCATGGTTTTTATTCAACCAAAACTTGCCCCCAAGTCAGAAATTCAAAAATAACTCCCTGGTTTGGGGGCACTGAGAGCAACATCCAAGGGGTTGGGGAGCAACATGTTCCCCCCGAGCCAGTGGTTGGGGATCACTGCTCTAGGCATTTCCCTGCAGGAACAGCCCCCTACATTTGCTCAGCCTGTATGGAGTCCGCACTATAAACCTATCCCCCCTACTAAGTTCAGTCCTGCAGGGAAATGTTAAGGTACAGCAGCCTTTTAAGCACAGGTATAATGGCAGCACATAGGGCCGTTCCAATGCAGCAACACAGTCTATTCTAGGTTTATTCCATCAGCCATAGTCAGTCTGCGATGAACCTGGAAGACTGGTGTTAAGTCCAATTCCGAGTCAGTAGAGCAACGTGGGTTTGACATCTGCAGTCTGTGGGCTTTTCCAATGCACGGAGTAGAACTGACAGTGCAGTTACGCGGCCCCAATACAATATATAAGCGAAATGTACACAGTAATGAAAGAGCTGAACATCAAAGAGCCGCCGTAATGCCGTGTGATTGGGGGAGAGGTAACTGTACAAGCATATGGGGGAATAGTGGGCCAATCCCATGGATCAGTATCCACAGCCGGACTTAGTTATACTGTATATGCGGCTGCAGAACCAGAGCAGATTCTCTAACCTTTAGCTGTGTGCTTAGGGGGAAATTACACAACTCCCCCATTGAGACATTTCAGTGTCAGTTACATCAACTATATCTCTTAGAGAACAGATCCCCAACCTTTTTTAACCATAAGCCACATTCTAATGTAAAAAGGGTTGGGGAGCAACACAAGCATAAAAAGGTTCCCAGGGTGCAAAATAAGGGCTGTTATTGGCTATCTGGTAGCCCCCTATATTGACTGGCAGCCTACAGGAGGTTCTGTTTGGCAGTACTTTGGGTTTTTATTCAACCAAAACTTGCCCCCAAGTCAGGAATTCAAAAATAACTCCCTGGTTTGGGGGCACTGAGAGCAACACCCAAGGGGTTGGGGAGCAACATGTTGCCCCTGAGCCACTGGTTGGGGATCACTGTCTTAGAGCCCCCCCGAAATAACCTGGCAATTTAGGCCTACTCCCATGGCAGTTAGATAGTATAGAATTTTATATAGGCCAACTGTAGACATAAAGGTGGTCTGATGGGAAATGTCCTTGTCTGGGGCCCACTGGGAGATCCTCTGGTACCCTGGTAGGTACTGGGTACCCCAGTCTGACTATGGACACATCAAGAGGTTTATATGAGGTGTATGTCATATAGTCTCATTTTTCTAACACAGCTTAGGTAATGGTACATATATATATATAAATAGAATAAAGGGTAAGTAAGCAAAGGCCACAGCCTTGCTCACAAGTTGTAATAAAAAGCACAAGTTGCTGAGGTCTAGTGACCCATATGAACCAATCAGATGTACATATTCAAACAGTTGACCAGCAAATGCTACTCGAATAGTTGCTAGGGGTTACTAGTCTGCTTTGCACCATTTATTGACCTTGTTAGTTCTTTTTTACTTTCCAAAATAGTTGTATTCCAGGCCACACAGGCCACACCCTGGGCCGTTTTAAGATTTCTTTATATTTTGGGTTGACTTGTCGTTTAAATGGGTTGTTTACCTTTAAATTAACTTTCTGAGACAATTTGAATTTGTTTTTCATTTTTTTATTATTTGTGGTTTTTGAGTTATTTATTATTATTATTTTAGCAGCTATGTGGTTGCTAGGTTCCAAATAACCCTAGCAACAAGGCATTTATGCAAAATATGAGTCATTGAGATACCTTTCATACAAGATTTTATACTAACTATTTCTATTGGTTCAGCCAGTGCTTTTCTTAGGGCAAATGTTTTTCATCTGGGTGCTGATCAATTACACAGATACGTGTAGGTTTGGGCACTGGGTCACTTTCCTGACCAATATGGTTCTGTGTCTATAGTAGGTGCTGGTATTGGCTTGTACAAAGGTTCTAGGCAGGAGAAGTGGAAGAGTTCTGGATTGTGCGCCATTTTGGCCTATTGGTGTCATTTACAAAGGTAATGCAATTTATAAAGGCTCGTGTGTCCGAACCCGCTCCTGCCATATGGTTTCCATTGCGCCCAAACTGTCTCTTCTGACCAATGGTGCCAGACTGCGCCTACTGACACTAGGGATCCCTGGAACTACTGGCGCCACAGCAGGGTGCACCTAAAGGCGCAGCAAACTTGTGCCGAGTGAATCAAGCGGCACATAAATAGGGTGCTGGTACAGTATCAGGGGTGCCATTCCTGGGCCCAAGTTACACAAGTTGTGGTGCCCTAAATGACACTTGAATACGGGGGGGGGGGGGGGGGTACTGCATTGTGGGTAAAAAATGGTGATTGGCATTCAAAAAGTGCATCTTGTACCCTTCATAAATGAGCCTAAATGAGCCTTGTGAACTCTTGTTTCTCTCCCCCAAATGTCATGGGGTCTTTCTCCCTTTACACTGGGGGGGATTTTCTGTTTATAATTCACTGACCTGCTTCAGTTTATCTTCTCAAGCTGTTGGCCCTAGCCATGTTGCACTGCTCTGGGTCCCCACTTACCCAACTCACAGATTATTAGGGAGGCACCCTTGGGGCACCCTTAAATGAAAGGGTCAAGTTGCACCTTCTAATTACACCCCTAAAATGGGTTTAGGCGTCAGAAGGTGTCCAGGCCACCAAGCTGGTCTTCTACATCTTCTCCATGTAGTTGGGTTGGTGCTACACCATGTTCCCTATTGGCCAGACTGCAATCCTACTGACCAGAACTCAGCAATAGAGTCAAAGCTGAAGCCTGAGTAGGAGCTGCCATAGGGTTCCCTGCCTTATCCTTTATTCATTATGAGAACTTTAAGCAAAACCAGTTGACTGTAGAACAATGGCCTCTGAGGTAATGACAAATAGAACTGCCATTAGATTGTTATTTTTTCGCTAATGCAGGTATGGGACCCGTTATCCAGAATGCTCGGGACCTGGGATTTCCATAATTCGGACCTCCTATCTTAAGTCTGCTCAAAAAATAATTTAAACAGTAAATGAACCCAATAGGACTGTTCTGCCCCCAATAAGGGGTAATTATATCTTAGTTGGGATCAAGTACAGGTACTGTTTTATTATTACAGAGAAAAGGGAATCATTTAACCATGAAATAAACCCAATAGGGCGGTTCTGCCCCAATAAGGGGTAATTATATCTTAGTTGGGATCAAGTACAGGTACTGTTTTATTATTACAGAGAAAAGGGAATCATTTAACCATTAAATAAACCCAATAGGGCTGTTCTGCCCCAATAAGGGGTAATTATATCTTAGTTGGGATCAAGTACAGGTACTGTTTTATTATTACAGAGAAAAGGGAATCATTTAACCATTAAATAAACCCAATAGGGCTGTTCTGCCCCAATAAGGGGTAATTATATCTTAGTTGGGATCAAGTACAGGTACTGTTTTATTATTACAGAGAAAAGGGAATCATTTAACCATTAAATAAACCCAATAGGGCTGTTCTGCCCCAATAAGGGGTAATTATATCTTAGTTGGGATCAAGTACAGGTACTGTTTTATTATTACAGAGAAAAGGGAATCATTTAACCATTAAATAAACCCAATAGGGCTGTTCTGCCCCCAATAAGGGGTAATTATATCTTAGTTGGGATCAAGTACAGGTACTGTTTTATTATTACAGAGAAAAGGGAATCATTTAACCATGAAATAAACCCAATAGGGCTGTTCTGCCCCAATAAGGGGTAATTATATCTTAGTTGGGATCAAGTACAGGTACTGTTTTATTATTACAGAGAAAAGGGAATCATTTAACCATTAAATAAACCCAATAGGGCTGTTCTGCCCCCAATAAGGGGTAATTATATCTTAGTTGGGATCAAGTACAGGTACTGTTTTATTATTACAGAGAAAAGGGAAACCATTTTTAAAAATGTGAATTATTTGATTAAAATTGAGTCTATGGGAGATGGGCTTTCCCTAATTCGGAACTTTCTGGATAATGGGTTTCCGGATAAGGGGTCCGATACCTGTACTTAGTAAATAGCACATAAATACTTAGTACCTAAGCATAAAATTGATCCCCACGTCTCCGGGTAAGGGGCTTTCCGGCTGTACTTGATATAATAAATAAAGCCACGGCGCACCACATGTTTCTGGGCTCTGCGTGAGCCTCTCGTGCTCCGTCCATACTGCGGATTGACAAATGAACAAATGTTTAGGTTGGCAGAACTTTTGTTAATGATCCCATTGCTGCTTTTCCATCCCACGGAACAGAAGGGGGTGAAATGGAAGCGAAGAGAAGGCGCGAGGGCAAAGCAATAGCCTGAGGGGGCGCTGACCTTTAATGGTTCTACTCAGTGTCGACCCCAATGACCTCGGACTGCAGCTCCCTTTGGTGAGCGGAAGCCAAGCAATTAGGCCCCAAACATGAAGGAAATAAAAGTCTATTATCACTCAGCGAATGTGAGCAAAGTTTTCAGTGATTTAAACCTCAATGTGTATTGTACAAAGGCGCGATACGGAACTGACATTTATATTCGCTTATTTATCTATTAACCCATGCATGGTTTGGTAAGGGCCTGAGGCAAAACAGACAGTGAGGGGCACCATGGTGTGTATATTGTGGGACTGCCTACCCTATCCTTATTATTTAAAGTAGGGGGTACATTATCCCTTATAATATGAATGATATTCAAAATTCCCTGTATATCTCAGCCGGCAGCCTTGTGCCTTTATACTGGCACATAACCCCTCAGTGACTGCTAATATCCTTATCATTTACAGTAGGGGGTACATTATCCCTTATAATACATGAGTGATACTCAGAGTTCCCTGTATAACTCAGCCTGCAGCCTTGTGCCTTTATATGGGCACAGAACCCCTCAGTGACTGGTAATATCCTTATCATTTACAGTAGGGGGTACATTATCCCTTATAATACATGAGTGATACTCAGAGTTCCCTGTATAACTCAGCCTGCAGCCTTGTGCCTTTATATGGGCACAGAACCCCTCAGTGACTGCTAATATCCTTATCATTTACAGTTGGGGGTACATTATCCCTTATAATACATGAGTGATACTCAGAGTTCCCTGTATAACTCAGCCTGCAGCCTTGTGCCTTTATATGGGCACAGAACCCCTCAGTGACTGCTAATATCCTTATCATTTACAGTAGGGGGTACATTATCCCGTATAATACATGAGTGATACTCAGAGTTCCCTGTATAACTCAGCCTGCAGCCTTGTGCCTTTATATGGGCACAGAACCCCTCAGTGACTGCTAATATCCTTATCATTTACAGTAGGGGGTACATTATCCCTTATAATACATGAGTACAGAGTTCCCTGTATAACTCAGCCTGCTGCTTTGTGTATAACTCTGTTCCGTATAACCGTTATATAATGAGAGAGACAAAGAGGCTGTGAGACAGGGCTAGGGGCTAATTATAAAGCAAATATATAGACAGTAACTATAATATATTACTCACTAATGTATGTAATACTCAGTTGCACTTTGATTCATATATTTGAAAATGCAATATGTTTTAAATTCTACAAAAGCCACAAACACTAAAAAAAAAATGTGAAATCAATCAAGGGATTTCTTGGGAATGAAGGAAGGGGGGAAAGAAAGGAGTCGGGCCATTTGGTAGGAGGGAAGAAAGGGATATTACATTGTTAAAGTTCATTCCTCGCCTCACATTATTCATCCCGCTAAAGGAAAAGTCCATATAACTTGCCCAAAGTGCTGTTTTTGTTCTCCGGCTAAGGTTTAGCTCCCAAGACTGCCAATTAAACCATTCCATAAATCCTCTATTATAGGCAGTAAAAGCTAATTTTAGATTTCCTGCCCCGCTGCAGCGCCGTGCCTGATTGCTACCAGTCGCCCCGCCGCTCCACCTGTCGGGTTTGGGTGGGAGCACCTTCTGCTTTAGATATACACATATATACATATAATGAATTACTTTAACCCCTTGCATTGTGAATAACAAGAGCATTTGCTTTGAGTTGCCAACATCCTCCTCATTACCCAGATTTGCTCTAATCTGCTGGTTTGCCCACATACAGGCGTTTTCAGATGCTCAGAGACATCAAGTTCAACTGCACCCTCTTGATTCTGGCCATTCCTTCTGCTCTAAAGGCGGCCATACACGTAAAGATCCTCTCACTTGGTGAGGTCGCCAATCGAGCGGATCTTCTCCCGATATACCCACCTACGGGTATATATATTTTGCTCGATCGAATTATAACGGCAGCAATGGGGCAGTCGGTTCGGGGACGGCATCAACGAGCCGATGCGGTCCCCGATCCGACTAAATCTTTTTACCTGCCTGATCGATATCTGCCCAATTTCAGGCCAGATATCGGTCGGGCAGACCCCTCGTTCCTGCCCCTACACGGGCCAATAAGCTGCCGAATCGGTCCAAGGGATCCATATCAGCAGCTACAATCTGAGAGCTCTGGCGTGTGTATCTTATCATATATTATATGATTAAAGCACCCTTGGAGCTTGAGAGCCCCCTTAGCCAACTGCAAGGTTAGAGATATACATTGAATTATCAACCATTCAGCTATTGTTCCAATAACGTTTAATTTAATTACCTAATTTTTTAGGATTAACTGAGGTCTGGCATGATTCAGAGAGATGGCATATTACTAATGTGGTGCCACTATTCAAAAGCGGATCCCGCTCTCAGCCTGAAAACTGTAAGCCTGTTAGTCTGACATTGGCAGTAAAACAGCAATTGGAAGGGTAAATCAGGGATTAGATACATGACTACATTGCAAATAACAATACTATGAGTTTGTGCCAGCATGAGTTTATGAGTAACAGATCTTGCCAAAATAATTGAATTGCCTTTTATGAGGAGGTGAGCAGGAACCTAGACTCTGGGATGGCAGAGGATGTGATCAACTTAGACTTTGCTAAAGCGTTTCATACAGTACCTCACAGAAAGTTAATGATACAATTGAGGCCTGGAACATAATATTTGTATTTGGATATAGAACTGACTGGAGGATAGATAACAAAAAGTTGTGATAAATGGAACATTTTCTAATTGGACCGGTGTTGTTAGTGACCGCAGGGGTCCTTGGTCAGACTCCTATTTGACTTTTAGGCTAAGGTTCACATAACTAGCTCTCATACAATCCTTGGTAAGGCCTCACCTTGAGTATGGGGGGGCAGTTTTGGGCTCCAGTCCTTAAGAAGGAGATTAATGAGCTGGAGATACTTGCAACTAACCTGGGAAATGGAATGAAGGGCTGGGGTTGCTTTCTCTGGATAAAAGGTACTTGCGGGTACAAGGCAGCCTTGTCCTTACCCCCTGCCCACCCAGGCTCTTTCATCAGAAAGTGATCTCCAGCTTTGAACAATCCTATTCCATTGCTTCCTATGGCAGAAATCTTTAATGATGGCACAGAGTTATATCAAGGAAATGAAGAATTTCCAAATATTATTGCCATTGCTTTAATGTATAGGGGCAACTTTATGGCTTGGAAGAAATTCATTCAAGTTATTTGTCTCTAAATAATGCTGGAAAAGATTCACAAACCGTCATTATGACTTAGGGAAAGAAAATAATTCTTGGGAAGAAGTTTAAGAACTGCCCAGTTCTCCTTAATGTCCCACTGGTGGTACCATCAGCTGCCCGGGGGTGCAGTCATATGGGGGTGCATTCATACCCACTGGCTCTGTATTAATCATAACTGGCAGATGGTGAGGGACACCCATTACACCAAGGCTCCAACTGCCATAGACCTGCTGTGTGTATCGGTTTGAAAGGATTTGGACATTGGGTCAGTTTCTATGATTGTCAATCCATATCCCTCAGATTTGCTCATCTCTAGTGGTGGGCGAAATGTTTTGCCAGGCATGGATTTGCAGCGAATTTCCACGTTTCGCCGATGGCGGATTGTTTCGTGAAACTAATGAAAAAATTTGCCGCGGAAATATTCGCCGCGCGTCCAAAAATTGTCGCGGGCGAAGAAAGAATAGCCACGGGCGACAAAACAATAGCCGTGTGACAAAACAATAGCCGGGTGGCAAAAGAATAGCCGGGCGACAAAACAATAGCCGCGGGCGACAAAACAATAGCCACGGGCGACAAAACAATAGCGTCACGACAAAACAATAGCCGCGTGACAGAACAATAGCCGGGCGACAAAAGAATAGCTGGGTGACAAAAGAATAGCCACGGGTGACAAAAGAATAGCTGGGCGACAAAACAATAGCCGCACGACAAAACAATAGTCGCGGGCGACAAAAGAATAGCGGGTGACAATTTTTTTTGACGCGCGACATTTTCACTGTTTCGCGAATTTCTCGCCGTTTCTCGAATCTTTGGAAAGATTCGGAAATTTTTCGGCGAAGCAAAACGGGACAGATTTGCGCATCACTACTCATCTCTTTTCTAAACTGAACGCAGAAGGCTATTGGCTGACAGATGGCAGAGTTTGTTAATATGACGCACTGAGAATTATATGTTTGCCTTTGTCTCCTGATACATCTATTTGTACATATCTGTCTTAATCCTTTTATCATCTAATAAATAAACGAGCGTGGAGTAAACACTGGACAAACAGTGCAATAAACATTCCTCATCTGCCAAAATAGATTTTGCCTTCAAACTCCCTCCGTCGCACACGTTTTTACTGATTCCTACAAACTGAGAGGCTCTGAAACATCTGCCATTAGGGTAAATGAATACATTGTGTAAAATCCATATGGAAAATGGACCCGGCAGAGCTAGAATATCATGAAAAAAATTGCTGTTGCCGAGTTGCTGCTTAGCCGGCCACACACGTCCTCATTCCTTCCCTTGTGTTTTATTGTATTTATTTAGATAGCGCCATATGCTTTATAAAACAAAACAGGGTATCAGTTAATGTAAATTAATAGAATTAAATCCATAAGTGATAAGAAATTTAAGACATAGTGGGAATGAGTTAAGGTGGCCACACAGTGTCGCCAAGCGAGCGGATCTTCTCCCGATATGTCCACCTATGGATGGGCGAAATGGGGCATTTGGCATAGGCACTGTTGGATCAGGGACCCATCGTTGGTGCCCATACATACTCCTATTGGTCTAAAGGACCGATATCGGCAGCTACAATTGGCTCATGTATGGCCCCCTTTACTCCCCCAAAGAGCTGAACAGTATGGTTGTTGATGTGTCTATGGGCCCCACTAAAACACCATTAGCATTAAGTCAAAACATAAAACCAATGACTTGATTCCCTAGGGTCATTTTCCACTCCAGAACTGCAAAGGAGTAAACAGGACCGCCATCAGAAATCACGGGGCCCCTCACAACAAAATTTTCTGGGCTCCCCCCCTGCTCCCACCAGCATCCTCCAGCTCCCCCCCCAGAGACTTCCTGCGGCTCCCCTCTTGATATGTGCCCCGGCTCCCACCTGCATGTGCACAGCTCCCTCCCAGCGTTCTCTTGTGGCTCCCCCCAGCATCCTCCGGCTCCAGCCCCCCCCAGCGACTTCCTCCAGGCTCCCCTGTGGCTTCCTCCAGCTCCTCCCCTGCGACTTCCTGCGGCTCCCCCCTCTTGATATGTGCCCTGGCTCCCCCTTGCATCTGCACAGCTCCCTCCCAGCGTTCTCCTGTGTCTCCCCCCAGCATCCTCTGACTCCAGCCCCCCCCAGCGACTTCCTCCGGGCTCCCCTGTGACTTCCTCCAGCTCCCCCCCCTGCGACTTCCTGCGGCTCCCCCCTCTTGATATGTGCCCTGGCTCCCCCCTGCATCTGCACAGCTCCCTCCCAGCATTCTCCTGTGACACCCTCCAGCATCCTCCGGCTCCAGCCCCCTCCCCAGCGACTTCCTCCAGGCTCCCCTGTGGCTTCCTCCAGCTCCCCCCCAGCGACTTCTGCCGGCTCCCCCCTCTTGATATGTGCCCCGGCTCCCCCCTGCATCTACAAAGCTCCCTCCCAGCATTCTCCTGTGGCTCCCTCCAGCATCCTCCGGCTCCAGCCCCCCCCAGTGACTTCCTCCAGGCTCCCCTGTGGCTTCCTCCAGCTCCCCCACCCCAGCAACTCCCTCTGGCTCCCCTGCAGCTTCCTGCGGCATCCTCCCCCTACCGCTCCCCCGGCTGCATCCTCTGGATCTGTGCCCGGCTCCCCGCTGCATCTGCACATTTTATATGGTTGCGTATGGACGCACGGGGCGCAAGCAATCAAATTTTATGCTGGCCACCAATGACAGGGCCCATAGTTCTGAGCAAAAAAACTGTATCACAGCCGGGTCCCCTTTAAAGCGACGACATCGTCCGGGCCCGGGGCAACTGTCCCCCCTGTGCCCCACTGATGGCGGCTCTGGGAGTAAACGAAAGCCTCATTATCAGTTATCTAAAAGTATTGGCCATTCAGTGCAGACATACGAGTCCTCAGGATGACCAGTCAGATATTCTGTTCTCTAATTCTAACCCTATGTAAGGGAATGCCTCCTCTAGGTTCCTTAATCAGCCGGCTTCTGCTACATTATTTCAGGAGTCAGAACCAGAAGTAAAAGGAATGTAAACTGACAGAGGGATAATGTTTTCAAAAGCAGTTACATTGACAAACAACTTTATTTATATTGGAACATTTCTAAGAGATACCAAATATCCCCACAAAAATTTCTTTTCATTTTGAAGAAGGACTACTACTAATGCCTCATGTTAGCCTATACAGACGGCTGGAATTCTTCTAATTCTTCCAATTCCAGGGTTCCCTCGGCACGCTATGTCAATAGGCGCAGCAGACTTGCACCCACATTTGAACACTGTTGAAATGAGGAGCCCCAAAAGCAATGCCATCCCCACTACAAACATCTGAGCCACAGTTCAACTGCACTTCATTTTGACACCTTGGGGGTCATTTATAAACACTGGGCAAATTTGAACCTGGGCAAAAACCCATGGCAACAAATCAATTCGCTTTAATTATTCCGCCTGCAACTGGCTGGGAAAATCTAATCACAGACTGGTTGCTATGGGTTACTGCCCAGGTGCAAATTTGCCCACTGTTTATAAATGAGCCCCATTAAGAGCAATTAAATTGATCTCTTCATGGACTATTTGATTGTTTTAAGTTAGCAAATAGGCGCTATTTTTAAATATCACCCTAAAGGTGCCCATACACCTTCAGATCCGCTCGCTTGGCGATGTCTCCAAGTGAACGGATCTTCTCCCAATATCCCCACCTACAGGTGGGGGATATTGGGAGAATCCAGGCTAATTCAGTCGTTTGGCCCTGGGGCCAAACGATCAAATTATAATGACGGGTATAGGTAAAGTCTGTTCGGGGACCACATCAACGAGCCGATGAGGTCCCCGATCGGACTAGATTTTTTAACCTTCCCTATAGATATCTGACCGATTTCAGGCCAGATGTCGGTCGGGCAGGCCCATCGGTAGTGCCCATACACGGGCCGATTAGCTGCCGAAACAGTCTAAGGGACCGATATCGGCAGCTAGAATCAGCCCATGTATGGGGACCTTAACTGGCCTTCAGGCTGAGCCCCGCCACCCTACCAGCCATCCCAACAGTTTGGGAACCAAGGCTAAAGGGGAGCCATTTAGTTAGAAGATTACCATGTATTTATAAACTTAGTATGAAGGTCAAACAGAGTGGGATTTGGGGGTGCTGCTCTCTCTATATATATATATATTGTTGAAACACGGCAGTGTTTTCATATATTTTTAGACTTGTTTTGAGTTAAGTGGGACAACAGTTGCCCTATAGAATAATGGTGGCCATATACCTTCAGATCCGCTCGCTTGGTGATGTCACCAAGCGAGCGGATCTTCTCCCAATATCCCCCAACTATGGGTGGGCAATATCAGGTGAATCCAGGCTAATTGGGTCATTTGGCCCTGAGGATAAGTTGGATCAGGGACCGCAGCAACGAGCTGCTGTGGTCCCCGATCCGACTAAATATTTTAACCTGCCCGATCGATATCTGGGCGATTTCAGGCCAGATATCGGTCGGGCAGGCCTGTCGGTAGTGCCCATACATGTGCCGATAAGCTGCCGAATCTGTCTAAGGGACCGATAGCGACAGCTAGAATCAGGCCGTGTATGGCCACCTGAAGACTATGGGGCAGATTTACTAATCCACGAACGGACCGAAAGCGTCCGAACGTGTTTTTTCATAATGATGGGTATTTTTGCGACTTCGCCGTTACGACTTTATCGTATATTTTCTGCGACTTTTTCGTCGCCGTCGCGAAAAAAACGGGTTTTCAATTGCTCAATACGAAAAAATCGCGTCGTGACGGCGACGAAAAAATCACGCAAAATACGAAAAAAAACGCGCCGGCGATGAAAAAGTCACAAAATTTTCGTTTCCAATCCGATTTTTTCCCATTTGGATTTGTGGGTTAGTAACTGTGCCCCTATACGTTGATAATGTTGAGTTATATCTAGTGATGAGCGAATCTGTTCCGTTTCGCTTCGGCGAAAAATTCGCGAATCTTTGAAAAGATCCGCGAAACGGCGAAAAATTCGCGAAACGGCGAAAATGTCGTGCGACAAAAAAAATTGTCGCCCGCGGCTATTATTTTGTCGCGCGGCTATTGTTTCGTCTCCCGCGGCTATTGTTTTGTCGCGCGGCTCTTGTTTCGTCGCCCGCGGCTATTGTTTTGTCGCGCGGCTATTATTTCGTCGCCCGCAGCTATTATTTTGTCGCACGGCTATTGTTTTGTCGCGCGCGGCTATTGTTTCGTCGCCCGCGGCTCTTGTTTCGTCGCGCGGCTCTTGTTTCGTCGCGCGGCTCTTGTTTCGTCGCCCGCGGCTATTATTTTGTTGCGCGCTATTGTTTCGTCGCCCGCGACTATTCTTTTTTGACACCGGCGACAATTTTTGGACGTGCGGCGAATTTTTCCGCGGCGAAATGTTTCATCCGTTTCGCGAAACAATCCGCCAATGGCGAAACGCGGAAATTCGCCGCGAATCCATGCCTGGCGAAACTTTTCGCCCATCACTAGTTATATCTAATCTGTGTGTGTCTTGCTCGCCTTGAGTCAGCACCAGATACAGTTTATATAATCAATCGATATTCTAGTTACAGTCAACTATGATGCATCTTACAGCAGCCAATAAGTTTGTCATGGTTATGAGTTAGAACAGTCCCCACGGTTCCTCACTGACCTCTCCTTTCATCGTTTTGTTTTTAATACTGGTACTTGGATAAGCTATTTATATTGTTCCTCTCAGATCTCCCCCCGTCCTCTATCCAAACACTGAGATTAAGACCCTAGCCTCTATTCTTCCTTCACTGTGCAGAACGTCTGAGTCCCATTCAAACTTCTCAATTACTTTCATGATTTCATTTCGACCACCACTCATGAAATGAATGGACCTTTTATTTGTTTGATGGATGGCATTGTAAGGAATTAGCAACCTCTGCATCTGGAACAGATTAAGGGTCCTGCCTACAGTGCGGCTATAGGCAAAGTACATTAAAAAAAAGGGGGGGGGTGCGTGCACTTTTGGCTATTTTATTCCGTAAACTGAACGTGCCCATAAGCACAACAGGATCCATTTAAGGAGTAACGGTATCAGAAATCTGACCCGCGCCGTAGCATGGAATGTTTGTGTACGTACGTGGCTCGGGCAGAAATATAAAATCCATTTGTTGAGCGGTAAATAGAAAACACAATGTGCCTACAAAGAATGTTATACATTCTAGCCATGCTTCTCAGGGAACAGTAGCTCAGGTTTCATTGCGAGGAGCCAATAAAGGAAACACGCTCTTCCATATTTTGCCTTCGGAGGAAATATATTACAAGTCACAATTGAATGTTTTGTTTGCCTGCAGGTAATCTGATTGGCCTTAAGCGTTGGGCGTTCTTCCCGATAGAAATTCGGCCAATGAGCTGAAACGCGAAGCGAGGGATTATAAACTCATTAGTATCTGCCTGTGCTCTGACAGCTTCTTATATGTTACAGCAAGTACTATCGGCAATGACCTGCCTCGTGACAAAATGCTCAGGAGAAAGGGTATTTGTTTCACGGGGACACAAACATAGAAAAGCAACACAATATGGGGTAACTCCTAGGGAAATGGGTTGAAGGATCGATCCACTTGGGTTGGATTCTGGAGGAAATTGGCGGAATGAGAGCCTCGGGGGCGGAGGGACTGGCTGTGCAGATCATTCATTGTGTTAGGGTTCGAGAATGAGAATGTAGAGTCTTTGGAGATCATCGTCTCAGACATAAACCAGCGCCAGGTTCTTTTATATCCATCTTGGCTAAAGGCCTGCCGCTATGAAAATAGAAGTTTTGTGTAGGACCAACAATAGTACTATGTCCTATAAAACTTAGCTTCTTCCACCAAACTGCGCATCTTGCCAAACACTATAAAGACCCTTAGTATCATATTGAGTTGCTGAGTAGCGATGAGCGAATCTGTCCCATTTCGCTTTGCCGAAAAATTTGCGAATCTTTCAATTCCTTTGACGAGTGAGACAATTCTTTGGATGAGAGAGACAATTCTTTTTGACGCACGACAATTCTTTTGACGCGGATGACAATTTTTTGGACAAGTTTTATGCGGCAAATTTTGTCACCCAGTTCGCAAAAAAATTCCATCAATGGCGAAACGTGGAAATTTGGCGCGAATCCATGCCTGGCGAATTTTTTTGCCCCATCACTACTGCTGCGCTGTACTTAGGACCTCTGATAAATATCATTGGGACCCCATGGAAAACATACAAAAAATACCCTATATATTAGTGATCCCCAACCCCTTGGATGTTGCTCCCAGGGGCCTCAAAGCAGGGGCTTATTTTTGAATTCCTGCTTTGGGGGCAAGTTTTGGTTGCATAAATACCATGAGTACTGCAAAACAGAGCCTCCTGTAGGCTGCCAGTCCACACTGGGCTACCAAATAACCAATCACAGCCCTTATTGGCACCCCAGGAACCATTTTATATGCCTGTGTTGCTCTCCAAATCTTCTCACAGTTGAATGTAGCTAACCAGTAAAAAAAAGTTGGGGATCCCTGCCATAAATATTCTTGGCTTGTACTTTCTAAGATGGATACAAGTTGGATGTAGAAGTTCTGTCGGGGGGTGGGGGGGGGGGTTGTTTCACACATATTTTCTTGCTGTTCTTTTGGAAGATGCCATATTGTTGACATTTGCTAAACCTAACCACTTGAGTCATGAAAGATCTTATTTACAATATATTTTCCCCAACGGTCTTCTTTATTAGTTATAGATTCACAGATATCTTAGGGGGAATTAGACCTTTCCGGGAGAACTTTGATCATCTTCAAAAGCTGCAGTCGCCCCCCATTCACTTTATTGTGCCCTATGTATAATAGGCAGAGGCTTTCCCATTCATATGAATCAATAGTCAATGACTGCAGCCAGGGAAAGCAGTTCTGACTATAGAGTGTGTTATTGGTCTAAATATTTCAATTATTTTGTGCTTTGTGCTGGATTCTGCTCATCAGATTTATATCTCACTGGACATGGAAAGTGATAAAGGTATGAGATCTGTTATCCGAAACCCTGTTATCCAAAAAGCTCTTATGGGAAGGCCATCTTTCATAGACTCTATTTTAAGCATATAATTCACTTTTCAACAAATGATTTCCCTTTTCTCAGTAATAATAAAACAGGACCTGTACTTGATCCCAACTAAGATATAATTACCCCTTATTGGGAGCAGAACAGCCCTATTGGGTTTATTTAATGGTTAAATGATTCCCTTTTCTCTGTAATAATAAAACAGTACCTGTACTTGATCCCAACTAAGATATAATTACCCCTTATTGGGGGCAGAACACTCCCATTATCGGGAAAACCCCAGGTTCCAAGCTTTTTGGATAACAGGCCCTATACCTGTACTAAGCCATTGGCCAAAAGCAAAGCACCTGTAATGAATGGTTCTAGCACTGATTTAATTTTCTGTAGCAACTGAACCCAATAGCAAACTGAAGTATTAGAATATGTAAGATCCATCAAGTTCAACCCTTCCAATTGACATTACTCATTCTGATATAGATGATTCAATTGAAAAAATTTCAAATTTCAATCTTAAATCCAAACTTTTGACAAAACTGTGGAAAAATCAGCTCTTTCCAAGCCATTTCGCAACAAAACCTTGGAAGGGCAGAGCTATAACCCTTGGCTAGGCTCAAAAGCAGATAGCAGCATCACTATAAAACAAATATTTTTTATTCTACTGTTTTGCTGATTTTCAAGTTAAATGAAAAATATTTTGTTTACTGTACGCTTTGTAAGGTGGCAACGTCAGTGGGTGAAACCTCTGCAATATGACTGGTCGGATCCTTTCCTGTTATGCGGGTCACCGGATCCAAAACTTGAAAATGGTTGAACAATGTTTTGCCATATCTATTTTTTCAGCTTTTCTTTAAATTCCATCTCTATGGGTTTTTTGTTGGAGCATTAATAAGTAGAATGAGAAACCTGGCTCTCTATATTATATTGCTTGATAGATATTGCTTGATACTGCTTGGGGCTCCAATTGGGCGAGCAGCAGGGCAGGAAGGAACCTTGACTGGGCTGGGTGGTTAAAGCAGGTAAGTAAGGGGTTAACAAGTGAGTGCGGGGTAAGTAGAGTGATTGATGAGTCAGGGGAGGCAGGGAGTACTAATTTGTTTAGGTAGTGGGGCAACTTGTTGTGTTGGCACATAAACAGCATCCTGGCCACCCACCCTAAAAGGTTGGTATGGGTAGAGAGAGCCCATATGGTTTAGGTTACTTTATTTTCTATTACAGCTTGAAGGAATGCCTGCTATTGGTTGGGGGGGGGGGGCATGCCCCAGCTTTACATGTAATTGTGCCTATGGTGGTGTTTGATCTCCTTGGCCAAGAAGTCCCAACAGGATTGTTCTGCCCCCAATAAGGGGTAATTATATCTTAGTTGGGATCAAGTACAGGTACTGTTTTATTATTACAGAGAAAAGGGAATCATTTAACCATTAAATAAACCCAATAGGGCTGTTCTGCCCCCAATAAGGGGTAATTATATCTTAGTTGGGATCAAGTACAGGTACTGTTTTATTATTACAGAGAAAAGGGAATCATTTAACCATGAAATAAACCCAATAGGGCTGTTCTGCCCCCAATAAGGGGTAATTATATCTTAGTTGGGATCAAGTACAGGTACTGTTTTATTATTACAGAGAAAAGGGAATCATTTAACCATTAAATAAACCCAATAGGGCTGTTCTGCCCCCAATAAGGGGTAATTATATCTTAGTTGGGATCAAGTACAGGTACTGTTTTATTATTACAGAGAAAAGGTAATCATTTAACCATTAAATAAACCCAATAGGACTGTTCTGCCCCCAATAAGGGGTAATTATATCTTAGTTGGGATCAAGTACAGGTACTGTTTTATTATTACAGAGAAAAGGGAATCATTTAACCATTAAATAAACCCAATAGGGCTGTTCTGCCCCAATAAGGGGTAATTATATCTTAGTTGGGATCAAGTACAGGTACTGTTTTATTATTACAGAGAAAAGGGAATCATTTAACCATTAAATAAACCCAATAGGGCTGTTCTGCCCCCAATAAGGGGTAATTATATCTTAGTTGGGATCAAGTACAGGTACTGTTTTATTATTACAGAGAAAAGGGAATCATTTAACCATTAAATAAACCCAATAGGGCTGTTCTGCCCCCAATAAGGGGTAATTATATCTTAGTTGGGATCAAGTACAGGTACTGTTTTATTATTACAGAGAAAAAGGAAATCAGTTTTAAAATTCTGAATTATTTGTTTAAAATGGAGTCTATGGGAGACAGGCTTTCCGTAATTCAGAGCTTTCTGCATAACGGGTTATGAACCTTTACACAACTTGTTGACCAGATAACCATTATATAGATATCTATCACAATATAAGTACAAGTGGTTAGAAGTTGACATACAATACAATAAAAATGATTGTTATGGGTTCACTTTACATTAACTGTGCTGTAAAACTACATTATATCAATTGTTTTGGAATTTTCAGCGAGTTTCACTGGTGTGGGATTGTAATTCGGTTCTTGTGTTCGGCCGTCAGTAGTGTTGCTGTTGGCCTGTAGCCCATCGGAGCGTTCGAAAATTCATAATTCAAATGTAAAGCTGAGCCAACTGGCAATTGCAATAGCAACAAATGTATCCATGAAACTTGCCTGCGCTTATAAATGAAGTGAATACACAAACGCTGCTTAGCAAATGCTTGTACCATTGGGGGGAACATTTAAAAGCCCCTAATATGCTCTAACATTTACAGGAAAATCCCTGTGACTTTCCATAGATCCCATCGTAGTCACAATACTACCGGGAAGCCATCTCAATACTTATAGCAAGTTTGGGGAAACATTTGTGACTACGGATAATGCAATTTTCTTTCCAAGATCTGAATACACAAATTAAAGTGATTTTGTCATGATTTTTATGGGGTACTTTTTATTTCTAAATGACACTGTTACACAGCAAATAATTCCCTCTGTCATTTAACCTTTTATTCTTGAACCAACAAATGTATTTGTAGCTGTAATATTGGTGTGTAGGCGCCATCTCAGTGCCTTGTGCCTGAGTCTGAGCTTTCAGCCAGCGCTACACATTAGAACTGCTTTCAGCTAACCTATTGTTTCTCCTACTCCCATGTAACTGGAGGAGTCCCAAGCCGGACTTGGATTTCTTACTATTGAGTGCTATTCTGATACCTACTGGGAGCTGCTATCTTGCTCCCTTCCCATTGTTCTGCTGATAGGCTGCTGGGGGGAGGGGGGGATATCACTCCAACTTGCAGCGCAGCAGTAAAGTGAGACTGAAAAACAGATTCCTCAGGTACATTTTTTGTTTGTGTTGCTCCCCAGCTTTTCTAACATTTAAATGTGGGTTACTTAGAGGTTAATAGTTAGCAGAGGACCCAATGGTTCCAGTGAGGAGAGCAGAAAGGGTTAGCTCTCTGGGCTACAGTGTATATGCAGTCAGTGTGGAAAACCCTTCCTCCATCCTACAGCAAAGGCAAAGCTGAGAGAGATCCCTTTACCGAAACACTCACCGCCACAGTACAGATATAGGACCCCTTATCCAGAATGCTCAGGACCAAGGGTATTCTGGATAAGAGGCCTTTCCGTAATTTTGATCTCCATATCTTAAGTCTACTAAAAAAATAAATAAAACATTAATTAAACCCAATAGGATTGTTTTGCATCCAATAAGGATTATTTATATCTTAGTTGGGATCAAGTACAGGTACTGTTTTATTATTACAGAGAAAAGGGAATCATTTAACCATTAAATAAACCCAATAGGACTGTTCTGCCCCAATAAGGGGTAATTATATCTTAGTTGGGATCAAGTACAGGTACTGTTTTATTATTACAGAGAAAAGGGAATCATTTAACCATGAAATAAACCCAATAGGGCTGTTCTGCCCCCAATAAGGGGTAATTATATCTTAGTTGGGATCAAGTACAGGTACTGTTTTATTATTACAGAGAAAAGGGAATCATTTAACCATGAAATAAACCCAATAGGGCTGTTCTCCCCCAATAAGGGGTAATTATATCTTAGTTGGGATCAAGTACAGGTACTGTTTTATTATTACAGAGAAAAGGGAATCATTTAACCATGAAATAAACCCAATAGGGCTGTTCTGCCCCCAATAAGGGGTAATTATATCTTAGTTGGGATCAAGTACAGGTACTGTTTTATTATTACAGAGAAAAGGGAATCATTTAACCATGAAATAAACCCAATAGGGCTGTTCTGCCCCCAATAAGGGGTAATTATATCTTAGTTGGGATCAAGTACAGGTACTGTTTTATTATTACAGAGAAAAGGGAATCATTTAACCATGAAATAAACCCAATAGGGCTGTTCTGCCCCCAATAAGGGGTAATTATATCTTAGTTGGGATCAAGTACAGGTACTGTTTTATTATTACAGAGATAAAGGAAATCAGTTTGATTAAAATGGAGTCTATGAGAGACAAGCTTTCCGTAATTCGGAGCTTTCTGGATAACGGGTTTCTGGATAAGGAATCCCATACCTGTACTATGCTTTACAAATAGCCTTATTGACACAACATGTATCATGTCACGAGGACCTTTGTGCTCCATTCACTATTGGGTTCTAGTGTAGAACACAGTGGGGGTTTGGATCAATGTTCTTGGAGATACAAGATCTGTTTGTTTCTGAATTGCACAAATATGTTTTACATGTTTAATCTGAAAGCCAAATTGTCACTAAGGCGCTGAGGAGCCCATTCTAATATTTTGGGTTCTGTTAAGTCTGCTAAAGGTGTTGCCTAAGCAAATAAAGCAATACGAGGTTTGTTTTTTTTGCTGGGGGATTTGGCCGCTGCAGGCACATCATTAAATTCCGATTCAGAGCCATTTTTCATCCACTGGCAATTTAAAAATAAACGCTTTAGAAATGCAAATTGCACCGTAGGTGTAACAGAACTGGTTCCTGTACAACTAAACAAGAGAGAGAACACAAAGGAAATTCCCTATGAGATTAAAATGTACACAATGTACAAAATACAAGAAGCCGTGGAACCTACGTGCCACCTATCCCTAAGTGTCATTCTGCTGGGACAATGAGATTATTAAACAGAGCACAACACTGTGCATCATCCTTAGTCAGAGATACTGTATGCTCTTTGGGGCTTTATTTAGATGGGTTGAACTTCATGGACACTTTTTTTTGCCCCGGATAAGATATATAACCTACACCAGGGATCCCCAACCTTTTTTACTCTTAAGCCACACTCAGATGTTGATGAGCCGCACAAGCATGAAAAAGTACTTTGGTGATGCCAAATAAGGGCAGTGATTGGCTATTTGGTAGCCCCATGTGACTGCCGGCCTGCAGGAGGCTCTGCTTGGAGTAAAACTGTGTCTCTGGGCTTCCAAAACTTGTCTCCAAGCCAGAGATTTTAAAATGGCATCTACTTTGAGGCCACTGGGAGCAATATCTGTTAAGGTCCCCATACACGTTGAGATTCGCTCGCTTGGCGAGATCGCCAAGCAAGCGGATCTTCACCTGATATCCCCACCTACAGATGGGCGATATCGGGGACCGTGTAGGTAAAAAAAAAAAAAAATTATATTTATAAATTGAATTATATAAATTATATTGGTGGCAATGGGGCAGTCGGTTCGGGGACTGCATCAACGAGCTGATGCGGTCCCCGATCCGACTGAATTTTTGAACCTGCCCGATCGATATCTGCCCAATGTTAGGCCAGATATCGGTCCGGCAGGCCCCTCGTTTCTGCCCCTACATGGCCCGATAAGCTGCTGATATCGGCAGCTACTATCGGCCCGTGTATGGGGACCTTTAGGGTTTACACGGAGCCCAGATGCAGGAATGAGCACCGGAGTGTGGAAAGCTGAGTGGGCTGCCTAATTAGTGCGGTAATGCGAGGGTGAGTGGCGTGGAAACACCGCGAAAAATAGCCAAGCACGCTGCGTTTAATAGCTGAGCGGCCGTGTTTAATAGCCAAGCACGCTGCGGTTAATAGCCGAGCACGCCATGTGAAATAGCCGAGCATACCACCTTTAATAGCCGAGCACCGCCGAGAGAAATAGCCGAGTAGCGCCGCGAGAAGTAGCCGGGCACCGCCGCGAGAAATAGCTGGGCATACCACGTTTAATAGCCGAGCACCGCCGCAAGAAATAGCCGAGCATACCATGTTTAATAGCCGAGCACCGCCGCAAGAAATAGCCGAGCATACCACGTTTAATAGCCGAGCACCGCCGCAAGAAATAGCCGAGCATACCACGTTTAATAGCCGAGCACCGCCGCAAGAAATAGCCGAGCATACCACGTTTAATAGCCGAGCACCGCCGCAAGAAATAGCCGAGCATACCACGTTTAATAGCCGAGCACCGCCGCGAGAAATAGCCGGGCATACCACGTTTAATAGCCGAGCACCGCCGCAAGAAATAGCCGAGCATACCACGTTTAATAGCCGAGCACCGCCGCAAGAAATAGCCGAGCATACCACGTTTAATAGCCGAGCACCGCCGCAAGAAATAGCCGAGCATACCACGTTTAATAGCCGAGCACCGCCGCGAGAAATAGCTGGGCATACCACGTTTAATAGCCGAGCACCGCCGCAAGAAATAGCCGAGCATACCACGTTTAATAGCCGAGCACCGCCGCGAGAAATAGCCGAGCAACGCCGCGAGGAATAGCCGAGCGGGGATCCGAACAGAGGGAAGGAAATCGGGGGTAACTGGTAACAGCGTAACAGTTAGTTTCTAACAGAAGCCAACAATATGTAGCAACTTGTAACTACAAGTAACGAATTGCACTGGCAACTTGCTAATGAGCGGAAGGGCTACATACAGCCTCTCCTCTCCTCCTGATTGGCCATTTGCGTCCCTGCTCCTTAACTCCTGCAATGCTGGACAGAAAGGCGCCCAACAACACCCAAGGGGTTGCGGAGCAACATGTTGCCCCCGAGTCACTGGTTGGGGATCACTGACCTACACTATTCCTACACTATTCCTATCTACTGTCATCACCCAACTGGTGGGTTGCCCATATGATCTTAAGTGAATTTCCAGTAGGATAAAACCAGGCTTTTGAGACAGCTGGCCAGAAATCCCCGTTGATGTGCTTATAGAACTGCGTTCAGTTGCAGTATTTTTCTGCTCAATCTAATCGTTCTCTGTGTTAATAAATATATGCATCAACTTCAGTGAAGTCTGAGTAAACTATGATCCATCAAATATACTTTCTTTGGTATTTATCTCGCAGGAGCAAAACAGAAGTATTTCCTCCCACAAATTGCTCTTGCTAAACACAGAGAAACCTTCGGCCATTACTCATCTGGTGCTCGTCCAACGCTTTTAAAGACCAAACACTTCAGAATTCAGAGTATCGTAGCGTATGACTTATATCCTGTGAATTTATCCAGAACAATGACACATCAGCCCCATTTCTATTTCTGGCCACTTTCATTTTAGTGTTTGGTTTCTGATTTTGAGCTTTACATTTGACCTCAGTTGTGTGGGGAGGGGAGCTCAGCCAGGAGAACAATGGACACCTGATATATATATATATATATTGCGGAAGCAAATGGTAAGGCTAACACTATTGCATTCTCATTGCTCATTGCTAAACTGGATAGTTCAGATGGTTAAAGAATAAGTCAGAGCCCAAAATGAAATGGTCTATAGAGAACATGTTCTATACTTTATGCATTCTCATTTAGTCCCCTTTCTCTTACATTTCTCTGTATTCTATTATCCACCCACCCTCTCACATTCTGACATCCTTGTCTTTTTTCTCACCAATTGCCCCAGGTACCAGCAGTTCCCTTAAGCAAACCTCTGTGTACTTAGCGCAGTATAACCTTCCGTGGGTTAAGCTGTTCACATATTGAGCTTTATAGAACCCCACTCAGTCAAAGCAAGCAGGCCGGCACCATTTTGTGGACACTGTTAGTAAGAAAAGCTTTGTATCACCCCAAAATCTTGTTTATGTGCCAGAATGGGGGGGCCTGATACCCATATCCTTGCACTGGTTACACAATTAGATGAGGAGGAGGGAGGGGGAATGTGAGGAGTGCAGTGACATCTAGGTAGTACTGAATGGGAAACTAAAGTTATTGTTGGCCCCGCCTCTATGCCTAAGGCATAAAGGCGGGGCAGGCAATATATGATTGACAGCTGGGATTTTTAATTTCCTTTATAATGGGTATGGATGTGTTAATATAAAAATGAATTTGGGTTTCATGTTTAATTTGAAAAGGACTTTTATTATACAGCTTTTTATGTCTGGGTGACAGGTCCACTCTAAGTAGCTTCCTGCTGCAGCTCTAGCCATTATAGCTCAGATTACACTTTCCTAAGGGTGGGGGGGAGTGCGTTTTATTAATTCTTATGGGAGGGGGAGCAGGAGAAGGGAGAGAGGAGAGAGCTGCACAGACTCCAGTCCCAGAAATGAAGGATTTTTCTGAGAGAGGAAGTCAGATACCCTAACAACATGTTTACACAAAAGGAGACAAGAAATCCTGTGTTTCTTTTGATAGAGGACTCAGTGCAGCGTTTCTGTGAGTGCTTATGGCTGTATTTACACAGACCTTTCTGATAAAGCTTGCTTAGTTTTTACCTTTCCTTCTTTAATTTTTTTAGTTAGTTTCTTAGTTCAGACATTCACAGCACAATTAAAAGACAAAAACCCCAAAGTGAAGGTTATCAAAGGCAACATGTTAATAGGTCTGAGCTTAAACACAGTTGGAACCTTTGCTCCAAACCTCTGAAAGGCCTGTGGCCTAAACATTAACCTTGTGATAGTGTATAAGGATTATATAAGGATTATAAATGTTACATAATCTTTACTGTTGCCTAGATTGGGGGCATTGCTCTTGGCATGTCAACAGTTACACCATGTTTTAATCAGAGTATACATCTTTGGCATGTAATAGTCATAACATTCATTTTGGCCAAGGTTCTTGGCTGGGAATTGTAACGGCTTCTGCCCAATGGAGTTGTACTCATAGAAAAGCCGGATTTACATGTTAGACCCCCGGGGTCATCGCTGTGATATCGGTAACAAGCTTTACATTTCTCAGCATGATTGTTTTCTCTGGGCATTTGTCAGAATATCATAGGGAATTGGGCCAAAATGAGCTGTTTGGCCAATGCAATTAATAACAATTATTATTGGCACTCGTCAAAAGCTTTCTAAGAAAATACTAAAAGTTCCTTCAACACTGCTTCTCCAAATATCGTTAGCGCCCTTCACAACAGGCTACAATACTCTACTCTTGATGAACATCTAAATCCAACTAAGATATAATTACCCCTTATTGGGGGCAGAACAGTCCTATTGGGTTTATTTCATGGTTAAATGATTCCCTTTACTCTGTAATAATAAAACAGTACCTGTACTTGATCCCAACTAAGATATAATTACCCCTTATTGGGGGCAGAACAGCCCTATTGGGTTTATTTCATGGTTAAATGATTCCCTTTACTCTGTAATAATAAAACAGTACCTGTACTTGATCCCAACTAAGATATAATTACCCCTTATTGGGGGCAGAACAGCCCTATTGGGTTTATTTAATGGTTAAATGATTCCCTTTTCTCTGTAATAATAAAACAGTACCTGTACTTGATCCCAACTAAGATATAATTACCCCTTATTGGGGGCAGAACAGCCCTATTGGGTTTATTTAATGGTTAAATGATTCCCTTTTCTCTGTAATAATAAAACAGTACCTGTACTTGATCCCAACTAAGATATAATTACCCCTTATTGGGGGCAGAACAGCCCTATTGGGTTTATTTAATGGTTAAATGATTCCCTTTTCTCTGTAATAATAAAACAGTACCTGTACTTGATCCCAACTAAGATATAATGACCCCTTATTGGGGGCAGAACAGCCCTATTGGGTTTATTTAATGGTTAAATGATTCCCTTTTCTCTGTAATAATAAAACAGTACCTGTACTTGATCCCAACTAAGATATAATTACCCCTTATTGGGGCAGAACAGCCCTATTGGGTTTATTTAATGGTTAAATGATTCCCTTTTCTCTGTAATAATAAAACAGTACCTGTACTTGATCCCAACTAAGATATAATTACCCCTTATTGGGGGCAGAACAGCCCTATTGGGTTTATTTAATGGTTAAATGATTCCCTTTTCTCTGTAATAATAAAACAGTACCTGTACTTGATCCCAACTAAGATATAATTACCCCTTATTGGGGGCAGAACAGCCCTATTGGGTTTAATTAATGCTTTATTGATTTTTTAGCAGACTTAAGGTATGGAGATCCAAATGACGGAAAGACCCCTTATCAAGAATACCCTTGGTCCTGAGCATTCTGGATAACGGGTCCCATACCTGTATCTGTAACATTTTCCAACCCCAAATACACTATTGAGCTTGGTCATGGAGAATTGCTCTATTTTTTTGCAGGTTGCGCTTCTTTAGGAAATGAGCCTTCTGAATATTAAAGTTGGGGTGAAAATGGGGCTTATATATATTTTAGCAGTATGATATAGCCAGCAGTTTAATAGTGGTTTCCTAACTATTTTATTTTTTCAAGAGGAATTGAAAGGTAAATCGCCTTGAGTATATCAATATCTACATTGTAGACATTTTACGGTAATGGAATCTTAAATGGGAAGAGTACGTAATGTAATTAAAGTCAAAGTTAGCACCAGGTCTAGTAACCCACAGCAACCACGTAGAGTGGAGTGAACACTAAATACTTGCTGATTGGTTGCTGGGGGAGAATTTTAAAAAGATACCTCTTAACGAATGGAGTCAGCAGGGCGATAAGACCAATGGCAGCTTAATTAATAAAGGGATAAGAAGGGTCATTTATGATGGGAAGTGCATTGTACATAGTGCAATAAGTGCGTAATTGTGTAGCAAACAGGGTTTGTACAGGGTATGGCACGGACCCCACACAATTGCACTGAAAACTCTGGACGGAATTCAATTTGAGCAACGGCTGCGTCCAATTGTGCGCTGTTAAATGAGCCCTTAGGAGTTCTTAGCAGTTATTATTAAAAAGCCCAGCAGTTCTGAACCCGGAGTGGAGTAATACCCCCCCCCCCGTTCAACGTTCCACTTGTTATATAAAATAAATGTCCACGTTTAGTTATTGTTTACCCAATTTCAGAGCAAGAAACCCATAAAACCCGTGGATCCCTTCCAACCGTGCCGCATAAAGGGCTCCAAACTGGCACGCCTATACGGTATATAGTGTCGCTATTTGCTTTTACTGCTATTTAATGCTCATAAAAACTCCCTGCTCCCGGAGCAAGAGGAGAAGGGCAACGAGGAGAGGGGGGGGGGGGGGGTCCCGCGTAGAAATGTGTCAGACATGACTCACGTCTCCTTCCCTTCTATAGGAATTATTTTGTTTATTCTAAGCACATTGGTAAATGACTTTGATTGTAAAGGTTCTGTTTGGGGAATTCTCCGCTCCTTTCTAAACAGATGTCAGCATCAGGAATAGTTCCACTGCATTCCATTCGGCCACATAATCCAAGATAGTCTGTAGGCCGCCATGTGTTAATCTGCAGGAGAGAAAAAACATGTTCCCCCCCCCCCCCATGTAGGGAGAAAAGTGACTTTCCCCTTAGCAAAATCTGCACGGATTTGCCTTATTTACAGCATAGAATTACTTTTGTAAATAGTCTGCGTGCCCATGTATGTATGTGTATATATATATATTTATATGTACAGCAGATCCTACATTGACACTGACATTTTCTTTTATGGGATATTTGTAACTGAAAGCAATAAAAATCTGAATACTGGATAAAACACACATGGGGATTATTATGTGCAAGGCAGGGTGCAAAGTGCAAAGAGTGGGTGCAGTCTAGGAATGCACGGAATTCCGGATTCGGTTCGGGATTTGGCCGAATCCAGCCTTTTTTTTTGAAGGATTCGGTAGGGAAGTGGGTTCGGTGCATCCCTAGTGCAGTCAGCCATGTTTTTTTGCTCTTTGCCCCATGTCCTTTACTTAGAAAAATTGCTGCAGGTTCCTGTGCAGAGATTTGCACCCCCCCCCAATGTATATTAATAGGGACAGGGGGAGGCTGAGGCATCACCCCCATTATTTCCCATATGAAACAAATGCATTGCAAAGGGGTATTTATTCTACACCTTTTATCTCCTCCGTTAATGCTGACCCAAGCAGCTCTCAAAAGAAAAAATACAAGTTGCCATATAGAGACATCATTTGAGGGGTGTAAGGTCTCCCTTCTGCAAAAACGATTCCAGAACCAACAATTCCCCCTGTGGCCATAGATCTAAACATTTGTACTGAGCAACCTCTTCTCCGGGCAGTCACCCCTAGTTCTACCCCCTCAACTGTCACACCGTCGTTCCTATTTACCTCTATATTTTTGCAGTTGGGTGCCTTTATATGGACATTGCTGGGGTGCAGCAGAAAGGCCATTTGCTCTAGGGCCCCAGGTTCAGATGGGGCTATTGGCGTTGTATGTGACGTTGGGAGGTTCAATTTGTGACCCTACAGCTGATAAACACAATTCCCAGGTTTCGTTGAGAGCTGTCAGGTGTTTCTACAGAGTCATCAATTCAGAGCCAGACCAAAGGTTTCTGGTGCCCAAGGCAAGTGGATACAATTAGTCAGAGTTAGAGAAGACAGCAAGGCTATGTGCCTAGGGTTGTAGAGCCCCCCCTCTACTTAGAGCCAGGCCAAAAGCTTCTAGCACCCAAGGAAAGTGACTGCACAGGGTCAGAAGCACCCTAGACGTGTTCTTCTTCTGCCTAGCCCTACTTAATTACCCTGGTTAACTAGAGACTAACCAACCCCATGTTATTAGGGAGGTACTGATATACTCTGGGCATTTTTAAGATCTTATTTAATGTTCAAAGTTAAAGAGAAGAAGAATTAGGTTGAAAATTAGAGAAACGCTATGTGCCTAAGGTCATAGCGCCTCTTCTCTTTTGCACCCTAGGCCCGTGCTTCTTCTGCCTAGCCCTACTTAATGACCCTAGTTAACTAGAGACTAACCAACCCCATGTTATTAGGGAGGTACTGATCCACTCTGGACATTTTTGAGATCTTATTTCATGTTCAAAGGTAGAGGGAAGAAGAATTAGGTTGAAAATCAACCCAGGACTGGATTCAACCTAATATCATGGGGTTCATTGGTGTCTTTAAAAAGTGATCTTGATGGTTTCTACTGCCCCGAAATTTCATTGGGAGGCTCCATTCTTCTGTAACTTCTGAAGGGGAAAAAATACACAAACACCCAATTTGGAATACAACTTTTCCCTTTAGGAGCCTCAAAACTATTAATGTCAGTGCCATTATTTGTTTAATTTTATACCCCCCCCCCCCACCCTTCTCTCAATAAATTCCTATGTCTGGGACGAGGCCCTTCACACTGGCTCCCTTTTCCACTCGGAATCAGGAGAATGCTGCAGGAATTAGAAAAATAAATCTCCGCTGCTCCTGAGAGCCCCAAATAAATCGCCTTCATTTGCTGTTTTAGCGGCATCAGAATATCCCCGTTCATCTTCTATTTGCTTTTCTACCCCGTTGTACGCGATGTCGAGTGCCGGCACACAAGCTTTTCTTTTCCTTTTTTTTTTTGAGGCGTTGGGGGGGTTGGGGGGGGGGTTCATGGAAAAATGAGGCTTTTATTTCTTTGTAGAAAGATCAAATACAAATTGATTTCATTGACTTCAAATGCTTGTATTTTCATGCTGGTCAACTGAGATTTCTGTTCGTGCCAAGATGTTCCTTTTTTTCCCAGAATGAAAATGGAAAACAGGGGTAAATAGCCAAGCGTGGCGGTTGGGGGGGGGGGTGGTGCAAAATAGGGATGAAGGAGTTTTAACCCCATCATCACCTACTGGACAATACTTGAAGTGGTTTTAGGTGCTCCATAGAATTGTCACGAGTGCATTTGTTTGAATGAATCAAGTACGCTGTGCAAAAGGGCACAAGTATGAATGGTATCAATTCATGCAATGATTGCGTCCATTTTTGTACAACCTCAACTGAGGTTGCGGCAGTAAATGGGCCCTTAGGGCACATTCATAATGCCCCAAGCAATGTGCAAAGTGCAAAAAAATGGCCCATTGTTGTCGCCCATTGTTTTGCACTTTGCACTTGTTCGAGCACTTTGTGCTCAATTCTAAATGGGTGTGCAGAGGGGCACGTAGGCTTCCATCCCTCTTGACTCCTTTGGGCAGGAGGCCCTGTACTTCCTGCCTGCCTATGGGAGGGCTGGGCTATGTCTTACATAAGCACTAAGGGGTGCATTCTGGCACCCTTAATGCTCTTTCACCCCAACCCCCCCCAGGGTTGCAAATGATCCCTTTTGTGTTTCAGTCACTAGGCAACCAGTGTATCAGCAGACCCTATTACCCTGGGGGTCTATTAAACTCCCAGACCCTGGGGGTCTATTAAACTCCCAGCCCCCCCTCTTCTGCTGCCTGCACTTGTATTAATGTGAAGTAGAAGGGGGTCCTGATTTTTTTTTACATCACTTTTTTATCCCATCTCTGTGCATGAGATTATAGGCAAATAGGGGATGTTTTCCCATAAAAACAATCAACGCACCAGAGGCCCCCCTTTAGATTAGAGGAACGGAGCTTCCATTTGAAGCAGTGTAGGGGGTTCCTCACGGTGAGGGCAGTGAGGTTGGGGAATGCCCTGCCGGGGGATGTTTGGTAGGGGGTTCCTCACGGTGAGGGCAGTGAGGGGGTTGGGGAATGCCCTGCCGGGGGATGTTGGGTAGGGGGTTCCTCACGGTGAGGGCAGTGAGGGGGTTGGGGAATGCCCTGCCGGGGGATTTTGGGTAGGGGGTTCCTCACGGTGAGGGCAGTGAGGGGGTTGGGGAATGCCCTGCCGGGGGATGTTGGGTAGGGGGTTCCTCACGGTGAGGGCAGTGAGGGGGTTGGGGAATGCCCTGCCGGGGGATGTTGGGTAGGGGGTTCCTCACGGTGAGGGCAGTGAGGTTGGGGAATGCCCTGCCGGGGGATGTTTGGTAGGGGGTTCCTCACGGTGAGGGCAGTGAGGGGGTTGGGGAATGCCCTGCCGGGGGATGTTGGGTAGGGGGTTCCTCACGGTGAGGGCAGTGAGGGGGTTGGGGAATGCCCTGCCGGGGGATTTTGGGTAGGGGGTTCCTCACGGTGAGGGCAGTGAGGGGGTTGGGGAATGCCCTGCCGGGGGATGTTGGGTAGGGGGTTCCTCACGGTGAGGGCAGTGAGGTTGGGGAATGCCCTGCCGGGGGATGTTGGGTAGGGGGTTCCTCACGGTGAGGGCAGTGAGGGGGTTGGGGAATGCCCTGCCGGGGGATGTTGGGTAGGGGGTTCCTCACGGTGAGGGCAGTGAGGGGGTTGGGGAATGCCCTTCCTAGTGATGGGGTAATGGCAGATTCTGTTAATGCCTATAAGAGGGGCCTGGATGAGTTCTTGAACAAGCAGAATATCCAAGGCTATTGTGATACTAATATCTACAGTTAGTACTAGTGGTTGTATATATAGTTTATGTATGTGAGTGTATAGATAGGTAAGTATAGGGTGTGGGTGCTGGGTTTACTTGGAAGGGTTGAACTTGATGGACTTTTTTCAACCCTATGTAACTATATGTGTTGGTTGGTTACCCATGTAGGATTGGGCCTATGTTGGATACCAACCAAAGGATCCTCCTGCTCTCTCCTAAGAGGGAATCTGCTCAGCCTCACTTAAGCTCTCTAGCATGGCTGCCTGTTAAGCAAAGGAGCTTACAGAATCCTTCTGCTAACATTCAGCCCTTCCCTCCTCTGCTCCTCACTACATTCCCTCAATGGTCTCCCTGCTCCTCACTACATTCCCTCACTGGTCTCCCTGCTCCTCACTACATTCCCTCACTGGTCTCCCTGCTCCTCACTACATTCCCTCACTGGTCTCTCTGCACGTTCCTGGCCGTCTCCTCCGCTCCTCTCAGAGCCTCCGTCTCTTTACACCATCCACACCCACTGCGCTCTCTCCTCTTAACCCTTTCTATCTCGCTGCTCCTTCCCTCTGGAACTCTATCCCTGAATCCCTCCGTAGGGAACACCCACTCTCTTTAAGAAAAAGCTCAGCTGTTACCTTCTGGGGCACTAAGACATTATTTTGCCCAGTCCTGCGCTTAAGGGCAAATGCCCATACCTGGTGCCTCTTACCTTCCAGTTTGTGCCTGTATGTTACCCAACCACTTAGATTGTAAGCTCTACGGGGCAGGGACCTCCTTCCTACTGTGTCTCATACCCCATGGCACTTATATATATATATTTATTGTATTTATTTATTATATCACTTGTCCTCCCTGTGTGTAATTGTGTATATTGTAAGATTGTACAGCGCTGCGTACCCTTGTGGCCCTTTATAAATAAAGTTATACTTACATATATTCAAGTTCAGCCCTGGTAACTTGCACATCCTACCTAGCCACACAGGGCTTTCTTTCCTACTATCTCATTTCATATTGGCCAATGCACAGGCACTTTCTGCTTATTTAATTTTTTAAAACATTGCATCCTATTTAACCAAAGACAATACAGGTATGGGATCTGTTATCCAGAAACCAATCATCCAGAAAGTTCCGACTTACGGAAAGGCCATCTCCCATAGACTCCATTATAAGCGAATAATTCTAATTTTTAAAAATGATTCCCTTTTCTCTGTAATAATAAAACTGTACCTGTACTTGATCCCAACTAAGATATAATTACCCCTTATTGGGGCAGAACAGCCCTATTGGGTTTATTTCATGGTTAAATGATTCCCTTTTCTCTGTAATAATAAAACAGTACCTGTACTTGATCCCAACTAAGATATAATTACCCCTTATTGGGGCAGAACAGCCCTATTGGGTTTATTTAATGGTTAAATGATTCCCTTTTCTCTGTAATAATAAAACAGTACCTGTACTTGATCCCAACTAAGATATAATTACCCCTTATTGGGGCAGAACAGCCCTATTGGGTTTATTTAATGGTTAAATGATCCTCTTTTCTCTGTAATAATAAAACAGTACCTGTACTTGATCCCAACTAAGATATAATTACCCCTTATTGGGGCAGAACAGCCCTATTGGGTTTATTTAATGGTTAAATGATCCTCTTTTCTCTGTAATAATAAAACAGTACCTGTACTTGATCCCAACTAAGATATAATTACCCCTTATTGGGGCAGAACAGCCCTATTGGGTTTATTTCATGGTTAAATGATTCCCTTTTCTCTGTAATAATAAAACAGTACCTGTACTTGATCCCAACTAAGATATAATTACCCCTTATTGGGGCAGAACAGCCCTATTGGGTTTATTTAATGGTTAAATGATTCCCTTTTCTCTGTAATAATAAAACAGTACCTGTACTTGATCCCAACTAAGATACAATTAATACTTAATGGGGTCAAAACAATCCTATTGGATTTATTTAATGTTTAAATGATTTTTTAGTTATGGAGATCCAAATTCTGGAAAGATCCCTTATCTGGAAAACCCCATTAAAGTTAGTGCGCCTTTAATAACAATATAGTTCATTGTCAGTTCATGTAGACGTGTGTATTGTTTAGACAGTGTTTGTTCCCAGCTGGGGATAGTCAATAGCAGGTACGGCAGAGCCAGGAGATATTGCAGGAAAGCCCCATGATGGATTGTCCCATCCCTGCAGGACCCATGGGTGAGGCGTATAGGGAGCTGCCGGGGCTGGAGTTCTCCTAGCTGTCTGGCTCGGTACGGCGCTGAGCAAACAGATTTATTTAGTGTCACTGACTCTGCGCAGAGTAGCTTATTTAACAGTATGTGGACTTTAATATGCGTTGCTTTTGGCCGCCATTCAAATAGAGCTTCAGATTTTCGCTCCTCTCCTCTTGGGGGTGGAAAAGACTTTAAAAAATAAAGAAAAAAACAGCCTCTGTCATCGTTTCCATCCGACGGAGAGACGGACACAGCCACATGTGATGATGGTTTAAGAGGTAGCCGGACGCGTCCCCCCAAAAGCCAAAAATTTGTCAGGACTAATAAATCAAGCTCTTGGCAGGGAAGATTCCCCCCGTCTTATATTTTTGAATCGGAGCCATTTTTTTTCCCCCCTCTGAGCCATTCGATCACAAGAACATAAAGGCACGTTGGGTGGGCAAGTCTGCTCCTTTGCAGCAAGAAATTGTTTGGACTTAAGCGGTTCCAAGCAAAGCTCCTCCAATGTGTTTAGCACATTATTTTAATACATTAATACTTGGAATGGAGACGCTGCATGGAGCCGGAGATATAGGCCGATTGGCTGAAAAGCTAAATCTACATTATAGATATAAAATCAACATTTTTCGTTTTTCTCTGACACATGGGTTTAGATTAGATAGTAATATCATGTTAAAGGGAAACTATACCCCCAGAATGAATACGTCACAATTGATAGTTTATATTATGTAATATAGTAACATAGTAAGTTAGGTTGAAAAAAGACGTACGTCCATCACGTTCAACCCTAATGCCTATATACTTATTATATTATACTTCTTAATAGGTTACTTATGTTAAGTGGCCTATTAAAGAATCTCAACAAAGTGGAATATATATCAGTAAATATTGCCCTTTTACATCCTTTCCCTTGAGCCGCCATTTAGTGATGGGCTGTGTGCTCCCTCAGAGATCAGCTGACAGGAAGTGATGCAGCTCTAACTGTAACAGGAAGTAGTGTGGGAGTAAAAGGCAGAACTCTGCCCATTCATTGGCTGATGGGGCCTAGCATGTATGTGTGCCTTGGCTTGTTTGTGTGCACTGTGACTCCTATGATCCCAGGGGGCGGCACTTAGTGCTTAAAATGGCAGTTTCCTATTTAGGATTACCCAATGGCACATACTACTAAAAAAGTATATTTATATGAAAATGGTTTATTTAGATGAAGCAGGGTTTTACATAGGAGCTGTTTATGCAATATATTTTATAGAGACCTACATTGTTTGGGGGTATAGTTTGCCTTTAATATCAGAATATCTGAGAAAGTTAAAGTTACTTTTTTTTAGCTTCCACATTATATGGCCATATAAGTAAGTAAGAAACCAATACAGGACTAGACCCTTGTTGTACTTTGGAGAAGGAGAATTTGAGGCTTTACATACAGTAATCAGAGGTTTTTAATGAAGTGGGTAACAATTTAGTTGCTTTAACTTTGGCAGGATGGGTGTCATACAATCGGTTTTCAAGATGTTAAGGTGGCCATACACGGATAAGATCTGGTTGGTGATGTCACCAAGCGAGCGTATCTTCTCCTGATATTCCCACCTACGGTTGGGTGATATCGGGGGAAATTAGGGGACTGCATCAATGAGCCGATCCTAATTTTTAACCTGTCCGATCGATATCTGCCCGATTTCAGGCCAGATATCGGTTGGGCAGGCCCATCGTTTCTGCCCCTACATGGGCCGATTAGCTGCCGAATCGGTTTAAGGGACCAATATAAGCAGCTAGAATTGGCCCGTGTATGGGGACCTTTACATGTCAAGCAGAGCTATTTATCAAGGTAACTTCAAAGAGCCTCTCCCCTAAAGTGTACCCAGTGCTGGTGAAGCAAATCATATTAACCCTCAGTGCTAGTCAGACTGCTATACTAACTTGCCCAAACTATTTTCTCTCCTAAAGAGCCTACTTGCAGGATGTAGCCTATGATTAGCTAGTACTTGTTATCAGGGTCCATCTTTTCTGATTTTCCTTTGGATCTCCAAGGCTCTGTCTTTACTGGGTCCTTTCCTACCTCATGTTCCCTCGCACCATCCATCCCCATTAGTGATGAGCGAATCTTGTAGATTGTAAGCTCTTTTGGGCAGGGCCCTCTTCACCTCTTGTATCGGTTACTGATTGCTTTATATGTTACTCTGTATGCCCAATGTATGGAACCCACTTATTGTACAGTGCTGCGGGATATGTTGGCGCTTTATAAATAAATGTTAATAATAATAATAATGTAGAGTGTAAGCTCTTTTGGGCAGGGCTCTCTTCCCCTCTTGTATCGGTTATTGGTTGCTTTATATGTTAATCTGTATGTCCAATGTATGAAACCCACTTATTGTACAGCGCTGCGGGATATGTTGGCGCTTTATAAATAAATGTTAATAATAATGAATCTGTAGGTGGTTTTTCACGATGAGGGCAGTGAGGGGGTTGGGGAATGCCCTGCCGGGGGATGTTGGGTAGGGGGTTCCTCACGGTGAGGGCAGTGAGGTTGGGGAATGCCCTGCCGGGGGATGTTGGGTAGGGGGTTCCTCACGGTGAGGGCAGTGAGGGGGTTGGGGAATGCCCTGCCGGGGGATGTTGGGTAGGGGGTTCCTCACGGTGAAGGCAGTGAGGGGGTTGGGGAATGCCCTGCCGGGGGATGTTGGGTAGGGGGTTCCTCACGGTGAGGGCAGTGAGGTTGGGGAATGCCCTGCCGGGGGATGTTGGGTAGGGGGTTCCTCACGGTGAGGGCAGTGAGGTTGGGGAATGCCCTGCCGGGGGATGTTGGGTAGGGGGTTCCTCACGGTGGGGGCAGTGAGGGGGTTGGGGAATGCCCTGCCGGGGGATGTTGGGTAGGGGGTTCCTCACGGTGAGGGCAGTGAGGTTGGGGAATGCCCTGCCAGCTGATGTTGGGTAGGGGGTTCCTCACGGTGAGGGCAGTGAGGTTGGGGAATGCCCTGCCGGGGGATGTTGGGTAGGGGGTTCCTCACGGTGAGGGCAGTGAGGGGGTTGGGGAATGCCCTGCCGGGGGATGTTGGGTAGGGGGTTCCTCACGGTGAAGGCAGTGAGGGGGTTGGGGAATGCCCTGCCGGGGGATGTTGGGTAGGGGGTTCCTCACGGTGAGGGCAGTGAGGTTGGGGAATGCCCTTCCTAGTGATGGGGTAATGGCAGATTCTGTTAATGCCTATAAGAGGGGCCTGGATGAGTTCTTGAACAATCAGAATATCCAAGGCTATTGTGATACTAATATCTACAGTTAGTACTAGTGGTTGTATTTATAGTTTATGTATGTGAGTGTATAGATTGGTAGGTGTGCTGGGTTTACTTGGATGGGTTGAACTTGATGGACACTGGTCTTTTTTCAACCTTATGTAACTATGTAACTATGTCCCATTTCAGTCTGCCTAAAAATTTGCGAAACTACAACAAAACAGCGAAAAATTTGCGAAACGTTTGTCGTGCAATTTTTTTGTTGCCCGTGCCCATTTTGACACAACTGCACCCTTTTTTGATGTGTCCCCACCCTTTTTGACATGACCGCACCCATTTTGCAGCGACCACGATTTTTTTGAAGTTTTGCAAAACAATTCTGCAATGGCGAAATGTGGAAATTCACTGTGAATCTATGCCTGGCAAAAAAATTCGCTCATCACTAATCCCCATCCATTGGGGGTGTCAAAGAACTGATATGGCGACTCCACAAAGGGTACAGCGCCTGGCATTCTTGTACCAATGGCAATTCATAGTAGGTAGGAGCTGTGAGACACCGGGCACATAGGGGTGTACCATGTTTTTCCATTTTCGCCCAGTGCTCCCTATTAAAATGCCATTACAGGTCATTATTATATGAAAATGCACCAATGCATCCATGGTGGGTGATTTTGGACATTTTGATGGTGTTTTTGGTTTGAAAAAAAATGAGGTGGTATAAATGCCTGAACCACTGATCATGGAGAATAATTAAGATTCAGGAAGGCTCTTATCTACATTAATATATAACTATGAGTTCCTCAATGGAAAGCCTTTAGTTGGTAGCCTGTCCCCTTCATAAATGTCACCCTTGTCCCTTGATCAGGCTGCTTTCTCTGCTTCACCAAAAAAATATCAATTAATTCATATCAATTAATTTTAATTATTATCAATTAAACATTAAACATTTATTTTGAGTTTTAAATTAAATATTTTCTTTGCAGATGATATTTTCCCATTAAGTTGGAGGCGGATGACGCTAAGAGCTTGTAAAACTACGCAACCCTGTCATGTCCCTTGACTTCCAATCTTGGAATGTACCACATAGGATAATGCATCAACAATCCCATATTTCACTCCATGGAGCGTTTTCCAATGAAAACATTGGCTTTACTATTCAGAAGAAATATCAGCCATTTCACTACCACTTGCCAGCAGTCTGAGGCTTATTAGTGGTCGGCAGTATAAACAGAGCTGCCTAGCAGAATAAACACACTTAAACCTATCTTGTTCTATAGAACAATGTATGTTATACAAATCAGTTGGTACTAAGTGGCAGTGAAGTTCAAAGTAAATTGTAGCCAGTGTTACTCTCTGTTTAAGGCAGGACACCTACGCCAATTACGTGTGCTTGAGTGTGGTACAGGCTGGCAGTACCAAGGCAGACAGAAGGCTGAGGGTACAGGCTGGCAGTACAAAGGCAGACAGAAGGCTGAGGGTACAAGCTGGCAGTACCAAGGCAGACAGAAGGCTGAGGGTACAAGCTGGCAGTACCAAGGCAGACAGAAGGCTGAGAGTACAAGCTGGCAGTACCAAGGCAGACAGAAGGCTGAGGGTACAAGCTGGCAGTACCAAGGCAGACAGAAGGCTGAGGGTACAAGCTGGCAGTACCAAGGCAGACAGAAGGCTGAGGGTACAAGCTGGCAGTACAAAGGCAGACAGAAGGCTGAGGGTACAAGCTGGCAGTACAAAGGCAGACAGAAGGCTGAGGGTACAAGCTGGCAGTACCAAGGCAGACAGAAGGCTGAGGGTACAAGCCGGCAGTACCAAGGCAGACAGAAGGCTGAGGGTACAAGCTGGCAGTACCAAGGCAGACAGAAGGCTGAGGGTACAAGCTGGCAGTACAAAGGCAGACAGAAGGCTGAGGGTACAAGCTGGCAGTACCAAGGCAGACAGAAGGCTGAGGGTACAAGCTGGCAGTACCAAGGCAGACAGAAGGCTGAGGGTACAGGCTGGCAGTACCAAGGCAGACAGAAGGCTGAGGGTACAAGCTGGCAGTACAAAGGCAGACAGAAGGCTGAGGGTACAAGCTGGCAGTACCAAGGCAGACAGAAGGCTGAGGGTACAGACTGGCAGTACCAAGGCAGACAGAAGGCTGAGGGTACAAGCTGGCAGTACGAAGGCAGACAGAAGGCTGAGGGTACAAGCTGGCAGTACCAAGGAAGACAGAAGGCTGAGGTACAAGCTGGCAGTACCAAGGCAGACAGAAGGCTGAGGGTACAGGCTGGCAGTACCAAGGCAGACAGAAGGCTGAGGGTACAAGCTGGCAGTACCAAGGCAGACAGAAGGCTGAGGGTACAAGCTGGCAGTACCAAGGCAGACAGAAGGCTGAGGGTACAAGCCGGCAGTACCAAGGCAGACAGAAGGCTGAGGGTACAAGCTGGCAGTACCAAGGCAGACAGAAGGCTGAGGGTACAAGCTGGCAGTACCAAGGCAGACAGAAGGCTGAGGGTACAAGCTGGCAGTACCAAGGCAGACAGAAGGCTGAGGGTACAGGCTGGCAGTACCAAGGCAGACAGAAGGCTGAGGGTACAGGCTGGCAGTACCAAGGCAGACAGAAGGCTGAGGGTACAGGCTGGCAGTACCAAGGCAGACAGAAGGCTGAGGGTACAAGCTGGCAGTACCAAGGCAGACAGAAGGCTGAGGGTACAAGCTGGCAGTACCAAGGCAGACAGAAGGCTGAGGGTACAAGCTGGCAGTACCAAGGCAGACAGAAGGCTGAGGGTACAAGCTGGCAGTACCAAGGCAGACAGAAGGCTGAGGGTACAAGCTGGCAGTACCAAGGCAGACAGAAGGCTGAGGGTACAGGCTGGCAGTACCAAGGCAGACAGAAGGCTGAGGGTACAGGCTGGCAGTACCAAGGCAGACAGAAGGCTGAGGGTACAAGCTGGCAGTACCAAGGCAGACAGAAGGCTGAGGGTACAGGCTGGCAGTACCAAGGCAGACAGAAGGCTGAGGTACAGGCTGGCAGTACCAAGGCAGACAGAAGGCTGAGGGTACAGGCTGGCAGTACCAAGGCAGACAGAAGGCTGAGGGTACAAGCTGGCAGTACCAAGGCAGACAGAAGGCTGAGGGTACAAGCTGGCAGTACCAAGGCAGACAGAAGGCTGAGGGTACAGGCTGGCAGTACCAAGGCAGACAGAAGGCTGAGGGTACAGGCTGGCAGTACCAAGGCAGACAGAAGGCTGAGGGTACAGGCTGGCAGTACCAAGGCAGACAGAAGGCTGAGGGTACAAGCTGGCAGTACCAAGGCAGACAGAAGGCTGAGGGTACAAGCTGGCAGTACCAAGGCAGACAGAAGGCTGAGGGTACAAGCTGGCAGTACCAAGGCAGACAGAAGGCTGAGGGTACAAGCTGGCAGTACCAAGGCAGACAGAAGGCTGAGGGTACAGGCTGGCAGTACCAAGGCAGACAGAAGGCTGAGGGTACAGGCTGGCAGTACCAAGGCAGACAGAAGGCTGAGGGTACAGGCTGGCAGTACCAAGGCATGATATACTACTACTGCTATGGGGGTGACTGTTTAGATGTAAGTCCCTTTCTCATGATGATACAGGTATCTAATGATTAAATAAAGAGTGGATTTCTGCTGAGCTTTTAAGGGTTTCAGATCAAACAGATTTAAAGCAAATATTTGGCAATGTTCAATAAAAAACACATTTCAATTAACTTGCGGCATTAAAACCCCCAATAAAAAACCTTTATTGCAATAATTTCCCCCCTTGAGCCTGACATCATGATGGTGCCGCTTCTGTAGAACGTTGGAAACTCTGATACCTGATACTCCGCAAGGCTCTCTTTTCCACAATGCCAATATACTACATCACAGAACAAACACGGCCTGGTATAATATGATGTATGCTCCCAAGCAATCTGCATTACAGTATTCCTTATAAATACCAAGCCTTATTAAGCTGAAATGAACCTTTATGGTTGTTTTCATTCTAATTTCTTCTACACTTTCTCGGCTGCTTTATATTTTGCTATTTCTAGCAACACAGTTTTCTTGCTCCTGCTTTCTAGTCCCTGTAAGGGTATAAAGGCATTCCATAGACCGGTGGTTCTCCAGCTGTGGGTCTGGCCGCTAGGGAGCCCAGGGCCTTGGATGGGGGTTTCCAACCTGAAAGCCAGAAGGTCAAAAAGGGTAAGATTTGGGGGTAAAGACTTAAGCTGGCCATACACGCACTGATAATATCGTACGAAACCTCATTTCACCAGTAATGGATTCGCGGCGAATTTCTGCATTTTCCGTCCAAAAAGGCGGGCATCAATAGAATAGTTTTGCGTCAAAATAAATAGTCGCAGGTGTCAAAAGAATAGTCGCGCGTCAAAAGAATAGTCACGCGCATCAAAGAATAGTCGTGGCGTCAAAATAAATAGTCGCGGCGTCAAAATAAATAGTCATGGCTTCAAAATAAATAGTCGCGCGTCAAAAGAATAGTCGCAGGGGACAATTTTTTTTTAAGGCAGTAGTACAGCCTGCGTACATCATTGTTTACATCAGTGTTGTCCAACTTGTTTCAAGAAGAGGGTCAATTATTTATATATATAGCATGTAGGGTGGCGGATTATAGAGCTTTGAGCCAAACGGGTCATAAAAATCCTTTGGTGGGCCACATCCGGCCCACGGGCCTCCAGTTGGGCAGCCCTGGCTTATATCATTTCTGATATCCAAATCAATGTTACGTGTAGCCTGTTGGGTAGTTAGTTTGTATCTGTCCAAGGTAGTGATGAGCGAATTTTTTTGGCAGGCATGAATCTGCAGCGAATTTCCGCATTTCGCGATTGGCGAATTGTTTCGGGGAAAATTTGCAGCGGAAAAATTTGTCGCCCAGATTTTTTTTGTTGTGCATCAAAAAAGGGTGCGGTTGTGTCAAAAAAGGGTGCACTTGCGTAAAAAGGGGTGCGGTTGTGTCAAAAAAGGGCGCGGTCACATAAAAAAAGCACGGACAACAAAAAAATAGATGTGCTTCGTGAAGTTTTCGCCATTTCGCAAATTTTCTTGGCGTTTCACAAATTTTATGGCAAGGAGAAACGGGACAGATTCGCTCATCACTAGTCCAAGGTAACAACTGTAGGGCTAAGGCTTTAGGGTACATGTGATGATCCTACTGAAGGTACCGCAGCAATGGTTACACATTATCTAATACAGGATAAAAAAATGAAGATATTTTAGTGGTTTTGTTAACACAACAACGGCAGTTGTGATTATACCCTTCGTTATCTCTTGCGATTTTGCACACACACACCCTTTCCGTTCTTACCCTTGAGTCACAATAATTCTCTTTTTCACAAACAAACCATCCTTTTACCCGCGCGCCCAGACTGCTGCCAACTGCTGACTCGGCAGACCTGGTACCAATATAGTAAAAGATACTTTTGTACCACATTTCTTCTATTTTACTGATAGGTTTTTGGCATTTGGCAAATAAAATGTGTGCAGAGTTGAGTTAGAGTTCACGCTTTGCCAAAAATATCAACTGGCCATGTTTTATTTAGCACATCTGGCTCCCAGGAATAAGGACCAAAAATCATTCCCATATGACGGCAGAACCAATGTCTGCTAGTAAATGACCTGGTGGTCTTCATTTTTATCTTTCCATAAAATAAAATGTATCCACTGTAATTCTTCTATAGTGCAGCCGGGTCCTTATTAACCAGTCACTAGTCATTGTCTTAAATATGGATTTCTACAGCACTGGTAATTGCTTTTGTCCTAATGCAGAATCCTAGTGGATATTATGCCTGAAGATGCTATGCTTTAGTATCAGAACCATGGGATAAACAAATAACATTTGGAAATATTAATTGTTGGGTGCATTAGTGTACAGCTCAAGAAACTCAAAGGTGACGATCTGTGGTTGATGATGGTGTAATAGATCAACAACAACTTCTAGATCATATATATAGATAGATAGATAGATAGATAGATAGATAGATAGATAGCTGATAGATAGATAGATAGATAGATAGATAGATAGATAGATGCTAGATAGATAGATAGATATAGATAGATAGATAGATAGATAGATAGATAGATAGATAGATAGATAGATAGATGATTGATAGATAGATAGATAGATAGATAGATAGATATAGATAGATATGAGATAGATGATAGATAGATAGATAGATATAGATAGATAGATATAGATAGATAGATAGATAGATAGATGATAGATAGATAGATAGATAGATAGATGATAGATAGATAGATAGATAGATAGATAGATAGATAGATAGATGATAGATAGATAGATAGATAGATAGATATAGATAGATAGATAGATATAGATAGATAGATAGATAGATAGATAGATAGATAGATGATAGATAGATAGATAGATAGATGATAGATAGATAGATATAGATAGATGATAGATAGATAGATAGATAGATGATAGATATATAGATAGATAGATAGATGATAGATAGATAGATAGATAGATAGATGATAGATAGATAGATAGATAGATATAGATAGACAGATAGATGATAGATAGATAGATAGATAGATAGATGATAGATAGATATAGATAGATAGGTAGATGATAGATAGATAGATAGATAGATAGATGATAGATAGATAGATAGATATAGATAGATAGATAGATAGATAGATAGATGATAGATAGATAGATAGATAGATAGATAGATAGATAGATAGATGATAGATAGATAGATAGATAGATAGATAGATGATAGATAGATAGATAGATAGATAGATAGATGATAGATAGATAGATAGATAGATAGATATAGATAGACAGATAGATGATAGATAGATAGATAGATAGATAGATGATAGATAGATATAGATAGATAGATAGATGATAGATAGATAGATAGATATGATATAGATATATCTTGGTGGAATGGATAACCCTTTCTCTCTGGTTTCATGCAACAGTTGAGCCCACAGAAGCTCAAAAACCCCAAAAATCATGATTATGATGACTTTTGTTTTGATTAATTTGTGAAGGATGAGAAAGAATCGGCTTAAGGTCCCCATACACGGGCCGACTGTAGCTGCCAATATCAGTTCAGCAGCTTATCGGCCCATGTATGGGCAGCAACGACAGGCATGCCCGACTGATATCTGGCCTGAAATTGGCCAGATATTGATTGGGGAGGTAAAAAGAGTTAGTCGGATTGGGGACCGCATCAGCTCATTGAATTGACTGCGCCCATTGCCATCGTTATAATTCGATCATTTGGCCCCAGGGCCGATATTGCCCACCCGTAGGTGGCGACCTCGCCAATGGAGCGGATCTTAACGTGTATGGCTCATAACAAGGAATGTATTCATTTTGCATTGAGGTGAAGGGATCCCATCTCATGATCTACTCAAATGAAACACATTTCAAGTGTGGCTCTGGTTGGCACAGATTTGTTCCCTTCTAAAGACTTAAGGAGGCCATACATGTAGCAATTTCGATCTTTCATGTGACCATTGGTCGCACTAAAGATCGTTCCCACCCTCCACTGACATTCAGGGCTGAATTGTCAGATTTGGAGGTAGAAACAATAGGATTTCTAGCTCCTTCTGCCGATTCAGCCCTGACGGTAGATTTTGCTTGAGCGCCATCAAAATCTTTTAAAATGGCCGATTGACCGATATCCGCAGCCTTTTGCGATATCGCCTCGTCGAGCCATCATACAAGCACCGAATATTGTAATAAACGAGGTTTCATACGATATTATCAGTGCGTGTGCGGCCAGATTTAGTTTATAGAAGGACAGTGACTTATGAACAGGACCTGGAACATAAGAACCAGTGCCATATTAAGAACTGAACCTGTAAGGAAATTGTAGTTAATTTGGGTTGGAAAATGCACAAGTGGCCATCAAGCTCCTCCTTTCAACATCACAGACCCAGAACCAGAGCTGCTAAGTAGGTTAAGGGTTCTAAATCATGCAGGTTGGTGAAACTTGTTCCTTAGCACTTGTGCTTATAAAAACAGTAACATTATTTCAATTTTTTTCCACGTAGCGAGGGATGGTAGCCACGAGAATGGTTTGGTGTCTATGAACTTGATGATCAGAAACGGCACATTCACTGGACAGTCTAGAAACAACAATGCCATGGGTACATGGTGGCACCTCAAGGTTCTACACTGGAAATCTGAATTCTGGCAAATAGCAGAGGGGCTGCTGTAAGGTGCCATAGACAGTCACTATTTATTGGGCTGGGGGGGCTGTAAGATGCTGTAGGCAGTAACTACTTAGTAGGCTAGTGGGGGGCTGTTTGGGCCTCTGGGTACTGGGAATGCCAGGGGGGCTGCTGTAAGATGCTGTAGGCAGTAACTACTTAGTAGGCTAGTGGGGGGCTGTTTGGGCCTCTGGGTACTGGGAATGCCAGAGGGGCTGCTGTAAGATGCTGTAGGCAGTAACTACTTAGTAGGCTAGTGGGGGGCTGTTTGGGCCTCTGGGTACTGGGAATGCCAGAGGGGCTGCTGTAAGATGCTGTAGGCAGTAACTACTTAGTAGGCTAGTGGGGGGCTGTTTGGGACTCTGGGTACTGGGAATGCCAGAGGGGCTGCTGTAAGATGCTGTAGGCAGTAACTACTTAGTAGGCTAGTGGGGGGCTGTTTGGGCCTCTGTGTATTTGAAATGCCAGGGCCTATTTTGACTCCCAGTCCGGGCCTGTTTTTACACCCAGACTGGCTCAGCAACGTCTGTCATTTGAGTGGATTTGTGCTCCTTTCTGACTTTCTCTACTGGGACAAAAAGTGTGTTTTACTCTAATCTGATCGCCAACAGAGAATGTAGGGTTTTTTTTTCCACTGTCTAAGCCCCCTGACTAACGGAGGCTATTTCATATTAGCTGCACAGATAAGCAGGAGGGTTCTGTTCTGTTTATTTTCCTTAGAACCCTATGAATTATACAGCAGTGACAGAGATAAGGTTCATATACAAACACAGAACCACTGGGACGCGCTCTCGCTAGTTTTGAGGCTCTTGGAAATATTTTTCAGGCCCAACGTTAACAAACGCCGACCTCTAACTGAAATATTTTGGATGTGCTGTGGTTTTATATTTCTACTTATACAAGAAAGGATTTCTTTCAGGCAAGAATGTGCTGCTAATTTATCACTGTTTCTCCAACTGGTTCCTTAAGGCTCACGTCTGTATCCCTTGCCTTCCAGCTATCCCTGGGACTGTGTGGTATGTAATCCGGACTGGAATAAGGACATGATTCAGACTGTTCCAGACCCATCGGCTCATATCAAAGTGAGTGACCGTACTTTTCTACATTTCACCTATAATCTACTCCCTGTGATATTGGGATATTATCAACTGAGAATACTGTATAAGGAAGAAATAGGCAATAGCTACAGTTGGCCATACACGGCCGATTGTAGCTGCCGATATCGGTCCCTTAGACTGATTCGGCAGCTTATCGGCCCGTGTAGGCGCAGCAATAGCGGGCCTGCCCGACCGATATCTGGCCTGAAATTGAGCAGATATCGATCAGGCAGGTTAAAAAATGTAGTCGGATCGGGGACCGCATCGGCTCGTTGATGCAGTCCCCGAACCGACTGCGCCTATTACCGTTGTTATAATTCGATCGTTTGGCCCCAGGGTCAAACGACCGAATTAGCCTAAATTCGCCCGATATCGCCTGGGATATCGCCTAGGTATAATTCACTGGTCTGCTTTTCAATACAAATATTTCATTATAACAAATACTTAATAAGCTATGCACATTCCCTACTGGCAAGTGGAACTCCGCCCAATGAATTCAACCTTTAACTAATGAAAGCTAAGAAAAATGTCCAATATACATTCATAGTTTGTAAGTAATAGAGGGAGGGCCAAAGAAGGATGCACAGTATTGTGAGAATTGGAGTTTTGGCTGAAGGATAGCCAACTACTGCTACCTTGTTTCAATGGTACAGATACGGGATCCCTTATCCAGAAACCCAGAAAGTTCAGAATTACGGAAAGACCATCTCCCTTAGACTCCACTATAAGCAAATAATTCTAATTATTAAAAATGATTCCCTTTTCTCTGTAATAATAAAACAGTACCTGTACTTGATCCCAACTAAGATATAATTGCCCCTTATTGGGGGCAGAACAGCCCTATTGGGTTTATTTAATGGTTAAATGATTCCCTTTTCTCTGTAATAATAAAACAGTACCTGTACTTGATCCCAACTAAGATATAATTACCCCTTATTGGGGGCAGAACAGCCCTATTGGGTTTATTTAATGGTTAAATGATTCCCTTTTCTCTGTAATAATAAAACAGTACCTGTACTTGATCCCAACTAAGATATAATTACCCCTTATTGGGGGCAGAACAGTCCTATTGGGTTTATTTAATGGTTAAATGATTCCCTTTTCTCTGTAATAATAAAACAGTACCTGTACTAGATCCCAACTAAGATATAATTACCCCTTATTGGGGGCAGAACAGCCCTATTGGGTTTATTCAATATTGAAATGATTTTTGGTAGACTTAAGGTCCCGAGCATTCTGGATAACAGGTCCCATACCCGTATATGTATTCAGGACAGGTAGCCCCCATAGTAAAGATCAGATGCTGCTTTTAAAAGTAAATACAATTAACTTTAAATCTTTAAATTAATATATTGGTAAAATAAATGTTTTTGTTTTGTTTGGATTTGGAGTATCCATTTAATATGTTTGAATGGGGAAAGTATGTTTCTAGGCAACATACAGGTTTTGGGGCAGCTGTAAAGAGTAAAGGCTCCTTTGGTCAGTAGTATCAAATTTGATCTAGTCCTTTCCATGCTGGGGCGTACCATGTGCATAGAAACTTGTGTAACCTGGAACCGTAGACTTTACACTGATATTACTACTCTAATCTATGGCAAGGATACCCAAGGGAAGATGTTGTATTGCCTTGTACATTTGATTGCCTTGTATATTAGCAGGCAGGTTATATATAGGCATTAAGGTTGAACTTGATGGAACTGTGCCTTTATTCAACCCAACTTACTATGTTACTATGTCTATTCTATATCTGCCCTAGTGCCTTGTATTGTATACTGTGGGACTGTATCTGTCAACTGCTTTGACCTAGATTTATATAACAATATGTCTGCTCCAAAAGAATAAGCGCTTCTTGTGTTATTGAAAATCCCAAGATGGCGGAAGGGGTGCCAATGATATTATAACCATTTTATAATTATAAAATATAAAACAAATATATGTACATTTGCTCTGAATGACTATGCAAACAGAGATATTTAAGGAAAGTATGATTGCAATTGTATTCTTCTATGGGGTGAAGTTCTTGTACTGGGGGAAGTCAATATCGTTTCACTTGTAGCATAATTTAATCATCATGTGACTTGAAAAATATTTGCAGAAAGCATTTTAGAAGAATCTAAGGGTTCAGTGTAATTGGCGTAACGTTTGCCCCCTCCAGGTGTAGCAACCATAGCAACCAATGAGATGCTTGCTTTCAAACAGCATTCCATTAATTGCTAGCTGCTGATTGGTTTCTGGTGTTTCACTCTGCTACATATATATATTAAATACATATATATATATATATATAAACAGAAACCTAGCATAGTCCTTAATACGATCAGTATAAAATGAACCGGTTTTGGCTGAATTTAAAAACAGACAAAAACAATAATAAAAAAAAAAAATGATTTCAATCAGCCCGCTGAGTCTCGTTTAGACATTATCCGACAACATGTTGTTTCCATCATGGCTCCCGAGGCCGTGCCTACATTTACCAGCCAACAAAACCTACAAACACAACTACAATTTGTGGTTTCCTCGTTTCACCCAACTGAGCCAAAATATAGCTTTTACCAGAACGCGAGCCCAGTTATAATGCATTAATATATACTGCGGCCATATATATATATTTTACAACACATTTATAAAGGTTGATTAATCTGTCATTCAGATCTCACTGGCAAGGCTGTCGGGTTTGACAAAGGCATCAATTTGTCAACTGCCAGGAAATATTAGGGCCGGGGAAGTTTTGATAAAGCAGGAAAATTGCAGGGAATTGTTCAACAATCTGTAGTTCGTTGGTCTGGGTTGAGTTGTAGGTTAATAGTAAAGGCTGAGGATATGTGTTGTAGGTAGACCCATACTGTCGCTAACACCAGTATAATACAGGTATGGGATCCCTTATCTGGAAACTCGTTGTCCAGAATGTTCTGAATTACGGAAAGTATTATGGAAGTGCAACGTTTCGGGGCAAAACAACCCCTTTGTCAAGCATAATAAAGTATCTAAAGGGCTAGTCCCGTTTGTAGCTCTTGAGTGCCATTGCCTTTTTCTATTTGGATTCTTTGGGAGGGTGCCGATCCCCCCGCAGTGAGCACCGAGCGCGAATTTTTGAGGAGAGTTAAGGGTGTGCGTATAAGGTCCTTTGTTCGTTTACCTGAATTATGGAAAGGCCATCTCCCAAGGACTCCATAATAAGCAAATAATTCTAATTGTTAAAAACGATTTCCCTTTTCCCAGAATACACAGTTGAACTGAAGAATTGGATTTGAGTGGTGGACGGTTTTCAAGATCGCTCACTTGCTTTAGACTCCCCACTACTAGATACTGTACTGTCCACCATGACCTCGCTGAATTAAACCCTCGATAGACGAACCTTGAAATTTGTTCTAAATCTTTCTCCCCAAAGGCCCACGGAACATTCTTATCTCTAGGCTAAAGGCTTCTGTTGCCCCACAAAAGCCAGATTTCTTACTTGATAACAGATGAAATCAGAAAGCGACCGAGCCAACAGTGTTGAAAGAGTTGGATCTGGTCTGTTTGTGGCCACCGCTAAAAATTCCTTTTTTTAAGAAAAATAAGCAATAAAATAAAACAGAAAGCAGTGGCTGGGACACAGACAGGGAGAATAGGAATACGGCTCTGGGTTAGATTTAGAAAATACTGCAGAACCTGACCCAAAAGTCCCGTCTCTAGCGGCGCTGGTTGCCACATGGGTGGATCTACAGACGTGTCATTGACTCTGTAATTTACTGCTTTATGTCTTCACCTCTTTATTATAGTTTGGCTTTTGTTGACAGGAGCAGAATATTAGTAAGAAGATCAAGGGCCGCTCTTTTTTTGTCTTTTTTGCCAGATTTATTATACATCAGTATTTTTCCCCGAGCGCCAGCAATGCATACTCTGTAAAAAAATACACATGCTGTCAATGGAGCAACCTCTTTTTTATTATAGAAAGGCTAATCCCCCTATAACTTGCATGGATTTACAATGTGCGGTGCCCAGACCCAGCACTGAGCTCTAACAACTCAAAGTCAAATGCATTCTGATGATTTCACGCACTGATTTTGTTTTGATAATGGATTTAGATGTTTCTGTGTTTAGTAAATGTGGTAAAAATAAGGTGGGGGCCCCGCAGCAGCCCCAGTGGGCCTTGGACACCCAGTTTGATGCTGGCTGGCATTCAATGATAGGTTAGATAGGTAGACTCATGTAGGGTCGGACTGGGGGGTGCATCGCCTACTGGGGCTGCCGCCCCAGGGGCCCCACACCCCCCAAGGTGCCTCCTCTGGCCATGTCCCCTGCCGCACACCCCTAAACCCCCCGCATGGGCCCGTTTGTGAAACGTGTCAGGGGAGGACATCGGAGGCCAGAGGAAGCAGCAATAGGGTTGGGTTGGGTCTGGGCCGCTGGGGCCCACTGGGTATTTTCCCGGAGGCCCAGTCTGACCCTGGACTCAGTTAAACATGAGTTAAATGCCACCTTTACAGCAGCCAAGCCAATACAAATTCCAGTAGGCCATGCATTCAGCCTTGAATTTATAGTTTGGGCACCCCTATGCCACCTTATGTCATGCCCCCCCCCCTGTGTACGCGCAGTAGTTTCTCTCCTTAAGTCCTCCTCACCGCTTCCCCACTGCCCCATGTTGCTCCCGCTCCTCATCATCCGGTCCCCGGTGCTCCGGGAACAAACAAATTTGGTTGGGCGGCATGCAGTCCCTAAAATCACGCCGCCCTTGGCCCAGGCCTTTGTGGCCTTCCCACAAATACGGGTATGTTGGCAATATTGCCCATTTCATGTGTTTAATTACTGGGTTTAATGACCACAGTTGACTGGGGATGAAGGACATGTTTGTCTTGTACCAGTAGAAGCCTTCAGACAAACATGGTAAAAGATAAGAGCGTTGGGCACAAGCAATTTTATTACTGTCTAATCTGGAAATTATTTGACTCCCATCTGTACGCAAATGTGATCCCTACAGACTCAAAGGAGGATTTTCAACTTCTCCAGACAATGCGATGCAGATGGTCAGAGCAATGTGCTCGTTCCTCTTCTTTATTAAAGAATCTAAAGGGCTGAGAATGTTAATGATCTGTTGCCAACATAGGGAAAGAACACAGCTTGTGAATCCCCCCCGAACTCCTGCTCTGACAAGGCACCAAGATGGGTAACCTTTACCCCCCCCCCAGCTATTACTGAATTATAGTTCTTAGCATACACAGGTATCCTCTGTTATTGGGGATAGAGTAGGGTTTGTGTTTTTTCTCTGTAATAATAAAACCGTACCTGTACTTGATCCCAACTAAGATATAATTACCCCTTATTGGGGGCAGAACAGCCCTATTGGGTTTATTTAATGGTTAAATGATTCCCTTTTCTCTGTAATAATAAAACAGTACCTGTACTTGATCCCAACTAAGATATAATTACCCCTTATTGGGGCAGAACAGCCCTATTGGGTTTATTTCATGGTTAAATGATTCCCTTTTCTCTGTAATAATAAAACAGTACCTGTTATTGATCCCAACTAAGATATAATTACCCCTTATTGGGGCAGAACAGCCCTATTGGGTTTATTTCATGGTTAAATGATTCCCTTTTCTCTGTAATAATAAAACAGTACCTGTACTTGATCCCAACTAAGATATAATTACCCCTTATTGGGGGCAGAACAGCCCTATTGGGTTTATTTCATGTTTCAATTATTTTTTAGTAGACAAAATATGAGATCTAAATTACGGAACGATCCCTTATCTGAAACCCCCCAGGTCTCTAGCATGCTGGATAACAGGTCCCATACCTGTACTCTTGTCAGTTTGATTACTCCTGGTTACAGAATACACATTCTTGTCAACTAATGTCTTTTGTTAATGAAGGTTCCAGAATCTAGAATTCCAGAATTTACTGCTTGGAAACTAGAATGTCATCAATGACATAAGTTCTGTTTCCCTGGAAAGGTTTCACTGGAATGCCCACCATGTTGCTTTGTCTGTGAAACAATGTTACATGGCTCAAACATGTCCCTATACTGGTGAAGCCCACCGAGGGTACTAACCTACTGGAGCTTTAGGCTGCTCTACTAAATAGCCCTATCTTTCACTCCTCATAGGATCTAGCCAACCTCTTCCTAGTACTTGTTTACTTACTGGGCTTCATCTGAGGTCTGATCTTACCCAGGGTTCTTTCCACTGAAGCTTTCCCTTCCTAACCTTTTGAGTACACCTATGTATTCCCCCTACCATTAGTAAACCAAAAACCTGACTTGCCTGTCTCAACGGGGACCTCCACCTCACTTACAGGGCATCCCTACACCTAGGTGGGAGTTACACCTATTTCCCACTTATGCTTACACAGATGGCTCTTCTCTATAAGGATTTTCCTTCCTTCCATCCTGCTTTATGGCTTAAGGTCCCTATACATGGGCTGATCCGCCCGCTTGACGATGTTGCCAAGCGAGCGGATCTTCTCCCAATATCCCCACCTACGGGTGAGCGATATCGGGAGAATCCAGGGTAATTTGATCGTTTGGCCATGGGGTCAAACAATCAAATTATAACGATGGGCATAGAAAAAGTCGGTCCGGGGACCACGTCAACGAGCCGATGCGGTCCCCAGTCCGACTAGATTTTCTAACCTGCCCGATTGAGATCTGGCTGATTTCAGGCCAGATATCGGTCGGGCAGGCCCGTCTGTAGTGCCCATACACAGGCCGATAAGCTGCCGAATCAGTCTAAGGGACCTATATCGGCAGCTAGAGTCGGCCCGTATATGGGCACCTTTAGGGGTATATTTATCATGCTGTGTAAAAAGTGGAGTAAAACATCACCGGTGATGTTGTATATAACAGCCAATCAGATGCTTTGATTTGATTTTCTAACTGTTAAAATCTAATTGCTGATTGGTTGCTCTGGGTAAGATCACCAGTAATGCTTTACTCCACTTTTTACACAGCATGATAAATATATCCCTTAGTTTCTAACTATCTAACTAACTATCTAGATTGTAAGCTCTATGGGGCAGGGACCTCAAAGAGTCTTTGACTCTTAACTTATTGCAACTGTATCTTGTATTTATTTGTATTTATTTATTTGTATTTATTGTTATACTTTGTATTTATCTATTATTATCTTAATAACCCCCTGTTTGTATTAATGTATCCTACTGTACAGCGCTGCGTACATAAGTAGCACTTTATAAATAAAGATATACATACATACATACTATATTTATGATACAGATCATTCAGAACACAAAGGTCGGAAGTGCTATCTGCAACCCATGTAGGATTTCCTAGGTTCCATCTTGCTACACATATAGTTACCCTGTAACATCCCATAGAGCCTAGCAAGGCACTTAGCACTCAGCCGGCAGTTGCTCTCCTATTTCAGGGAATTACCCAGCGCTCCTGCGGGTTGCGCTCGCATTACAGAACAGATAATATTTACATAACAGCACTTTTGAGCGTAAAGCCAGTAATTTACAGCAAATTTCTGCCTTCAGGGAAATTCAAGAAGCTCAGCAAAACCCCGCCACCTGCAAACTAAACCTCTTTCTGGGTATATCTTTCCCTGCTTATTTTATCATTTCAAGCCATTTTCCTTGGATGGAATTTCGGCTCTTTTTTGCTTAAAGATCATGAAACTCCCCCCCCCCCTAAAGGCGCAGATCGGAGAGAGAGAGGTCCCCATTCCAGGAATCCAACTGCCAAAGGGGCCACGTTACTTGTGTTTGTTTACAACATCACGATGCCAAAACGCAAAAAGAAAAAAAACAATTCTGGATTATGGCTCGAGTTTTCTTTCAACCCACAGGCAGCATCTCGTTACATAAAGCCCCAGTTTTTGGGAAGCCGGAGCTTGTGATTGATGATGAAATATTTCAGCATTTTTGCTCAAGAAAGTGAAATAAGAGCCTTCCTTTGATATGCTAAATCTAGCTTTGAAGGCTTTTAGTTTTATTTGCAACAGGCTTTACCATTGTTTTTTATTAGAAGAGCTTGCTTTTATAATGGTGGCAGCGAGCATGGCGAGTGTATCAAACAATATGGGGGATTTGCCACGCAGTGCGACATGATCATTAAAGCTCCGGCTGACTTTTTGTGGAGATTTACATTAAAAAAAAAATGCACTGCTCAATAATTATAATAATTTTTTTTTTTACTTTGGTTTTCGCAAATGAAAACCACATTCTGAATGGATATTTAGTAAATTATTTCCTATAATAAGAATAAAGGCTTTGGTCCACTGAATAATATGTTGGCTCCATAGGAATAAAGGCTAATAAGACATTGGTCCACTGAATAATATGTTGGCTCCATAGGAATAAAGACTAACAAGGCACTGGTCCACTGAATAAAATGTTGGACTAATAGGAATAAGGCTAATAAGACATTGGTCCACTGAATAATATGTTGGCTCCATAGGAATAAAGACTAACAAGGCACTGGTCCACTGAATAAAATGTTGGACTAATAGGAATAAGGCTAATAAGACATTGGTCCACTGAATAATATGTTGGCTCCATAGGAATAAAGACTAACAAGGCACTGGTCCACTGAATAAAATGTTGGACTAATAGGAATACGGCTATTAAGACATTGGTCCACTGAATAATATGTCGGCGCTATAGGGATAAAGGCTAAGAAGACATTGGTCTACTGAATAATATGTTGGTGCTATAGGAATAAAGGCTAGTAAGACATTGGTCCACTGAATAATATGTCGGCGCTATAGGAATAAAGGCTAAGAAGACATTGGTCTACTGAATAATATGTTGGTGCTATAGGAATAAAGGCTAGTAAGACATTGGTCCACTGAATAATATGTTGGCTCCATAGGAATACAGCTAATAAGGCATTGGTCCACTGAATAATATGCTGGCTCCACAGGAATATCACTAATACGACATTGGTCTACTAAATAATATGTTGGTGCTATAAGAATAAAGGCTAGTAAGACATTGGTCTACTGAATAATACGTTGGTGCTATAAGAATAAAGGCTAGTAAGACATTGGTCTACTGAATAATATGTTGGTGCTATAGGAATAAAGGCTATTAAGACATTGGTCTACTGAATAATATGTTGGTGCTATAGGAATTCGGCTAATAAGACATTTGTCCACTGAATAATATGCTGGCTCCACAGGAATATGACTAATACGACATTGGTCTACTAAATAATATGTTGGTGATATAGGAATAAAAGCTGATAAGACATTGGTCTACTGCATAGTATTTTGGTGATGTAGGAATAAAGGCTAATAATTATTAGTGCCCATAAAGATATTAGTCCTAGTGATCTGTTACCCCCCCTCGTCCAAATGCATATGTTGTTAAAATATATTTAATACATTTGATTGTTCCAAATTGATCTAGTTCTTTGATTATTCTGATAATCCTCCTGACTAGAGCTTTGTTGTTAGTTGGAGACAGACTCACAAATCAAAATTGGCAAAATATATATTAAATACTTCCAATTATTGTTCATTTTTTCTGCAAAATGAGAAATGATCCATTTGGTGCAATAAATCTCAGCACGGACTGTTTATGTTTGTGCGCACAGTTCTCCGCTCAGTTTGGGATTCTTCTAATTCATCTTCATTTAAAGCTGTGATTTTATGAAAACCATTTCTTGTAGGACTTCTGGACCTGTGCCTGATTATGTAGGGAACGCAAGCCCTAAAGCCTAATATTACTTTTTAATGTTCTCCGCTTCCAGGAATATCTGAAACCCCAGTTACTCGACTCCCAAAGTGGCACTGTGCAAACGCACAATATCCCTGTGTTGCCGGAGCGGCCGGGCACAGCCCAACAGGCACAGAAATTGTCATATTTGAAAGTGAGCATCTGTTAGATTTCAGGCCGAAAAATCTGGACAAAGTTAAAACAAATGGAGAAGAAACGATTCTGGATTTGTGCAAAAGCCAAACTATTTGCTTTGCGCTAAAAGAAAGTGTGAAATTAGTTCAATGCCAGCAATTTCCTGTGAACTTTGGTGCAGAAGTTCATGTCGGTATAACGTGTTTTAGCAGCTCCGCTCTGCTGCCTTATAGCCCGTCCTCTGTGCACAGGTCTGTCTAGGATCATTACATTGGGCAAATTAGGAGAGAAATCTACAATCTGCATTATATTGTATGGAATCTTACTTTTAAAGGTTCTAGGGCAAAAGGTATCTCCACCATCTTACTCCCAGACCTAAGGAATTAGTATGAAGTTGCTTTCCCTTTGCTGCTATAACCACCCTACTCTTCTGGGAAGGCTCCACTAGATTTGGAACTTTGTTGGTGGAATTTGTTTCCATTCCAGGGTCGGACTGGGCCACCGGGACACCGGGAAAAATCCCGGTGGGCCCCAGCTCTTGTGGGCCCCCGGGAGAATGGGAAAAATATTTACACCAGCACACCCTTACATCCTCCAGAGAATTACTACTTGGTGCACAGCCTAGAGAGTCGGCACTCTCCACACAGTCTGGTCAAAATATTTCAGCCAGCACAACAAGTAAAGTGCAAGCAGGGCTTAGCCCCGGCGGCCCAGACCCAACCCTCTCCCGAACGCTCCTCCCCTGACGTGTCAAATTTATGTGCTCAGGGGAGGAAGTCGGGTGGTGGCCCTGCGAGGGGGGTTAGGGGGGCCCCTATGGGGGGGGGGCGTGGTAGGGCCCCTGGGACAGGAGCTCCGGTGGGCCCTTCACACCCCAGGCCAACCCTGTTCCATTCAGCCACATAGGTGAGGTTGGGCACTGATGTTGGGGATCAGTAACCAGAGTTACAATTCATTTTACAGGTATTTAGTTGTACTGAGATCAAGGCTTTGTGGAGGGCAGGCAAGTTCTTCTACTGCCATCTCTCAAACCCATTCTGCATGGACCAGGCTTTGTGGCGAAATGGGAAAGAGCCTTTATCAAACCATGGAAAGAACTCTTATCAAACTGTGGCCACAAAGTTAGATACACAGTTGCCAAGAAGGCTGTAGCCTTAAGGTTTGTTTTCAATGAAACCAAGAACCCAAACCATGGAAAACATCCCCATACCATTATTCCTTCTCCACCAAACATTACTGTTGGCATTACAGTATGCATGCAGGCAGTTAGAGCTGCTATCTGCCAAATCCAGATCATCCAATCAGGCCGCCAGATTCTAAAAAAAAACATTTGTCTACTACAGGTGACCTTTAAACTCCACTCTATCTAAAGCCTGACATTGGGGATGTTAGGCTTGTTTGCCTCTGCTCCCCCATAAAACCCCAACAGTCCAGGAAGGAGTCCTATTGTGTCCCACCACCCCAGGCCTACTGCCTGCCCATGATCTGCAGAAGGGGGAGTCGCTTATTGGCCAGATTCCCAAGTCCAACTCTGCCCACAGTTCTTACAAATAGTTCTTTTGCTAATATTGGTTACAGAGATTGGTTGGAACCCAGCAGTGAGTGTTCCAATTGGTAATCTAACCAGAATGTCTGGATAACTCTTGTGAAACATTTCTCCTGATACTTTTAGCCACACGACAATACCTACGATAGCAATGAACGAATTGGAGCAAATGATTTGCAAGACCGTACACTTTGTGCTTACAGAGAAATATTAAGGTCATAACATGTTCTCATGTGTCTTTTTGCATTCTGGCAGGTTTTCCCTGAAGTAGCCCTCAGTAGGATCACATGAGAATACTTGACTTGGGAGAATAACCCTAGCTCTGTTTTCCTTTACAAGTCCCTACTTTCTAATATGGTTTTTCCTGTGGTATGGCTGTGAGCTCTTGGCCCCACTGGCAAATCTAAAGCATCCCCCAGTGTACAACAGTACGGCATCTCAAGGCCACCAACGTCAACCATAACACTTAAAGTTGCACGGAATTGAAATGCATATGGTGTGAGACTAATCAGCCAATAATTTAAATGACAGTGCAGTCTGCAGCATGCAACTAAATTAACTGCTAATTAGCTGCACAGGATGTGGCTCCGCATATGAAGGTGTTGGGTGACCACCCTACCCCTGTTGTTAAGCCCGTGGGTTCAGTATCTACAAGTTACAGCCATATATTTATAGTAGTTGGGGAGGGAGTAGACATATCACATTTCCTTTTTGATTCAGCATCAAGAAAACTGGTTGAACTAAGAAGAAAACCATTCCGCAGCCTGAAATTCCAGCTGGTTGATGTTTGCTTTTATAGGATGTGACTACCAAGTCTACTGTAGGTGCTGTGAAAATACAGCCGTTGATTCGGGAATTCATAGTTAACTCCTTTTCCATCTCAAAACAAGAGCTGTTCCAGGGCCTACACTGCATTAGATACTCAACTCTTACAGAAATGAAGCCTGTACTTGGTCATAATACCATGTCCTATATGTTTCTAGAGTTATAGCAAAGCCATTGAAGCTAGTGCAGGTGTGTATTATATGGATACGTTGGTGAAACAAGTATTTTTACTTCTATAGTTGATACCATCTACCTGTTTGCCTCTATAAATAACAAGTATGGAATGGCTAATGTAGCTCAGTGATATAGTGGTGTTAGTTGATCCCCCAGATCTGGGATCCCCAACCTTTTTAAGTTGTGAGCTTCACTTAGATGTAAAAAGTGTTGGGGAGCCATACAAGCATGAAAAAATTCCTTGAGGATTCTAAATAAGGGCTGTGATTGGCTATTTGGTAGCCCCATGTGGACGACTGACCTACAGAAGTTTCTGCTTGGAGTAAAACAGCGTCTCTATGCTTCCAAAACGTACTGGGAGCAACATCAAAGGGGGTGGGGAGCAACATGTTGTTGGGAATCACCACCCCAGAAAGTACAAAGGGCTGTAATTTTTTGGAGCCTTTTGGAAGAGGAGTAGATGTATGTATAGAGCTTGGGCTGGAATAGAAGATATGTGGTTGAGGCAGGAGACCTTAAGGTGGCCATTCATGGGCTGATTGTAGCTGCCGATATCGGTCCCTTGGACCAATTCTGCAGCTTATCAGCCCGTGTAGGGGCAGCAACGACTGGCAGGTTCGGATCAGGGACCGCATCGGCTCGTTGATGCGGTCCCCGAACCGACTGCGCCCTTAACAGTTAATAATTCGAATTAGGCTAAATTCCCCCGATATCTCCCACCCGTAGGTGGGCATATCGGGAGAAGGTCCGCTCACTTGGCAACCTCGCCAGGCGAGCCGATCTTTACGTGTATGGCCACCTTTAGGAAGAACCCAAGTTGGGGCAAGAGGACCTTGTAAATAAGAATTAAACAGACAGGGATTATATCTGCTCTGGTTCCACCAAGGATTGTGATGGGGGTTAATATCCTTGGTAACTAATTCACTAATTTAGGGTTTTATGCATAGATTACACTAAAACTAATAACACACTGAAATCTTATCTGCTTAACTGGGCCATCCCTTGGGCTGATCTGATCCAACAATCAGATTATATGGGTTTATGCCTATGTAACAGGAGAGGACAACATCTAAGGGCCAATGCATGGTTAGAGGCCAGGAGAGAGTAGATAACCAAATATTTTGCTCCACCAATCTGTTCTTTCACGCTCCTAGGTTAGTGTGCACACTGGTTGAATTAAATCAATAATAAAACAGTAAATTACCCCCCCCCTCCAAAATAAAAACCCCATTCCATTTGGGTATTTTTAATCACATTGACAGATTATAACCAGTTTTTGTATTTTTTGGCGGATGGATATGACTTTGCTTTCTGTATTAAACAAACATTTAGGCTTTAATAGAAAGAAATGGGCAAATTAGATGAGGATACTGGTTCTTTTCTGCCATCAAACAGTAACACGTGCCGCGGCCAGACTGCTCTGGTTTCTATGCTCTCCATCTGTCACAGGTCATAAAATTCCGGGGATTAAGGATATACTGTTGCTAGTGCCACATAAATCAGCTAATCAGTGCACGGCTTTGTTTTGATTGGCCCACCCCTGCCGAATGCGGTATAAACCCTAAAATATAAACTGTTATAGACCATGTGATGTACAGGTCTAAGCCGCACTGGTACAGAGCATGAATGCACACTTCTTTACCCAATGTGGTCCATTATCTTTGTGTGCAGGAAGCTTCCCAGAAAGGATGCATGGTAGGACATTCCCAACTGGACAATTTATAGGCTGCCACAGAACATAATGTTGGATCCCCTAGGCAGGCCCAGAACAATGGTTCAGTCTGAAGGCCATTAAGGGGAAGTAAAGACCATGCATATTTGCTCTCCTGAGCACTCAGAAACCCTCCTTGGAAGCCAGAGCAATATTTGGGGTGAACACTACTTTTATGACCTTAATGTTCCGTAGAACTATGGCTGATTCATCAATGCTTTCATATATTTACAGCCTTGTTATGAACAAAGGAGGCTTTGACCAAATGTTGGTTCTCAGAAAAGGGACTTGAACCAAATCAGCCTGACAACCACTGCCAAAAACGATGAGTTCAGTTACTTTGCGGCAATGTAGCTGGCAAGCTTTCCTACACATCCCAGCAAAGGCTGGCAAGCATCAGCTGAAAGACTTGTAGGTCAAGTGCTTTGTATGGAATGGGGCCTGGCGAGTTAGGCTTCTTCAGTACTGGGTGACTTAGAGTTAGCCCACCCATAAACACAGACCAACCAATCCTCAGATGAAGGCCTCAGAACTGGTGGTGTGCATGGGATCCCACCCATAAACACAGACCAACCAATCCTCAGGTGAAGGCCTCAGAACTGGTGGTGTTCATGGGATCCCACCCATAAACACAGACCAACCAATCCTCAAGTGAAGGCCTCAGAACTGGTGGTGCTCATGGGATGCCACCCATAAACACAGACCAACCAATCCTCAAGTGAAGGCCTCAGAACTGGTGGTGTTCATGGGATCCCACCCATAAACACAGACCAACCAATGCTCAGGTGAAGGCCTCAGAACTGGTGGTGTGCATGGGATCCCACCCATAAACACAGACCAACCAATCCTCAGGTGAAGGCCTCAGAACTGGTGGTGTTCGTGGGATCCCACCCATAAACACAGACCAACCAATCCTCAGGTGAAGGCCTCAGAACTGGTGGTGTTCGTGGGATCCCACCCATAAACACAGACCAACCAATCCTCAGGTGAAGGCCTCAGAACTGGTGGTGTTCATGGGATCCCACCCATAAACACAGACCAACCAATCCTCAGGTGAAGGCCTCAGAACTGGTGGTGTTCGTGAGATCCCACCTATAAACACAGACCAACCAATCCTCAGGTGAAGGCCTCAGAACTGGTGGTGTTCGTGGGATCCCACCCATAAACACAGACCAACCAATCCTCAGGTGAAGGCCTCAGAACTGGTGGTGTTCATGGGATCCCACCCATAAACACAGACCAACCAATCCTCAGGTGAAGGCCTCAGAACTGATGGTGTTCATGGGATCCCACCCATAAACACAGACCAACCAATCCTCAGGTGAAGGCCTCAGAACTGGTGGTGTTCATGGGATCCCACCCATAAACACAGACCAACCAATCCTCTGGTGAAGGCCTCAGAGCTGGTGGTGTGCATGGGATCATTGGTCAACCAGAATTTAGAACTCTGGGGGGGAGTTTTTCCTGTGTGGCTTTTATTGAAACCCAACCGTGAGTGCTGTCATTCAAGGGCCATTCCATGCTTCTGCTGTCATGCATATTGAATCTACTGTAGCAACAGTCTTTGATAGTATTTTTCTATACTAAGAACCACTGCCCAATATCTAAGTGATTTTACATTGGGTAGACTGGGTAGTGTATACCAGTGTTGGACTGGGCCTCCTAAGGTCCAACAGAGAGCCTGGCACTCTCACAGGAATTTGCTGTAGATAGCGCTTCATGTTATATAGGAGTTATATAGGCCTATCACGTAAAAAGGAAAGGGTTGATGTGAATTTGTCCTTGGTTGGTGCCCCTGGAAGATGCTCTGGCACTGTGGTGCTCTAGTCTATGGTGAAAACTCATCCTTGAGAATAAGGTGGCAATACGAGGGCAGATTAATTGCTGATTGCTGATTTGGATATTTAGACTGATTCAGTAGCCTATCTGCCCATATATGAGAACCTCCGACGGGCCTACCCAACCAATATCTAGCCTAAAATTGCCCAGATATCAATCGGGTAGGTTTGATTTTCCCATCGGATTCGGGGACTCGCAATCGAGTTACTCCGATATCGCCCACCTTAAGGTGGGGGCCAAATGATCGAATTATATTGGCGGCAATGGGGCGGTTGGTTCGAGAACCGCATCAACAAGCCGATGTGGTCCCCGATCCGACTAGATTTTTTAACCTGCCTGATCGATATCTGCCCAATTTCAGGCCAGATATCAGTCAGGCAGGCCCGTCGGTAGTCCCCATACACGGGCCGATTAGCTGCCGAACCAGTCTAAGGGACCCATATCGGCAGCTAGGATTGGCCCGTGTATGGGGACCTTTAGGTAGCCCCGGGAGCAATATAATATAATGTAGCAATGTAATCACATTTGTTTTATAACTGAGAGAAAAGGCTTTGTTGCCAAACATGTGACCGGCACAAATATTTAGCAGTTGCTCTAATGATTGGTTAATTAACAAAAACAAACACAGTGTGTTTGCCTAACGATACACGGATTATACAGCCCAACACATTGTTTATTGTGAGACTGGAGAATGCGGACAGACTGTCCATATCTTTATTAACTGAGGTTACACAATGCTGTGCCAGTATATTTGTGTTTCATTTTTAACACTATCATATCTATCAATGATTTCATTGGTTGTTTTTAACTTAAAGTACTTCAAAAGCTTGTCTGAGGCTGATTCAATGCTGTAACATTGCAGCAATGTTCTTGTAGCCCATAGCAACCAATCAGCAGGAAGAAGGTATACTGGGATCATAGGAGTCACAGTGCACACAAACAAGCCAAGGCACACATACATGCTAGGCCCCATCAGCCAATGAATGGACAGAGTTCTGCCTTTTACTCCCACACTACTTCCTGTTACAGTTAGAGCTGCATCACTTCCTGTCAGCTGATCTCTGAGGGAGCACACAGCCCATCACTAAATGGCGGCTCAAGGGAAAGGATGTAAAAGGGCAATATTTACTGATATATATATTCCAGTTTGGGGAGATTCTTTAATAGGCCACTTAATTTCTTAGAACCTATTTGTTGGTTAAGTATTCATTCTGGGGGTATAATTCCCCTTTAACAGTTGGCTAGTAAATGTCTGCCCCAATAAGGGGTAATTATATCTTAGTTGGGATCAAGTACAGGTACTGTTTTATTATTACAGAGAAAAGGGAATCATTTAACCATTAAATAAACCCAATAGGGCTGTTCTGCCCCAATAAGGGGTAATTATATCTTAGTTGGGATCAAGTACAGGTACTGTTTTATTATTACAGAGAAAAGGGAATCATTTAACCATTAAATAAACCCAATAAGGCTGTTCTGCCCCCAATAAGGGGTAATTATATCTTAGTTGGGATCAAGTACAGGTACTGTTTTATTATTACAGAGAAAAGGGAATCATTTAACCATTAAATAAACCCAATAGGGCTGTTCTGCCCCAATAAGGGGTAATTATATCTTAGTTGGGATCAAGTACAGGTACTGTTTTATTATTACAGAGAAAAGGGAATCATTTAACCATGAAATAAACCCAATAGGGCTGTTCTGCCCCCAATAAGGGGTAATTATATCTTAGTTGGGATCAAGTACAGGTACTGTTTTATTATTACAGAGAAAAGGGAATCATTTAACCATGAAATAAACCCAATAGGGCTGTTCTGCCCCCAATAAGGGGTAATTATATCTTAGTTGGGATCAAGTACAGTTACTGTTTTATTATTACAGAGAAAAAGGGAATAATTTTTAAAAATTAGAATTATTTGCTTATAATGAAGTCTATGGGAGATGGCCTTTCCGTAATTTGGAACTTTTTGGATAACGGGATCCCATACCTGTAGAATGAAAAAGCCCATTATGTTTGTATTCTGATTGGGTAACTGACCAGCCTGCTTTGTGGTGTCATGGTCTGTTCCATGATAGACAGTTGAGTACATATGGGCAGCCACACACTGGCTGACTAGGGATAAGATATACCTGCAATGCTGGAATCCAATTTAAAGCAATATTAGGCCAAAATTCTGTGCTGTACTTTTTTTTAATATACCAGGTATGCAGAGATATCAAGTAGAGCTTATTGATAGCAAAACCAGAACTGACCCAACCCCTGACCATCAGCAATGGAGGTTGTCAGTGCAAGCTGAGAGTTACAGTTCAACAACAGTCCTTATCCCTGATATCTGGTTAAAATAAAAGACTGGTGTTATAGATGACGGTAAGTTGCATACAGTAAGTGAAAAAGTGCCCGCGGGTCGGCAGCAATGCCGGGATTGGGTGCCGCCGATGCAAAGGGACAGGTCTCCCCATGTGTGGAATGAGGCACATGATATTATGAATAACAGATGTGCAGACATATCGGCCTTTGTTGTATCCTTATTCCTTAATGCTCTCTGTTCCCCAGATGCTCAGACTGCAATAACGCACAGATGTACTGACTCTCTAATCTAGGCAGCACTCTAACCCCCAGGCACAGCGTGCTGGATTTAGGCTAGCCATATACTGATCCATCTGCTCATTTGGCATGGAGATTTCTAAAGCAGGCCAATAGACGCCTGGCCAATCCCTGGTCAGACATCAGTCGGGCTTTTGGATTTGGTGCCATACCTGGCCTTGCTACCAACCAGTTTGCATGGATCAAATTAAAATCAGACCTGTCCAACCAATGGGATTCACCCATTCTATAATGCTACATTTACCAGTGAGATACTAATCTTCTAGACCAGTGATCCCCAACCAGTGGCTCGGGGGGAACATGTTGCTCCCCAACCCCTTGGGTGTTGCTCTCAGTGCCCCCAAACCAGGGAGTTATTTTTGAATTCCTGACTTGGGGGCAAGTTTTGGTTGAATAAAAACAAGATTTCCTACCAAATAAAGCCCCTGTAAGCTGATAGGGTGCATAGAGGCCCCTAATAGCCAATCACAGCCCTTATTTGGCTCCTCCATGAACTTTTATGGTGCTTGTGTTGCTCCCCAAGTCTTTTTACATTTGACTCACGAGTAAAAAAGGTTGGGGACCTCTGTTCTAGATGATAGGGGATGTTGGGACATGTAGTTCCACAATGGCCAGAGCGCCTATTCATATAAATATAGTGCCTGACTAATGGTGCACATTACATTGCTGAACACCCTGCCCAGGCTGACGAGCCAACGCCACCAATATACGGAGAGCGCAGGGGACTTTCCGTGGCCATTTGGTTTTCCAATTTCCAGTGGAAAATGAAAGCGATGAGACATGAGTCACAAACCCGGCGCTGGCAAACTCTGCCCCAAACAAAGGCTCCGAGCTGCTTGTGCTAAAAACCCCATTTATTAGAATTCTTGAGCTGTGTTCTATAGAAATGATGAATCCAGCTCTGTAGCTGTCTGTATATATCCCTCTCTGTATTATGGAGGGACAGCAAAATACTCCTGCAACAGTGAGTCGGGGGCTGCTAGTCGGGCATTCGCACTCTAACTACACCTGCCGTTTCAACAACCTGGGGAGAAGTGGCCAAGTAAGGTCAGCAAATGGAAAGTACAGGCCTTAGTTTTATGGTATCTCTCTGTACAGGCTATGAGCAAACTTAGGGGGCTGTTCCTGCTGAATTGTGCTTAGTACAGGGGAATCCCTATGTGCCATAGTTTTATGGTATCTCTCTGTACAGGCTATGAGCAAACTTAGGGGGCTGTTCCTGCTGAATTGTGCTTAGTACAGGGGAATCCCTATGCTGCCATAGTTTTATGGTATCTCTCTGTACAGGCTATGAGCAAACTTAGGGGTCTGTTCCTGCTGAATTGTGCTTAGTACAGGGGAATCCCAATGCTGCCATAGTTTTATGGTATCTCTCTGTACAGGCTATGAGCAAACTTAGGGGGCTGTTCCTGCTGAATTGTGCTTAGTACAGGGGAATCCCTATGTGCATAGTTTTATGGTATCTCTCTGTACAGGCTATGAGCAAACTTAGGGGGCTGTTCCTGCTGAATTGTGCTTAGTACAGGGGAATCCCTATGCTGCCATAGTTTTATGGTATCTCTCTGTACAGGCTATGGGCAAACTTAGGGGGCTGTTCCTGCTGAATTGTGCTTAGTACAGGGGAATCCCTATGCTGCTATAGTTTTATGGTATCTCTCTGTATAGGCTATGAGCAAACTTAGGGGGCTGTTCCTGCTGAATTGTGCTGAGTACAGGGGAATCCCTATGCTGCCATAGTTTTATGGTATCTCTCTGTACAGGCTATGAGCAAACTTAGGGGGCTGTTCCTGCTGAATTGTGCTTAGTACAGAGGAATCCCTATGCTGCCATAGTTTTATGGTATCTCTCTGTACAGGCTATGAGCAAACTTAGGGGGCTGTTCCTGCTGAATTGTGCTTAGTATAGAGGAATCCCTATGCTGCCATAGTTTTATGGTATCTCTCTGTACAGGCTATGAGCAAACTTAGGAGGCTGTTCCGGCTGAATTGTGCTTTTTTATTTATTGTTTTTATTAATAGTTTTACTTTTTGTTCAGCAGTTATATGGTTGATAAGGTCCAAATTACCTTAGCAAGAGAATTACAATGAGATACAGGAATATGAATAGGAGAAAGTCTTATAAATATAAATAATAATAAAAACTGTAGCTTCACAGAGCAATAGTTTCTGGTGCTGGGGTCACTGACCCCCGTTTGAAAGTTGGAAAGAGACAAAAGAAGGCTAATCATTCAAAAGCTATACAAAATAGATAATAAAGACCAATTGAAAAGTTTCTTAGTATTGGCTGTTCTATAACATACTAAATGTTAACTTAAATGTGACCCACCCCTTTTATTTTCTAGCAAATTTGTTCAGAACAGCAGGTGGTGCTGTTGTTTCAAATTCATTATATTAGCAATAACAGGTATGAGTTCTGTGATCCAGAATGCTCGGGGCCTTTGGGTATTCCAGATAAGGGGTCTTTCCGTAAACTGGATCTCCATACCTAAAGTCTACTAAAAAATCATTTAAACATTAGATAAACCCAATAGGGCTGTTCTGCCCCAATAAGGGGTAATTATATCTTAGTTGGAATCAAGTACAGGTACTGTTTTATTATTACAGAGAAAAGGGAATCATTTAACCATTAAATAAACCCAATAGGGCTGTTCTGCCCCCAATAAGGGGTAATTATATCTTAGTTGGGATCAAGTACAGGTACTGTTTTATTATTACAGAGAAAAGGGAATCATTTAACCATGAAATAAACCCAATAGGGCTGTTCTGCCCCAATAAGGGGTAATTATATCTTAGTTGGGATCAAGTACAGGTACTGTTTTATTATTACAGAGAAAAAGGAAATAATTTTGATTTTTTTTTAATTATAATGGAGTCTACAGGAGATGGCCTTCCCATATATTTGGATCTTTCAGGATGATGGGTTTACAGATAACATATTCTATACCTGTATCTTGAAAACCAGAAAAAAAGGTATAAATGTAAATTGCAAAAGTGGTTAGGAGCTCTGACATTTGTTTCAAGGGTTTACGTGTCCGTTAAATCAATTTCTTTTAGTTTGCATTAAAAAAAATGAATAAATCCTGTATGTAGGAATAGCAAATGGTTTCCATGCACATCGGTGCTTCTGGGCCTTTCACTTGAGTATATTAAGGAACAGCTTTTGTCTGAAAACGAGATAATTAGGAAAGAGGAGGAAAACGAAAGGGCGTCTCTTTTCTCTCTCCTGATTTTTTGATCTCAGTTTAAAAGAAATTCCAGGAATTATTTCTATTAGATTTTACTAATCACAAACATAAAGCAAAGACGACAACAAACAAAACGGAACGTATTACATTTGTTTTTATCACAGCGTGCGTCGTATGAATTACAGCCAAACCTTCATATTCAGATCTGATGGGTTATTTATTGTTTTGTTCAGCAGATTGTGATTATGTGCAAGCTTATTCCTCTCCAGTTCCTAGAAATTCCTAGCCTAAGTCATCCCCTTGTTCCTGCTGAATTGTGCTTAGTACAGGGGAATCCCTATGTGCCATAGTTTTATGGTATCTCTCTGTACAGGCTATGAGCAAACTTAGGGGGCTGTTCCTGCTGAATTGTGCTTAGTACAGGGAATCTCTATGTGCCATAGTTTTATGGTATCTCTCTGTACAGGCTATGGGCAAACTTAGGGGGCTGTTCCTGCTGAATTGTGCTTAGTGCAGGGGAATCCCTATGTGCCATAGTTTTATGGTATCTCTCTGTACAGGCTATGAGCAAACTTAGGGGGCTGTTCCTGCTGAATTGTGCTTAGTACAGGGAATCCCTATGTGCCATAGTTTTATGGTATCTCTCTGTACAGGCTATGAGCAAACTTAGGGGGCTGTTCCTGCTGAATTGTGCTTAGTACAGGGGAATATCTATGCTGCTGTTTTATGGTACAGGTATGGGATCCATTATCTGTAAACCCATTATCAAAAAAGCTCAGAATTATGGGAAGTTCATCACCCATAGACTCAATTTTAATTAATAAAGTATTGTTATAGAGTATTGTTATTATTGTTATAATTATTGCCCTTTTCTCTGTAATAATAAAACAGTACCTGTACTTGATCCCAACTAAGATATAATTACCCCTTATTGGGGGCAGAACAGCCCTATTGGGTTTATTTAATGGTTAAATGATTCCCTTTTCTCTGTAATAATAAAACAGTACCTGTACTTGATCCCAACTAAGATATAATTACCCCTTATTGGGGCAGAACAGCCCTATTGGGGTTATTTCATGGTTAAATGATTCCCTTTTCTCTGTAATAATAAAACAGTACCTGTACTTGATCCCAACTAAGATATAATTACCCCTTATTGGGGGCAGAACAGCCCTATTGGGTTTATTTAATGGTTAAATGATTCCCTTTTCTCTGTAATAATAAAACAGTACCTGTACTTGATCCCAACTAAGATATAATTACCCCTTATTGGGGGCAGAACAGCCCTATTGGGTTTATTTAATGGTTAAATGATTCCCTTTTCTCTGTAATAATAAAACAGTATCTGTACTTGATCCCAACTAAGATATAATTACCCCTTATTGGGGGCAGAACAGCCCTATTGGGTTTATTTAATGGTTAAATGATCCCCTTTTCTCTGTAATAATAAAACAGTACCTGTACTTGATCCCAACTAAGATATAATTACCCCTTATTGGGGCAGAACAGCCCTATTGGGTTTATTTAATGGTTAAATGATTCCCTTTTCTCTGTAATAATAAAACAGTACCTGTACTTGATCCCAACTAAGATATAATTACCCCTTATTGGGGCAGAACAGCCCTATTGGGTTTATTTAATGGTTAAATGATTCCCTTTTCTCTGTAATAATAAAACAGTACCTGTACTTGATCCCAACTAAGATATAATTACCCCTTATTGGGGCAGAACAGTCCTATTTAGTGTATTTAATGTTTCAATTATTTCTTAGTAGAAGATCCAAATTAAAAAAATATAGAAATCCCAGGTCCTAAGCATTCGTGATAACAGGTTCCATTCCCGTATTTCTCTTCAGAGATGAAGATAAAGGGAGTTTTTCTTGTTGTGGGGCTTTTTCGGATGGCCAGATCCAAACAATGCCCCTCAGGAAAATGGGTCACACTCATTCTGGCTTCCTCTTAGTACAATTCAAGTGGAGGGAAAGGGAACCATGTAACTAGCCAGTCAGTGAGACAATGGCTGCTTAGGCAAAGCTGAAACTTTAGCTGTTACAAATGCAGGAAGCACCTCATCAATCCTGTGATAATGCTGTCTGCACCCCACTCCGCCCCCAGCCACTCCCGCTATGTTGCTTACTTGCTGTGAACAAATAAAGATGGCTGTGTGTTCCATAGTGGGAAGCAGAGCCATCTTTATTTTTCCACAGTAAGTAAGCAACGTAGTGGGAGTGGCCTAGGATGGACCGGGAGCGGTGGTGGGTCCTTGAGTCGGGTACCCAGTGGGCCCCAGGTACCCCGGATCAACTCTGTTTCTGTCAGACTGAGCAATAGAACTGAACAGAAAAGTGTCAGGAGACGCTTCCTGCATCAGTAAATGAAGCTCTTGCCTTCTGTCTGGGGAAAACAACAAATGTAAATGGCGAAAGTGCCCAGAAAAGCAATTTATGTGAAGCTATAGGGGTGGCTATATGTCCCCTTTGAGAATGAATTGTAGCAATTATACACGAAGTGAGGGCAGCCATGTTCCTGTAATGGTTCGGCTCAGTTACAGTAGGATTTTCTCAGCCTATAAATTATATAAGCGAGGGCTGTACTCGAACACACAACTTGAAAGGAAATATTTGTGTAAAGAAATTCAAAGAGGGACCTTTACATTTTGTCCATATTATCAAATAGTCCCGATAATTGGCCCCATATTTGTTATTTAATCAAGTTTTTTTTTTTCTTCCTCAGCCGCTAAAGCGATCTGACAAACAGGGATTGTGCAACGTCTTGGCTTTCGCTAAAAGGCAATTCCTCGTGTCTGTCTATTATTATATGGGCTTTCTATAATGATGTGATAAGCACGAGCGGGCAGCGCTCCAACTGCGGCGATTCGGGGTTCTGTATCTCTGAAGATTAAAACCAAAAAAGTACAGCAATTATGAAGAGTAAGGAGTAGGAGAATAGGGGGTGCACCAATGTCATTTAGTAGGATACTGGGAGTTACCCAATCAGGGGTTAATCTACCCAGTGGTTTAACTAAAGGTCCCCATACACGGGCCGATTGCAGCTGCCGATATCGGTCCCTTGGGCGGATTCGGCAGCTTATCCTCCCGTTTAGGGGCAGAAACGACGGCCATACCCGACCAATATCTGGCCTGAAATTGGGCAGATATCGATCGGGCAGGTTCAAAGATCCAGTGGGATCGGGGAGCTGATGCGGTCCCTGAACCGACTGCCCCATTTCCGCCTTTATAATTCGATCGTTTGACCCAGGGCCAAACGATCGAATTAGCCAACATGTTCCCTGATATCGCCCACCCGTAGGTGGGGATATCGGGTGAAGATCTGCTCGCTTGGCGACCTCGCCAAGCGAGCGAATCTTCACGTGTATGGGGACCTTGAAGAGGCAGCAGTTGCTGGGGGGGCCCGGACCACTTTCTCTATAGTAAACCCCCCTCCCAACCGCTCTCCTACCTGAGAGCTAGCGGGCAGGGAGTTGGGACGTGAGGGATGGGCAGGGAGTGGAGATTTGAGGGGTGATCAGGTGTGGAAAGAGAGGGGTAGGTAATGCTTGCATGCGTTCCGGGCCCCTCCAGAAAAAAATTTTTGCAGGGGGGCCCAGAACAGTCTAGGAACGCCAATGAATCTACCTTTTTAGAAAGATCTCAGCCACCCATGCTGCACCCTAGTCACCTTATTGTCACTCTTACCCCAAGCTCGGTAGGTTTGGAGGCTGGGCTGGGGGTAGTCTAAGGGCACTGAGCTCCCACACAGTGATAATTGCCATATTTCATGTCTCCATAGATTCAGGGATAGGGCTTTATTGACAATATTTCCAAAGGTGTAACCTCCAGTGCATATAATGTGTAATGTGTATGTGGCATTTGGGGGCGTTTGTGGTCACGGCATCACACATGCACCATTTTCTCTGCATTAGTTGCCTTAACTGTATGTAATTCCAACAGGGGGTGCTGCGCCAAGTGGGTCAGGTCCAGGAACAACTAAGCAGACACTGGTAGTGGGTGTATGTGGCTCAAATTGTGGGTGCAAGTGTGGGTGAGGTCCAGGTTTCAGAAATTGGACCCACACAGATCTCTAACACTGAAGAAATTTGCCTTTTTCTTTTGCACGTATGTATTATTGTATGTCCCTTTTAAACTTTCGGGTCTTGCTGTTTGGTTGCTATGACTTATCAAACCTGGGGCAACATTTGCATCTCTTTTTAAAAGGGGTGGTTTTATTTATAAAATAAATGATCTTTAGCATGATGCAGATATTATTATTCTGAGACAATTTGCAATTGGTCCTCATTTTTTTATTTTTTTGTGTTTCTTTTAGTTATATAGTTTTCTGTTCAGCAGCTCTCCAGTTTGGTATTTCAGCAGCTATCTGGTTGCTAGGGTCTTGTTTATAATAGCAACCAGGCAGTGGTTTGAACAAGAGACAGATAGATGAATAGGAGAGAAGAGGTCAAGAAGTCAAATAAGTCAAAAACTGTAAACACTAAATAATGAAAAGAATTTGTTAGTTGTTAGGTATAGGACATTCTATAAGATGCAGATTTTTTTATATTTCATTTTGAAATTTCACATGGGGCTAGCCATATTCTTCATTTCCCAGGGTGCCACAGCCATGTGACCTGTGCTCTGATAAACTTCAGTCTCACTTTACTGCTGCGCTGCAAGTTGGAGTGATATCCCCCCCCCCCCTCACCCCCAGCAGCCGATCAGCAGAACAATGGGAAGGGAGCAAGATAGCAGCTCCCAGTAGGTATCAGAATAGCACTCAATAGTAAGAAATCCAAGTCTGGCTTGGGACTCCTCCAGTTACATGGGAGTAGGAGAAACAATAGGTTAGCTGAAAGCAGTTCTAATGTTTAGTGCTGGCTCCTTTTGAAAGCTCAGACTCAGGCACACTTTACTGCTGCGCTGCAAGTTGGAGTGATATCCCCCCCCCTTCAACCCCAGCAGCCGATCAGCAGAACAATGGGAAGGGAGCAAGATAGCAGCTCCCAGTAGGTATCAGAATAGCACTCAATAGTAAGAAATCCAAGTCCGGCTTGGGACTCCTCCAGTTACATGGGAGTAGGAGAAACAATAGGTTAGCTGAAAGCAGTTCTAATGTTTAGTGCTGGCTCCTTTTGAAAGCTCAGACTCAGGCACACTTTACTGCTGCGCTGCAAGTTGGAGTGATATCCCCCCCCCTTCACCCCCAGCAGCCGATCAGCAGAACAATGGGAAGGGAGCAAGATAGCAGCTCCCAGTAGGTATCAGAATAGCACTCAATAGTAAGAAATCCAAGTCCGGCTTGGGACTCCTCCAGTTACATGGGAGTAGGAGAAACAATAGGTTAGCTGAAAGCAGTTCTAATGTGTAGTGCTGGCTCCTACTGAAAGCTCAGACTCAAGCACTCATTGTTTCTATAAGGGCCTCTCTAACAACAGGTCTCACCCAATGCTTCCCTTGGGTCAGTCCGACTCACATTTCTATTTATTGGCACTGGGTACACACCAACCTTGATTCCTGACATTGTTTGAGAAGAAGTGGAAGCTTAATACCCCCGCTGCTGCCCATGCATGCTGTAATGTTTGGTAAGCGAGTTCCTAGAAGCTTGAAGACTAATAATATTTCACCCTTAACCCAACATGCAGGTAAACAGTCACACTTCAATATTTTGCAAACAAAAAGAGCTAAGATCGGATCCAGTCTGGGTTTCTAACCATGGCCGCACTGTGGAAAATGTGTTGGAATTAATTAAACACAAGGCTTTCATTGCTCGGTTTGAGCCGTCCTGCCTGTGGTGGGAATTTTGGCTCATCCGCAGCAGGAAAAGCTGAGCCAGAAGTGTGACTTTATTTGGCTCACACTGACATTTTCATCTCACTCTATCTCGAATTAGCCGCGGCGGTTGTAAACCAAGACAACAAACTCATTATATACGGAGAACCTTCCGTTTCTCTCCTCGGTAGCCTCCAAACAATCCAATTCCGAGGAAGAGATCGTCATGTTTTGGGCCGTGCAAAAAAAAAGAAAGAAAAAAAAAAATTAAGACGTAGAACTCATTAAAAAACATGGAATTCAAGCTACAATTACCTACAGAAGAGAATTCTCAGTTCCGTACAACAGTCTCTTTGTTCCAGGCTTCCACGAGGGACCCCCCGATCACCTTTGAAATTGCAGAATCGGCCCCTTTTGGGGGGACTGCGGCGTGCCTCCTATTTCTTGTTTCCTGGCAGAAGAAATAATATTACATTTGCAGTAAAGGTTATCCAAAAAAAGCCCCATTATGATCTGCATTAAGCCAAGGACCAAGGCATTTGCTCCTAGTGAACATCATTTTAAAGTAATGAGTTTCAAAAAGCTTCTTTTTTGGGTAAAAACGTAGGGAGGCTGGCATGATTAATGGGTAATAATTCAAAAACAAACAAAACCATATGGAAGAATTCTGCTCAGCTCATTAAGCCTGGCGTGAACATCGATCCTAGGGAGGAAATGCATTAATAATTTTCTAGAAAATGTTCTAGAAATTCTTGGTCCAATGTTATTCCCTGTGGCCATACAGAGAGCAATAAAAGCTGCCAACTTGTTCTCTCAGACTGTGTTGGCAGTTTAGTGGCCAACAAATAATTCTGCCCAAAAATTGGCCATATATCTATCAGGCAGGTTTAAAAATCCAGCTGGGGGAGGATGGCATCAAGGGGCCAATTTTGTCTTCTTAGGTATCCATTATGATCGAGTTGTTAGCCTGGTGTCCAAAAGATTAGATCTTCTCAATTTCGCCCAAAACATTGGTGGCTAAATTGGGTTAATATACACTCATTTGGGACTATTTCAGACTAGCAGATCTTGAAGTGTATGCCGAGTTCCATGCAAACCTGTAGATATTGTCCATAAAAATCTAATCCATGAAGCTCTTAGACTGAGTGGGCAGTCTACTGGTCAACAAATCATTCTGCCCAGCTCATATGTAGCTAAAAATTGCACAGATATCTATCAGACATGTTTAAAAATCCAACTGGGAGAAGATGGCATCACCGGGCCGACTTTGTCTTAGGGATCCATCATGATCCAGTTGTTAGCCTGGTATCCAAAAGATTAGATCTTCTCAGTTTCGCCCAAAACATTGGTGGCTAAACTGGGTTAATATACACTCATTTGGGACTACTCCAAACTAGCACATCTTGAAGTGTATGCCCAGTTCCATGCAAACCTGTAGAGATTGTCCATAAAAATCTAATCCATGAGGCTCTTAAGGTGGCCATACACGGACCAATTTTTTACTTACAAACGACCGATTCCCGAACAATCCGATGCTATCGTTAAGTTATCGTATAGTTGGTGGTGTACGAACGATCGTCGGCCCACTAAACGAGCCGACATTATCGTCCCCAAAATCGATCGGCCAGGTTTAAAAATTTTGGTCGTTTAACGATAAAATCTGCCAGTTGGTGTGAGTGTCAGACATTTGTCTTTCAACGATTGTTCTCTGCGCATGTCACGATTGCCAGCAGCGGAAGTCAACGACATTCGATCGTACGTAGATGTACGATCGTACGTAGATGTACGATCGTACGTATTTTACGATAATGATGCGACGAAATCTTTCCCGAATTATCGTTGCCCGTGGATGGCATATCGTATGGGAACTCGATCACCATACGATCGTTTGTCGATATAATCGTTCATCGCACAACGAGCGAAATCGCCTCGTGTATGGCCACCTTTAGACTGAGTGGGCAGTCTAGTGGCCAAAAAATAATTCTGCCCAGCTCATATGTAGCTAAAAAATTGCACAGATATCTATCAGACATGTTTGAAAATCCAACTTGGAGAGGATGGCATCAATGGGCCGACTTTGTCTTAGGGATCCATTATGATCCAGTTGTTAGCCTGCTGTCCAAAAGATTAGATCTTCTCAATTTGGCCCAAAACGTTGGTGGCTAAATTGGGTTTTTATACACTCATTTGGGACTACTCCAAACTAGCAGATCTTGAAGTTTATGCCCAGTTCTATACGAACCTGTAGAGATTGTCCATAAGAATCTAATCCATGAGGCTCTTAGACTGAGTGGGCAGTCTAGTGGTCAACAAATCATTCTGCCCAGCTCAAATATAGCCAATAATTGCCCAGATATCTATCAGGCAGGCTTGAAAATCCAGCTGGGAGAGGATGGCATCAACGGGCCGACATTGTCTTAGGGATCCATCATGATCCAGTTGTTAGCCTAGTGTCTAAAAGAATAGATCTTCTCAATTTGGCCCAAAATGCTGGTAGCTAAATTGGGTTTTTATACATTCATTTGCAACTACTCCAAACTAGCAGATCTTGACGTGTATGCCCAGTTCCAAGCAACCTGTAGAGATTGTCCATAAGAGTCTAATCCATGAAGCCATGAAGTTTGATATACCTTCTCCACTGCTGCTCATCTGGCTAATGGGCAGGGTACACACCCAATTGGCGGAAGTACCAATGTAAACAGTGTCTCCAGCTAATAACATTTCCCAGCCCCCAACCCCAACAACACAGTATCAGAACCAGTCAGAGAAGGCACGTTCAAGTCCAACACAGTTAAGTAAGTAGCCTTCAAGTGTGCAAAGGTTGTGACTTAGAAACTATGAATAGAGCTACAGAGATGCCAACTGGGAGGTTTTATGCCCTGTCCCAGAATCCCCCACCACCCTTATAGTGCTCCAGCTTCACCTCGTTATGCCCATTATAATGTATATTTCTGTTTAACCCAACTCTTGGACAAATGGTTGACTTTAGGGTTGGGCAGATAGGAGAATTTCCTGGACCAGGTTCCATCAGAGGGGTCCCTTGAAGGATATAGAAGAAAGTTCATGTTCCATTGTCTAATGACTGTTACATTTTTTTACAATATACATTAGTGATGTGCAGCTGCAGTTGCTTAACTGCAACTCCCAGTATCCCTTGACAGCTTAAGATTGCCAGAGGGATGCTGGGTGTCACAATTCAGCCGTAACAGGGGGGTTGCAGTTCGGATATGAGGGGTTGTTCACCTTTGAGTTAACTTTTAATATCACAGAACGGCCAATTATAATCAGCTTTTCAATTGATCTTCATTATTTATTTTGTATGGTTTTTTATTTGCCTTCTTCTTCTGCCCCTTTCCAGCTTCCAAATGGGGGTCACTGACCCCGGCAGCCAAAACCTATTGCTCTGTGAGGCTCCAGTTTTATAGTCATTGTTACTTTTTATAACTCATATTTCTATTCAGGCCCTCTCCTGTTCATATCCCAGTCTCTCATTCAAACCGCTCCCTGGTTGCTAAGGTCATTTGGATCCTAGCAACCAGGTAATTGCTGAAATTCCAAACTGGAGAGCTGCTGAAGCAAAAGTGAATGGAAGGCAGCCCCACAGTTTGGGAATCACTGTCCTAAGTAATGTTTTTCCATCACACCCCCCATTTGCACCCACTGGTGGAGGACGTTGGATATAATACATGGTCAAACCATTAATTTCACAGTTGCTTGAAATAAAAAACAACAAAGTCAACCTTGAATATACACCAGGGTTTATCATTTCTACACACTACCGCCCCCCCACCCGCTTTATTGAGGGATACAACACGCCAAGAATGCCAACACAAAGGATGGAATGCTGAGGATTCACTGTTATAAGCCCTATAGGCCGTTGGCAATGGGAAGTCCTGCCAGACACTAAAGCTTTGAGACTAGCGCTGCTGCTTCTACAAGGGGTTAAATACAAATATGCCATAGGACATATGATCTACCCCCCTCTCCCAATAGTAAAGGGTATGTGTCATGTGGAGATGTTCCCCTATATGTAGGCGGATTTAATGTGATGGCGTGAATGCTTCTCGCTAAATCTGAAACATGTGATGCACCCAAGGCAACACGAAGGCAATAAGCTTCCAGATTGCGAGCGCAGGACTCGCCGTCATACCGGGAGCTACTGGAGCATCAAACAAGGGGGAGAAACATGGGGGGAAAAAGAAGAATTTTAATATAGTTGTCTGGCCAACGACATTCAATTCAATTACAGGGGACTTTGCTGCTCTGGCTTTGGGGCATGTTGCTTTCTGACCTTCTGATTCCGATCCTATTAGTTGTTTGATTCTTTACCGCCAGTGAGGGTATTGGGAGGGAGAACAGAGACAATTGCCCCTTTCTGTAATAACCCCCAAGCACTTGGAGGGATTTATCATAGAAGGGGTAATAATATAAGGGCAAAGCCACAGTCTAATTCTGGACTGCCATGTTGAACTATGCGCCAGTGCAATGTATTGTGGGCAGGTCGGACTGGGGGGTGAAAGGCCCACCGGGGCTTCCGCCCCAGGGGCCCTGCAGGTGCCCCCACTGGCCGCGTCCCCTAACCCCCCTGCAAGAGCCCCCCCTAACCCCCGACAGGGTCCCCCACCCGACGTCCTCCCCTGAGATCGCATAAATGATTGGGCAAGGGGAGCGCCGGCAAGGGTCGGGTCTGGGCCACCGGGGCCTACTAGGGCCGGAGCCCACCGGGATTTTTCCTGGTGTCCTGGCGGCCCAGTTCGACCCTGATTGTGGGATGTCACGTGCTCTCTGGTAGAGGGAATACAGCCAATGAGGTTTTAATCAGGCCAATCTAATCTAGGTTGCCGGGGTCACCGATCCCATCAATAACATTCAGAAAGTATAAAGCTGCCCATACACGGGCAGATCTGCTTCCTTGGCGATGTCGCCAAGCGAGCAGATCTTCACCCAATATCCCCACCTGCAGGTGGGTGATATCGGGGAACCTGTAGGCGAATTCGATCCCCCAGGGATCCCCCAGGGCCAAACGATTGAATTATAACGGCGGCAATGGGGCAGTCAGTTCGGGGACCGCATCAACGAGCCGATGTGGTCCCCGATCTGACTGAATTTTCTAACCTGGCCGATCGCTATCTGCCCAGTTTCAGGGCAGATATCGGTTGGGCAGGCCCCTCGTTTCTGCCCCAACACGGGCCGATAAGACCAATTGAAAAGTTCCTTAGAAAAGTTTATTTAAAGGGGAACTTCCCCATGCACACTGGGAATTGTGTTCAGAAACAGCTGAAAGGGAAAGTGACAGGTTGTTGTGTTTTACTTACCCTTTATTAATCTTCTCAAACTGCACTTTCAAGGTTCTATTTATAACGAATGGGAGCCTGGCTATTCTGCCCGGACTTATTCCCGAGGTACAATGTCAGGGTTGTGCGCCGGGGAGCAGGGATACAAAGCGACGGCTTGTTTGAACATCTGGTTCTCATAAGGAACCGACTTGAATGTTCAGCCTGAGAAATGACAGCTCTGTTTGCCACGGTTTGGAGAGCAATGAAAAGCCCAAAGCCCAGAGCAAATGAAAATGATTTGCATGTGTGAGTGGGAGCTACTGGTTTGTGGGGCGAGCAATGGCTCGGCAATAGCCGTGCAATATTCCTGTAGCTATATGGGTGCGGCCGGGGTGTCCTTAGTGGTGCCTGGGTGCCTGAACATGGTAGTGCCAAGACCAAGTGCTTTAAATAGGGGTCTCTGACCCCGGCAGCCAAAATCTATTGATCTGTAAGGTATTATTATTGTTATTTAATTACTTATCTTTCTATGCTGGCCCTCTACAATTCGTATATCTCTCATTTAAACCACTGCATGGTTGCTAGGGTAAATAAGACCCTAGCAACCAGATAGCTGCTAAAATGCCAAATGGAAAGCTGCTGAACAAAAAGCTAAATAACTGAAAAAACATAAAAAAATAATGTCTACATCATAATAAAAGTTAATTTACAAGTGAACAATCCATTTAATAAATGCTTGCATAGTTTCTTTTCTCTTATGTGGCCTGTTGTGCCATGAGGGTAGAGAGCTATATGGGGGCTGATGCGGGGGGCCCTTAGGGGGGGTGTGGGGGCCCTGGGGCAGCCGCCCAAGTGGGTCCCACACTCTCCAGTTCGACCGTGTCCATTCCAGTCCATAGGGGTTCAATACAAGTATTATATAGTATAATAAAGCATAATAAAGAATAGTATAGTATAGTATAATAAATTCTAGTATTGTATAATAAAGTATAATATTGTATAATAAAGTATAATATTGTATAATAAAGAATAGTATAGTATAATAAAGTATAGCATTGTATAATACATTCTAGTATAGTATAATAAAGTATAGTATTGTATAATACATTCTAGTATAGTATAATAAAGTATAGTATTGTATAATAAATTATATTATAGTTTAATAAATTATAATAAATTCTAGTATAGTATAATAAATTCTAGTATAGTATAATAAATTCTAGTATAGTATAATAAAGTATAATAAATTCTAGTATAGTATAATAAAGTATAGTATAGAAGGGAAGAAGAATGGAAGGAGGGCAAGATGGCGAGGGGAATATATTATATCAGCGTTGCTTAACCAGGACAAAAGTTACCATGGCTTCTGCCCCAGTCATTGTCATCTGTAAGGGAAAACTGTCAGTCAGAATAACTGCTCCCCATTATAGTGAAAAGGAGTTCCTATTGTATTGTAATGGTGTAGTTGTGCCAGCTGATCTAGTTGGTGCCACTGGCACTATCTATCCTTTATAGTGTATGGGAATTGCTCTGCCTGTGTGGCACAGGGGTGAGTATCTTGCCACAGGGAGTATGAATCCCATGGTTCCATTGTGCCAGCAGTTCTATGCATTTCTTGCCCTGCCAGGAATGCCAGCTATGCCCGTGCCCATGATTATGTCTTGGTTCAATCAATGCGCCGCCGCTTGACAAGGTGTAAGTAAGGGGGGAGACTGATCTTGCAGCCTAATTAACTCTACGTTGCCTTAAGTCCTTGTATTTATTTTAGTATCAGATTATATGACGTGTGCGCCAGTCCCCCCCATGTGCCAAATCACAAAGTGCCATTTTTTTTGCCCTACCGGGGCTATTTGATGTGCGCCTTGAGGTTGAGGCCAAGCCAGACGCGCCGCACATGATCCGAGCAGATGAAGTTGCATTGACCTGGCCTTTCTCTGGAACATTTGGTAACAGTTTACAACCAGGAATAAACTCCCACCCACCTCCATAAATACATATACACAGCTAACCCCCGGGACCCCCAACCAGATGTGCACTGTCTCCCCGCGCTCCATGGAGAGAAACAATGGGCACTTAGAGTGGGCCGATCCATGCAATGATGCCGTTCGGCAGGGTGGATCATGTGTTTATTTGGGCTCCAGCTGTTACAGAACTACAATACCCAGAATCCTCTGTCACTGCAACAGTATCCTGCAAAACCTGGAAAAAGTTGCTTGTCCCTATTCATGTCAACAAGTGGCTCTCAACTTTGTAGCTAAGGGTACAGTAAGGGCTTATTTACCAAACTGCAGACAGGTGCAAAGTGCAAAAAGAAAACAGGCATAAAGCACCCTGTTACTGTCCTGTGCTTTCTTTAATAGGCAGCAGTACCTTTCTGGCTGCAATTCTAGCTATGTGACAGAGAGCTCAGAGAACCTATCCATACCAGAGATCCTATCCATACCAGAGATCCTATCCATACCAGAGAACCTATCCATACCAGAGATCCTATCCATACCAGAGATCCTATCCATACCAGAGATCCTATCCATACCAGAGATCCTATCCATACCAGAGATCCTATCCATACCAGAGAACCTATCCATACCAGAGATCCTATCCATACCAGAGATCCTATCCATACCAGAGATCCTATCCATACCAGAGAACCTATCCATACCAGAGATCCTATCCATACCAGAGATCCTATCCATACCAGAGATCCTATCCATACCAGAGAACCTATCCATACCAGAGATCCTATCCATACCAGAGATCCTATCCATACCAGAGATCCTATCCATACCAGAGATTCTCTCTATAATCAGGGTCAGACTGGGCCCCCGGGACACAGGGAAATTACCCAGTGGGCCCCAGCCCTGGTGGGTCCAAGCGGCCCAGACCCGACCCTGTTGCCGCTTCCCCTGGCCACCGATGTCCTCCCCTGATGCGTTCACATATGTGCATTCAGGGGAGGACGTTGGGCGGGGGCCCCGGTGGTGGGGGGGTTAGGGGTGCACGGCGGGGGCCCCTGCAGGGGATGTGTACCTTGGGGGGTGTGGGGCCCCCAAGGTTGGAGCCCCGGTGGGCCCTGCACCCCCTAGTCTGACCCTGTCTATAACAGAAATCCTATCCATATAAGAGATCCTATCTATAACCAAAATCCTATTCATACCAGAGATCCTATTTATACCAGAGATCCTGTCTATATCAGAGATCCTGTCTATATCAGAGATCCTATATAGGATCCCAGAAATCCTATATAGAGAGCCATTGTTTATGTTGCTTATTTATGCTTATTTAGCTACTGACCGCATTCATTTAGAGTGTCTTACCGAGATAAGAAAGCTTAGCAAGGCAAAGTAACAACAACCACAGTTGTTTCAAAACATGTACACTGGATACAGTCTATCACATTTGAAAATACAAATAAAACAGAAATGTACTGTATTACCAAAGCAGATTTGGGGGGGTTTGTATCAGTTTTAAGGTTTTGGTAAAAAAAAAATTGTAAGTATTTTTCCATATATTCAGAGATTCCTGCTAAATTGTATGGGGTAACAGCAGCGCTTGCTTATGTTTATGGTATCTCTGTACTAGGGTTGCCATAAGACAATCTTACAGGTAGAGGAATGGGGGTCAGGCATGAAAGGGGGTGGGTCATGATGCAAAGGGGATGGACAGTAATGTAAAAAGGGAGAAGTGATGACAAAAGTGGGACAATGGAGCTTGGGTGGACAAAGCGCAGGTTATGGAGCTGATCGGGGGCTTAAGGGGGTAGGACAGGGGCTCAACCTAAGGGGCACCTATAATCACAGCGAGCAGGGAGATCTACTCATTATTCGCATACACACCAAACAACATGGCCGCCCGCACCAGGAGCTCCCTCCCCAGGTGGCCTAGCGGCCTAGAGGCCTAGCGCTGACGGGGGCTATTTTTAAAAAAAAATATTTGTTTCCCCCAACCAGAGTGCAGGCTTTATTTATCTATTTTCTTGGATTATAACACAACAGGAGAACTGTGTGAGATCAGAAGAAAGGTAATGGCCAGCAATGGGAAACAATGCCAAGCCCAGCAAATTGGTCAAGGACAAACCAAAAGCAGAGCCTACACATGCACTGTACTTGCAAATATAAAGGGAAAGCAAAATGGAAAATGTAAACATTTTCTCTGTACATGAAATGCAATGAATAAGCCCCCGGTCCTTTGTTTGCCCCTGATAAGACATGTAGATCATGTGACTGCGGAGGGGCCCAGGAGATACAGTGGTTCCAGGACATGGGGCAATTTCAGTATATGTTTATGAAAAATGTTTAGGGGCCACTTATTTGATTTTCCAATGAGGCCCAGTATTCTCACTTTAATTACAGCCGACATGGCGGCAGCGTGACAATTGGCCCAGTGCTAGCCAACGGCACAGTCTGCAGCTGAGCGAGGATGAGTATGGTTAAAAGCCACACATCTAGACTAATATCTGGCCGAGGCTTCTCTGCAGACGCATTTATGCCGGGGACACAACGCCACGGCCGAGACTCATGCACAAAGCACTTTAATGAACTCCAGGCTTGGCACAAGTGCTGAAAATATGAAACAGCTTTGCTCAATATGGGAGAGAAATCTTTGATAAGCGGAAGGGAAAGGGGGGGGGTGATGGCGGTTCAATAGTCGGTGTGGCATCTGTCAGGCTGCTGCCGTCTAAAGCCCCTTTATCTGGAGAGAACCTGCGCTCACAAAAGATCTCTTTTAATTGGCTGCTGGCAAGAACATAAAAAGAAGGCGCGCTCTGCCACTTCTCAGGTGGCTATCTCCGGCACATTGTGCAAATATGTTGCTCTGGTCTCCCTCTCGCACGCCTGACAACTACACACTCCCACCCTAGAACAAGGAGCTTGAGCTCCCTCTTGTGTCTGTGATGGTAATAACAGTTTGACCTGTGCGTTGTGCTGTGCAGAATACTGGATATTATTATTATTAACATTTATTTATAAAGCGCCAACATATCCCGCAGCGCTGTACAATAAGTGGGTTCCATACATTGGACATACAGAGTAACATATAAAGCAACCAATAACCGATACAAGAGGTGAGGAGAGTCCTGCCCAAAGAGCTTACAATCTACAAGGATATCAGCTTCTGTCTGTCTGGGTCACAAGTGTATACTGGTGTAGGTGCAATATTGAAATTGCATCTAGTAAAGGAAAACTACACCCCCAGAATGAATACGTAACCATCAGATAGTTTATATTATCTTAAGTGGCCTATTAAAGAATCTCCCCAAACTGGAATATATATATCAGTAAATATTGCCCTTTTACACCCTTTCCCTTGAGCCGCCATTTAGTGATGGGCTGTGTGCTCCCTCAGAGATCAGCTGACAGGAAGTGATGCAGCTCTAACTCTAACAGGAAGTAGTGTGGGAGCAAAAGACAGAGTTCTGTCCATTCATTGGCTGATGGGGCCTAGCATGTATGTGTGCCTTGGCTTGCTTGTGTGCACTGTGACTCCTATGATCCCAGGGGGCGGCCCTTAGTACTTAAAATGGCAGTTTCCTATTTAGGATTACCCAATGGCACATACTACTAAAAAAGTATATTTTTATGAAAATGGTTTATTTAGATGAAGCAGGGTTTTACAAATGAGCTGTTTATGCAATATATTTTTATAGAGACCTACATTGTTTGCAGGTAGAGTTTTCCTGAGCCAATCAGCAGGCAGGATTTACTGGAAAGCAGTCATCAGATTTTTCCACCTAAAGGGACATCCATGTTCAGTAAACTTAACAGTGACCATAACATGTTCCTCTTTGATCTGCACTGACCCAGACCCGCTGCCCCCATGTAATGCTGCCAGGATATGAGCGAGTGTAATTGGCACACCTCTGCCCCAATGTGCTTCCTAAACTCTGCCCTCTCATTAGGTAACTGCCACATTGCATGCCAAGCGGAGCTCTGCCCAGCCTTCCCATCACTTTGATGCCAGTTTGTGTTGGAAAATCAAGCCTTTGTATTCACCCGGGAACATTCCGTAGACTAGAGAGAATGCAAGCTGGTGTCCGATATAAACAATATCAAGTCAGAGTCACAAGGGACATGTACTAAATGCTTCATAATATTGCACCTATAGGCACAGGGAACTACATATCCCAGAAACCTCTATGGAGATGTAGCATTTCTAGCATTTAAGTCTATATAATTTATACCAAAAAATACTAGGTACCAGTATAGGACCCATTATCCAGAATGTTTGGGACCAAGGCTATTCCAGATAAGGGTTCTTTCCGTAATTTGGATCTCCATACCTTAAGTCTACAAAAAAATCAATAAAACATTAATTAACTTAATAGGATGGTTTTGCATCCAAAAAGGATTAATTATATCTTAGTTGGGATCAAGTACAGGTACTGTTTTATTATTACAGAGAAAAGGGAATCATTTAACCATTAAATAAACCCAATAGGGCTGTTCTGCCCCCAATAAGGGGTAATTATATCTTAGTTGGGATCAAGTACAGGTACTGTTTTATTATTACAGAGAAAAGGGAATCATTTAACCATTAAATAAACCCAATAGGACTGTTCTGCCCCAATAAGGGGTAAATATATCTTAGTTGGGATCAAGTACAGGTACTGTTTTATTATTATAGAGAAAAGGGAATCATTTAACCATTAAATAAACCCAATAGGGCTGTTCTGCCCCCAATAAGGGGTAATTATATCTTAGTTGGGATCAAGTACAGGTACTGTTTTATTATTACAGAGAAAAGGGAATCATTTAGCCATTAAATAAACCCAATAGGGCTGTTCTGCCCCCAATAAGGGGTAATTATATCTTAGTTGGGATCAAGTACAGGTACTGTTTTATTATTACAGAGAAAAGGGAATCATTTAGCCATTAAATAAACCCAATAGGGCTGTTCTGCCCCAATAAGGGGTAATTATATCTTAGTTGGGATCAAGTACAGGTACTGTTTTATAATTACAGAGAAAAGGGAATCATTTAACCATTAAATAAACCCAATAGGGCTGTTCTGCCCCCAATAAGGGGTAATTATATCTTAGTTGGGATCAAGTACAGGTACTGTTTTATTATTACAGAGAAAAGGGAATCATTTAACCATGAAATAAACCCAATAGGGCTGTTCTGCCCCAATAAGGGGTAATTATATCTTAGTTGGGATCAAGTACAGGTACTGTTTTATTATTACAGAGAAAAGGGAATCATTTAACCATGAAATAAACCCAATAGGGCTGTTCTGCCCCCAATAAGGGGTAATTATATCTTAGTTGGGATCAAGTACAGGTACTGTTTTATTATTACAGAGAAAAAGCAAATCAGTTTTAAAATTCTGAACCATTTGATTAAAATGGAGTCTATGGAAGACGGGCTTTCTGTAATTCTGAGCTTTCTGGATAACGGGTTTCCGTATACTGGATCCCATACCTGTACAGATTTACATGCTCGGTTTGCTACGGCCGTGTTCCCAGGCTTCGCCTATTGACCTGGGCCCCTGCCTGCAGTTTGGTAGCTTTATCGCTGAAAGAGTTAATGTATGGCTACTGATGCTGAATGGCCTATTTATTGTTTCAGGGAAGCAATGACAAAACAATTCAGCGTTATCTCCCCGCTCGGTGCTGCGGGGCTCGGCGGCAGGAAGTGTCCTCTAAATGCACATCCTCTGCTTCTGCTATTTAAATCTCCCAGATAAAGGCAGCCTGGCACTCTAACCCAAACAGTAAGAAGCCACATCTTATGTAACCCGTACTACTCCCAGCGCCCCTCCCTGGCACAAACACAGCCATGGTTATACACTAGTATGGTGCCAGCGTCTAGTATTTTGCACCAGCCAATCAGTGGTTAGGTTTCATAAGGCTGGTGTAGATGCAATAAAGAAAGCACATTACTGATTGGTTGTTATGATATAGTAATATTGAAAACATACAATACAGAATAAGGCAGATGAGGTTAATTTAACCATATTGTTTTACTGGGTTTGGGTCCTGTGCAAGGGAACATCTATCCATTTCCGAAGAGCAGGGATCCCCAACCTTTCTTACTCGTGAGCCACAGTCAAATATAAAAAGCCTTGGGGAGCAACACAAGCACCATAAAAGTTCATGGAGGAGCCAAATAAGGGCTGTGATTGGCTATTAGGGGCCTCTATGCACCCTATCAGCTTACAGGGGCTTTATTTGGTAGGAAATCTTGTTTTTATTCAACCAAATCTTGTCCCCAAGTCAGGAATTCACTGCACTGTTGCACTGAGAGCAACATCCAAGGGGTTGGGGAGCAACATGTTCCCCCCGAGCCACTGGTTGGGGATCACTGCCGTAGAGCAAGATATGGGTTCTTTGAACCTTTTTATTCCAAGAGCATCCAGAACTAAATACAAGAGCACACATTGCCGCCGACAGACCAGATATAATGTTCTGGAGATAGGCTGGGGGGGGGGTACTACCCCAGTATAATGGGGGGAACTACAATGCATGTAAAGACCAGATGAGTGGATCTTACAGTGTATAGCCACCTAAATGGACATTACAACCCCAAAAATTATTTTTTGCCTAATAAAAGAAAACATAATTCAAAGCAACTTTCTTATTAAAATTATAAGTGCTTTAAAAGTTATTAGTAAATGTAATTGCCATTGAAATCAGCATTTGTCCTGGTTGTTACTTTTTAAACCATGTTGCAAAGGTCAGTCTCCCCCAGCGAGTCAGGTCTGTCAGGCTGCTGCCTTGTGTTACATTGTTTCATATGCCAGAGCCCCCAAAGCAGCAATTATTTATACAAATAACTCAAAAAACCATTACAAATATGTAATGAATGTATATTCATGTTTTCTTTTGTTAGGCAAAATAATATTTTTGGGGTTGACATGTCCTTATAGACTAGCAATAAAGTGCAGGCTAGAGACTGGGTACATAAATCCCTAGACCAGAAATACAAAGAAAGAAATGGGCAGGGTGCATAGTTCCCCAATACAAAGGTCAGTCCCAAAAGTTTAAAGGGCAGAGGGCAAACTGTCCAGTGCAGGGCCCCATATTGATGGAGGTGTCAATAAGCAGACAATTCTGCAATCAGCATGGGGCACCCTACTGTCCTTCCTAAGTGCGGGGCCCAGGTTAGCTCCCCTATCTGACAGCTGTGACTATAGTACAGGAGGGGGACTGGGTGCCTATTTCCCAATAAAGACCATTAATTAGTGATGAGCGAATCTGTCCAGTTTCGCCATAAAATTCACGGAATGGCAAGAAAATTCGCGAAATGGCGGAAAATTCATGATACGAACTTGTGGCGTGATTTTTTTGTCGCCCGCATGGTTTTTTTTTTGTCACCTACGTCTTTTTTGACGCGACCGTGCCCTTTTTTGCGCCCAATTTGACGCAACATTCACCCACTTTTGACGCGTCCGTGCCCAATTTGGCACAACCGTGACTTCACGGATGTTTCACTAAACTCTTGTAGATTGTAAGCTCTTTTGGGCAGGGCTCCCTTCCCCTCCTGTATTGGTTACTGATTGCTTTATATGTTACTCTGTATATCCAATGTATGTAACCCACTTATTGTACAGCGCTGCGGGGTATGTTGGCGCTTTATAAATAAATGTTAATAAAATAAATGTAATAATAATAATAACAATAATAATAAACAACTGGGCAATTGTGGCATGGTCGCGCCCACTTTCAGTGCAACCACGCCCACTTGGGATGCTACCGCGCCCAATTTTGACGCAACCACACCCACTTTTGACACGACCGCGCCCAATTTGATGTGACCACGACTTTTTTGACGCGCGACAAATTTTTACGCGGTGAATTTTCACGGGAGTTTCACAAAACAATTCGCCAATGGCGAAATGTGGAAATTCGCTGCAAATCCATGCCTGGCGAAAAAATTTGCTCATCACTACCATTAATATATATTATATAATATATAAGAGATGGCCAGAATACTCATTACATCGGATAGGCCAGGCCAGAAATACATTACAAGAGGGGAACTGGGTAAGTACTTCCACTGTGGAGTTAAGAGGGGTCAGGGCCCAAGTAGACAGTACAGAGCCACAGCAACAGGGTTGGAACTAGTATGTGGCAACTTGAGACCCCACGAGAGTCCCAGGCGTGTGAGTGTCACAGAGTTATTGAGCTCAGTGTTAAGAATTGTGTGGGCCTTCCGTGTATTCATCTTTATTGTCTATGGGGCAGGGTGAATCAGCCTTTATTTCCCTCCCATTAAGCTAAAAGGGTTACTGTAGTGTCTGTGAGACAGTAGTGCCGCTATAGAGTCGGGACTGGACAGAATCCAAAGAAAATAAAGGACTCAGCTTCTGGGGAAACTCTAGTAGCTGAATGTGCCAGGTCTTATGTTCTATAAAAAGGATGGGAGAGTCAGAGTTTGTTGGGTCTCAGCATTATACCTGGGTCTGTCGCTGTGCAAGAAGATTGGTAGCAATGCACATTTTTTTTCTTCCACAATTCAAATTTTTTTCCTAGAATTTCTACATTTTTTGACCTTGAGACCTTTTGCCAAAGTTGCACAAGTTGCATTTGTGAAGGTTCTCACTCATCCGGGTCATGGTATATCTGTATCAAGTCACATCAATCGGACTTGCTGTATTTTTCTTGAAGACAATTCACTAGTCATCTGACCGGCTTTCCTAATTCAGAACTGAGTTCCAGTTCAGTTGATTTGACTTATCACTGCACACATTGCATTATGGGTCATTATGGGTGCCACTGGTCAATGCCGGGTATAATGTATAGGGCTCCCTTGTGCCACTAGTAGTAGGAAAATCCAATGTATTGATGCTTTTTTTTCAGTGCAAGTGCTACATAGACACGGTTCCAGCCCCTTCTGTACCTGTAAATAGCACATGAGGTAGCAGTAAAGCAGTACATTTACTTCTAGATTTATTTTATATATATCATAAAAGTTATGTCTATGCTTTCAGGTATCCGTTTAAATGAACATAAAAGTAATATAAGGAGAGAAAAAGAAAAATCTGAACAAGAAAGTGGAAAGAAATATGTATCTGAATTATCTGTGGCCAAACATTTTTATGCAGCTAAGCGCTCAGTGGCACAAGTCAGATGGGCAGTATTAGAACAAGCCCATTTACTCAGAGGTGGAAATTTGACTAAACAATTATCAAAAAGAGAGGCAGTGTGGATTAAAAAATTGGATTCTCTTTCCCCTCAAGGTTTAAACGAAAGCTTCAGCTTGAAATGTTTTTTATAGACTTTGTAACTGTTTATTGTAGGATACTTTGTATTATTGGTTTTTAAATGTGATACTTTGGGGCACATTTACTAATCCACGAACGTCCGAAAAGCGTCCGAATGTGTTTTTTTCGAAATGATCGGTACTTTGCGACTTTTTCGAGCTCTCAATACGAAAGTGGCGATAATTCGCGAAAGTCGTAATGGCTATGAAAAAGTCGCGACAATTCTCCAAAGGCATAATGGCAATGAAAAAGTCGCGACAATTCACGAAATTTGTTATGGCTATGAAAAAGTCGCGGCAATTTACGGGAAAGTCGTAACGGTGACGAAAAAAATCGCAAAAAATGCGGAAAAGTCGCAAAATGTTCGTTTTCCAATCCGAATTTTTCTCATTCGGATTCGGATTCGTGGATTAGTAAATCAGCCCCTTTGTGTTTATGGTTATATGTTTTATAGATTATGAAGTGTAAAGGACTCCCATGAAGGGGATTGTCGGTTCACATAATTGAATGGCTGCTTGGGACTGTTTGGCATTGCAGCCGAGATGGGGTTAATGGGTCACATGGTAGTGTCACATGGTCTGTTAAAGGAACAGTAACTCCAAAAAATGAAAGAGCTTTAAAGTAATAAATATATAATGCACTGTTGCCCTGCACTGGTAAAACTGGTGTGTTTGCTACAGTAACACTACTATAATTTATATAATAAGCTGCTGTGTAGCCACGGGGGCAGCCATTCAAGCTGGAAAAAAGGAGAAAAGGCACAGGTTACATAGCAGATAACAGTTAACCTCTCTAGAATACAATAGTGTTTTATCTGTTATCTGCTATGTACCTGTGCATTTCTCCTTTGAATGGCTGCCTCCATGGCTACATAGCAGCTTATTTATATAAATTATAGTAGACTTTCTGAAGTAAACACACAACTTTTACCAGTGCAGGGCAGCAGCACATTATATTTTAGTTACTTTTATACACTTTCATTTTTTGGTGTTACTGTTCCTTTAAGGTATTTAGTGAGTAAATTGTTCACTTGTGTGTATTGCACCTGAAGAAGGGGTCACCCCCGAAAGCTTGTGCTGTTTGTTCATTTCTGCAAATAAATGATTTAAAGGCATTGCCGACACTGGTGTGCTTCTTCCCCTTTGCAAAGATACATGGAAAAAAGGCTTGGGAGCGGCTGTGGAAGTCAAGCCCCCTTTGAGAACATGTATGTAAGTGGCCATATGACAACAAAAATACCTGCCCCTATTCATTTTAGCTCCCTTGGCTTAACAGCTGCTTATGTGTTTTACTGTCCTGCCCAAGGCCAGAGCTGCCAACCCGAAGGGATAGTTATTTCATATTAAGTGGCCTATTAAAGAATCTCGCCAAACTGGAATATATATATCAGTAAATATTGCCCTTTTACATCCTTTCCCTTGAGCCGCCATTTAGTGATGGGCTGTGTGTTCCCTCAGAGATCAGCTGACAGGAAGTGATGCAGCTCTAACTGTAACAGGAAGTAGTGTGGGAGCAAAAGGCAGAACTCTGCCCATTCATTGGCTGATGGGGCCTAGCATGTATGTGTGCCTTGGCTTGTTTGTGTGCACCGTGAATCCTATGATCCCAGGGGGCGGCCCTTAGTGCTTAAAATGGCAGTTTCCTATTTAGGATTACCCAATGGCACATACTACTAAATAAGTATATTTATATGAAAATGGTTTATTCACATGAAGCATGGATTTACATGTGAGCTGTTTATGTGATATAGTTCTATAGAGAGCTGCATTGTTTGGGGGTATCGTTTATAGTTTTTTTCTAAGGACCAGGTAGAAAAGATTGCATTGGTGATTGTGACATAGATTCAATGTTGGAACAGGCAAAGTCATAACCCAAATATTAGGCAGAGGTCTAGGTGGGCAGTCGTCTGGAAATTCAGGACCCTGCCAGGGGTCTATAACCAGAATATTAAACAAACGGAGCCACCCAGGAACTTAGCAAAAATAATCTGTCTGAGCACCATGTGGCACGGTAGTGCATTACACACATTGCAGCTGCAGCCGCTGGTAGGGAAAGGGTTAAAGATGGGTTGTTTAGTACAAGGCCTTTGATTGGAGAACAAAATGATGTGGTAGAACTTGATGGACTTGTGTCTTTTATCACACACTGCCGTTATACCATTAAAATGAATGGACTTTGTGTTGGAGTGGGATCCGTGACAAGTTTGAGGATTTCCTGCCAACTATGGTAAAAATGTACCATCATTAATCTCACTTTGCTCATGTCTACTGTCTACAGCCGAGGGCAGCGGCATTTGTTCATGTCTATGGATGCCACAGGATAAAAACTTGCACATCATTTTAGGGTGATATTGAGCACAGCTGCAACAATATCCGACCATATAACCCCTGTATTGCTGGGCCATGCCCCTTATGGTTTCATGTGAGCAGAGCTTAACATGGGGATCTCCAACCTTTTTTACCTGTGAGCCACATTCATATGTAAAAGGAGTTGGGGAGCAACACAAGCATGAAAAAGTTCCTGGGGGTGCCAATAAGAGCTGTGATTGGTTATTTGGTAGCCCCTATATGGACTGGCTCTGTTTGGCAGTACATCTATATATATATTGTACATACTGTATCTACATTTACTTTCCAATTTGGTAAATAGGTAGCAATAACCTCTAAGGCTGGGCCTTGGTTAAAACTCTCTTGGAAATGTCTCCATTAGAGGCCTCCTTGTGGTGCACGGTACAGAGAAAGGTCCTTTTTGGAATATGAATGACATTATGGGCATCTTCTGTAGAGCTAGTCATTGGGGCCATAGGGCTAGTCAGATATCCAAGCTATACAGAACCCTTGGCTCCCACAGTTGGGGTAGTGGGGGTAATAGGGTAGTGACCATATGTGGAACCATCCACAGGGATGCAACATGTAGTGCTCTGGTTAGTGTGGAGAACTTTATGTACTGCCAGTGTTGAATTCTCAATTGTTGCATAAAAAAGGTGGTAATTAAAGGCCTGTGATAGGACACAGGGGTACCCTCATTGTAGCTTATGGGCTACTCTAGTTACCCTGACTTTATGTCTCAGCCCTCCCTTTTAGAATGTAAGCTCTTGCGAGCAGGGCCCTCCCCCTAGTGTCTCCGATCCTCATCCAATGTAACTGCAAGCCATTTTTGTGAACTGTTTATATGTCCATGTTAACTGTTCTGTCTTTTGTACCCCTCTATTCTGTAAAGCGCTGCGTAAACTGATGGCGCTATATAAATAATAATAATAATAATAATAATACTCTACCATGAAGCTATTAAAACAAGCTACTCCTAATTTGACAGTGTTTCCCAGTGCTGCCATAATGATCAACATTTGTCCAACTATTTAATTAAACTGCCCAACTAAAAACTTAAAGCCACACCCTTACAGTTTTCAGGTGTTGTGGGAGGGGTTACTGTGAATTGTAAATCAGCATTGGCAGGGTGACCAGTTGCCCAACCCTTATAGACAACATTTGCCCGAACTTAGTTTCCATTCATGTTTCACATGGAGGTTCCATTGCGACCCAAACTGGAAGTGAAATGACCCCCTTATCCAAATCCCCCTCCGCTCTATTAATTGCCCCGTTGAGGTCGGACCGTCGACACGTCTCTACCCTTTGTAGACATTCTACAAATACATTGTTGTGCTGCAACAATCAACAATACAAAAACTCGTTCTATCCACCAGGGACGCGCCACAATGAACCTAGACAAAGAAAAAAAAAAAGAAATATTCCTGGCCAGCTATTCCTGACATCTGTATCCTGCCTGAACTTTTGCGTATCGTTTATACGCTCCGTGCTGTCACACCTGCCCGTGCAGACTTGGACATTTGACACTTGAAAAAAAAAAAAATTATATATATATATCTCCTAGCACGTATCATCCAGAAAAACACCATTGTTTTTAAGTTCTCTTATCTCGGTGCTCCCAAATATCCTGTTGCTTGGAGCGAGTGCGGCCAGGGTCAATAGAATTCTCTTCCTGCCCCTGGCTGACTTCATTTCCCAGCCTTAGCACAATCTCATCCGCTCCAAACAACCCCATCAAATCCACTTTCTGCTCAGCGCGAAGCTATAATTATTATTTTTTTTTAGCAATATTAAACCATTTATAAAACTGTTTGGGAAGATGGCTAGCACCATTAAGGTAAGATACCTGTTTTGGGGTTTTTCTTCTTTGTTTCCATTGAGTATTTTTCTTTTTAAATTAAAAGTTCATTTTTATCAAAGACAGATAAGTCTGGTTTCGGGCAACACCCCCAACCGCCACAATAGCAGGCAACGAGATTTCCTCTGCAGTGCTTAGTAAATTTCCTTTTTCCTATCCCAACCATCCGCATGCTTTAAAAACTTCAATCTCGGCAAAACCGTATATTTTTTAAATTTCCCCTTGAATAGTGTGGACCCACCGTGCAATTTTTCTATCGTTTTTTTGCATTTCAAATTTTTTTTTTTAATTTCTGTTTTTATACATTTGTGTCTGGGGTATTTCTTCCCCTTGAAAATCGGGTGGTTGGACATTGGAATTACTTTTTCTACGCACTATACGACATTATGTTGCTTCTGTTTTGCCTTTTTATTTTTTGGAAACGGCCCGTTTTCCAATTGCATATTTGGATTTAACGAAAGATGCACTAATTAAGGATTTTGTTTTTGTGCTATAATTGAATATTATTGTTTTAAATGGTCATACTAGCTGCCTGGTAAACTAATTCATTTTTGTTTTATTTTCCATAAAAGATTTCAATAATTTTCTATTGCTTAATAATTGTTAATGTACATTATTATTCTGAATATTTCTGCTCATATTGTAATTGCAATCACGAGAGCGGCAATTACAATTTATGTAAGTGTTTTTGAACCGAGGCTATGATCTGAATTGAATGTGAAATCGTATAGAGATGTCGGTAGGTATAAATATACAATAATTTGGAAAGGTCCTTACAAATTTATTAGGTGAGTGTATTGGTATCTAAAATTGTGATGAGAATGTTTATTAGCATAGTGCGAATTGTCATATAAATGTAGCAAATATAAAGTGGGGTTTCTCTGTAATAATAAAACAGTACCTGTACTTGATCCCAATTAAGATATAATTACCCCTTATTGGGGCAGAACAGCCCTATTGGGTTTATTTAATGGTTAAATGATTCCCTTTTCTCTGTAATAATAAAACAGTACCTGTACTTGATCCCAACTAAGATATAATTACCCCTTATTGGGGCAGAACAGCCCTATTGGGTTTATTTAATGGTTAAATGATTCCCTTTTCTCTGTAATAATAAAACAGTACCTGTACTTGATCCCAACTAAGATATAATTACCCCTTATTGGGGCAGAACAGCCCTATTGGGTTTATTTAATGGTTAAATGATTCCCTTTTCTCTGTAATAATAAAACAGTACCTGTACTTGATCCCAACTAAGATATAATTACCCCTTATTGGGGCAGAACAGCCCTATTGGGTTTATTTAATGGTTAAATGATTCCCTTTTCTCTGTAATAATAAAACAGTACCTGTACTTGATCCCAACTAAGATATAATTACCCCTTATTGGGGCAGAACAGCCCTATTGGGTTTATTTAATGGTTAAATGATTCCCTTTTCTCTGTAATAATAAAACAGTACCTGTACTTGATCCCAACTAAGATATAATTACCCCTTATTGGGGCAGAACAGCCCTATTGGGTTTATTTAATGGTTAAATGATTCCCTTTTCTCTGTAATAATAAAACAGTACCTGTACTTGATCCCAACTAAGATATAATTACCCCTTATTGGGGGCAGAACAGCCCTATTGGGTTTATTTAATGGTTAAATGATTCCCTTTTCTCTGTAATAATAAAACAGTACCTGTACTTGATCCCAACTAAGATATAATTACCCCTTATTGGGGGCAGAACAGCCCTATTGGGTTTATTTAATGGTTAAATGATTCCCTTTTCTCTGTAATAATAAAACCCAACTAAGATATAATTATTCCTAGTTGGATGCAAAACAATCCTATTGGTTTTAATTAACGTTTTATTGATTTTTTTAGTAGACTTAAGGTATTGAGATCCAAATTACAGACAGAACCCTTATCCAGAATACCCTTGGTCCTGAGCATTCTGGATAATGGGTCCTATACCTGTAGAGGAACGCTTATCCAAATACCCATTATCCAGAAAGCTCTGAATTACAGGAAGGCTATCACCCATTGAGTCCATTTATAACAAATAATATTCATTTTTAAAAATGATTTCCCTTTTCTCTGTAATAATCAGAACCTTGTACAGCTATAGGACCCCTTATCCGGAAACCCGTTATCCAGAAAGCTCCAAATTACGGAAAGCCCATCTCCCATAGACTCCATTATAAGCAAATAATTCAGAATTTTAAAACTGATTTCCTTTTTTATGTAGAAATAAAACAGAACCTTGTAATTGATCCCAACTAAGATATAATTAATCCTTATTGGATGCAAAACAATCCTATTGGGTTTAATTAATGTTTTATTCATTTTTTAGTAGACTTAAGGTGTGGAGATCCAAATTATGGAAAGACCTCTTATCCGGAATACCCTTGGTCCCGAGCATTCTGGATAATGGGTCCTATACCTTGTACTTGATAGTAACTAAGCTGCATGAATCCATAGTGGTGGATAAACAATCCTACTGGGTTTATCTAATGTTTAAGTAAATGAAAACTTCCAGTACCGAGAATTCTGGATTATAGATCCTATACTTCTATAATTCAAAAAAAAAAAAAAAAATACACAAAAAAGTACAGGGGAAAATATATAATACAGGTATGGGATCCCTTATCCGGAAACCCGTTATCCAGAAAGCTCCGAATTATGGAATGCCCGTCTCCCATAGACTCCATTTTAATCAAATAATTCAGAATTTTAAAACTGATTTCCCTTTTCTCTGTAATAATAAAACAGTACCTGTACTTGATCCCAACTAAGATATAATTACCCCTTATTGGGGGCAGAACAGCCCTATTGGGTTTATTTAATGGTTAAATGATTCCCTTTTCTCTGTAATAATAAAACAGTACCTGTACTTGATCCCAACTAAGATATAATTACCCCTTATTGGGGGCAGAACAGCCCTATTGGGTTTATTTAATGGTTAAATGATTCCCTTTTCTCTGTAATAATAAAACAGTACCTGTACTTGATCCCAACTAAGATATAATTACCCCTTATTGGGGGCAGAACAGCCCCATTGGGTTTATTTAATGGTTAAATGATTCCCTTTTCTCTGTAATAATAAAACAGTATCTTGTAATTGATCCCAATTAAGATACAAATAATCCTTATTGGATGCAAAACAATCCTGTTGGATTTAATTGCAGTTTTATTGATTCTTTGGTAGACTTAAGGTATGGAGATCCAAATTAGGGAAAGACCCATTATCCGGAATATCCTTGGTCCCGAGCATTCTGGGTCCTATACCTGTACACTAAAATCCACCCAAGAATTAATTACTATTAAATAAAAGCTAAAAGACATTTTTTAAACTAAATAAATTTTAAAATCCATAACAAACTTTCCTTTTGGGGAGGAATAACAGAGAGGAGTTTACGCGAGCGGATTTTGGTGGAACAATGAAGCTGTCCAACTAAATATTTATATCTGCTCTGCGCGTCTGTTCTGTCCTGATAAGGAGTATTATTGTTGTTTCATACGGTAACAGAAGCCTGGGGAGAAATGATGCATTGAAGCACAAGTCAATTACGTGGCTTAAGGCTGCAGGATTTTTGGGGTAGAATGTGTTTAAAAGGTACTGTATATATATATATAGCAGAAGTGGGACAATAAAATAATGTTTGGTGATACTGACAATGGTTACACAGAGCTATCAAGTACCGGTATAGGATCTGTTATCCAGAATACTTGGGGCCTGAGGGTTTCTGGATATGGGATCTTTCTGTAATTTGGATCCATACCATAAGAGGACAATTTATTAACAGTCACATTTTTTTCCCCCAAATCGATCTTTTTAGCGCAGGTAAATTCGATTTTTCCAGGTTTTCGTATTCTTATTCGTATTGGTTCTGTGTTTTTTATTCATTTATGCTTTTTTATATTCAGAATTTTTTTTTATAAATGAATAATATTTGTGCTTTTTTCAATCTGTAAATTGGTTTGTGGTACAAAAAAAATTGCACAAATTAGAATTTTGACAAATAGGCCTCTAACCCCCAAATGTAATAAAAGGCACAATGTTTGCCCTATGTTTGCCCTAGGAGCAGCAACCACTAAGAAGTTTGCTTTCAAATAGGTGACCAGTACATCTTACCTGCTGGTTGGTTGTTATGGGTCACAGCTCCTTAGCAAACCTAGTAGGATTGGTTTGTCCCCAATATGGATTCAAGTACGAGTTACTGTTTTATTATGACAAAGAAAAAGGGATATCATATTTAGAAATAAGAATAATTTGCTGAAAATAGACTCTATGGGAGATGGCCTTCCCATCTCCTAAAGAGCTTTCTGGATAATGGGTTTGTAACTAAGCTTTCCCATACCTGTATGCCAAGGTAGCACTTACTGGTCACCTGTTTCAAAGCACACATCTTATTGGTTGCTATGTGTTACTTCACCTGGCCAAACATAGTGCCTTTTATTACATATCTTTTTCCTCTGCATCACTGCATTGATCCCTAGTATTGTATATTCTTCCACTTCACCAATGGTCAGTTTGGCGCTTGACGTAAATTGCCCAGCGTGTTGATGATCCATACATCATGCAACTCCTTTTAGAGTTTGAGATCTTACCAGCAAGGCCTTCTAGCCATATTCTACAAGAGTTTGCTTTACGGCAGTGATCCCCAACCAGTGGCTCGGGGGGAACATGTTGCTCCCCAACCCCTTGGATGTTGCTCTCAGTGCCCCCAAACCAGGGAGTTATTTTTGAATTCCTGACTTGGGGGCAAGTTTTGGTTGAATAAAAACAAGATTTCCTACCAAATAAAGCCCCCTGTAAGCTGATAGGGTGCACAGAGGCCCCTAATAGCCAATCACAGCCCTTATTTGGCTCCTCCATGAACTTTTATGGTGCTTGTGTTGCTCTCCAAGTCTTTTTACATTTGACTGTGACTCACGAGTAAGAAAGGTTGGGGATCCCTGCTTTACGGGAAGGTTTTCTCCGGCAGTACAACCTTTAATCAAGTATTCATATAATGAAAATCTCAAAGAATCTTAATGTACCATAGAGTGAGTTAGTCGCCCGCAATAGATCTCGCTACTGAGAGCGACTAACCGCTCCGAAATGCCTTTCTACCGGCACCAATAGGAGTAGGCATCGCTTCGGCTTTCCAAAATAGCTCAAAGTAGCGCAATTTCAGAAAGCCTAAGTAATGCGTAGGCCTTTCCTTTGGTGATTCCTATTGTTAGTAGTGGAAGGGCATTTCGGAGCGGTTAGTCACCCACAGTAGCAGAGATCTATCGCGGGCGACTAACTCTCTTTGTTGGACATTATTCTAAAGGTTCTTGATACCCTGCCTCCTCCCTGATTCCTTGATATCTCTAGAATTAACATTTTCTACATCCTAGCTAGGCTTCTTCCATAACGTCCTACTAGCCGTATATCGTATGAGCGAGAAGGGACCAGGGCCACAATATTGCGCAGCACAAACCAACCTTTTTTCTGTTAGGCAGATGTTGCATTTCTAATGTGCTAACTCATGTGTAAGTGACATTTTGAGGTTTGTGGTTATTACATAGCTTTATTATGTGTCAGACATTCCTATATGACTGAGTGCTGTAACTGACACAGACACTAACCACAGATATGAGGGGGGGGGGTACCTCACCGTGGATGGGTTGGTTTATGGGTGAGGATTCCTTAAGTACACTTTGTTAATACATAACCAAACATGTCAACAGAAGTTGCACAATTTGCATCTACAAACATATTTTGTAATTGCATAATTATATGTAGTTTTGTAATATTTTGTTTACTCTTTTCATTCTAGTGAAATGCAAACCTAGCTCCAAATCCCAGCCTAACTGGCCCTCAAGCACCTACAGTCACCCTGCTATAGTTCCAGGGGTACCCAGGGCACAAATAAGCACTCACCCCAAATCCCCCCCTAACTGGCCTTCAGGCTGGGCCCCCTTAGCCCATAACAAGGTTACAGATATATAGAAACATTGGGGTAACAGTCACCCTGCTATAGTTCCAGGGGTACCCAGGGCACAAATAAGCACTCACCCCAAATCCCCCCCTAACTGGCCTTCAGGCTGGGCCCCCTTAGCCCATAACAAGGTTACAGATATATAGAAACATTGGGGTAACAGTCACCCTGCTATAGTTCCAGGGGTACCCAGGGCACAAATAAGCACTCACCCCAAATCCCCCCCTAACTGGCCTTCAGGCTGGGCCCCCTTAGCCCATAACAAGGTTACAGATATATAGAAACATTGGGGTAACAGTCACCCTGCTATAGTTCCAGGGGTACCCAGGGCACAAATAAGCACTCACCCCAAATCCCCCCCTAACTGGCCTTCAGGCTGGGCCCCCTTAGCCCATAACAAGGTTACAGATATATAGAAACATTGGGGTAACAGTCACCCTGCTATAGTTCCAGGGGTACCCAGGGCACAAATAAGCACTCACCCCAAATCCCCCCCTAACTGGCCTTCAGGCTGGGCCCCCTTAGCCCATAACAAGGTTACAGATATATAGAAACATTGGGGTAACAGTCACCCTGCTATAGTTCCAGGGGTACCCAGGGCACAAATAAGCACTCACCCCAAATCCTCCCCTAACTGGCCTTCAGGCTGGGCCCCCTTAGCCCATAACAAGGTTACAGATATATAGAAACATTGGGGGTAACAGTCACCCTGCTATAGTTCCAGGGGTACCCAGGGCACAAATAAGCACTCACCCCAAATCCTCCCCTAACTGGCCTTCAAGCTGGGCCCCCTTAGCCCATAACAAAGTTACAGATATATAGAAACATTGGGGTAACAGTCACCCTGCTATAGTTCCAGGGGTACCCAGGGCACAAATAAGCACTCACCCCAAATCCTCCCCTAACTGGCCTTCAGGCTGGGCCCCCTTAGCCCATAACAAGGTTACAGATATATAGAAACATTGGGGTAACATTCGCCCTGCTATAGTTCCAGGGGTACCCAGGGCACAAATAAGCACTCACCCCAAATCCCCCCCTAACTGGCCTTCAGGCTGGGCCCCCTTAGCCCATAACAAGGTTACAGATATATAGAAACATTGGGGTAACAGTCACCCCGCTATAGTTCCAGGGGTACCCAGGGCACAAATAAGCACTCACCCCAAATCTAATCCTTATAAGATTCTAGAAACCCATTCTAGAATTACAATAAGAAATTTGCCTATGATTTCTCAATACCTGTAGGCAATATGACTAAATTTATAGGAAATGACAACTGTGAATCATTTTTTTTAAAAATTTCTGAATCCCTGGACAAAGCAGCCCCATCAGCAAACCTCCCCACCATCTTGTTGCCAGCGCTGAGGTAGAAATGATTATAGATCCCAGGCGAATACAATGTGCCTGCTGCCTCCATTGCACCAAAGTGCTGCCCCAGCAGAACCCTAATGATAAAATGCCTGCAGACAGATACTTCCTTTGTTAATTTCCCATAGAGATAACTGGCCAAACCAGGGAGGGCCAATTAAGGAAGTGCTCTCAATAGCAACTTCCTGTTGAATAGTCTTCTGTTCATCATATACTTTAAAGGTAGCACGGCCGTATCATCCAATGTGATTGGAAGTGAACAAAGTCAGCATCAAACAAGGGTGTTTATGAGAACTCTGCCATTGTTTTCCCATTTCACAATGCATTGTTTGTGATGGGAGTCACAAACACTTGGCTGCTTCCCTTCGAAGGGACCAACAACACCCCCCCCCCCCTCCAAACTCATCTAATGTGAATCAGGATGTTCAAGGTCCTTTTGCCTATCAACATCCAGCCAGCCCTGGCACGCATCCCAACACTAAATGCTGAAATACAATGAAATGAAACCGTGCATTGTAAGTGCTCATAAACCTTATGCACAGTTCCCAAGCTGTTCCCATACAATAGAAACTTCATTTGCTATGTATTTATAACTGGTCATTTCCAGTTTTTAATAGTAAAGCTGCAGCATCTCCTTAATCACTTGGGATTCCTTCTCTAAGTTCTGCCTGTGTAAGCCTGCTCATTGCATAAGCTTTACAGCACGTATATGATGTGTCAGAGGGAAAATGGCTGCCGGGGAAAACTACTATTTGTTTTAGGAAAATGTGATAGTGCTGGCGAACGGAGGGATATATGCAGTACAAATGGTATGGTTTGGGTGTGGGAGATGTGCCCAAATTATATACATGTAGGGTTTACCTGTCCTTTAAAGCTGTTTTCTTAGACCATCCACACCCACTGCGCTCTCTCTCGTCTTAACCCTTTCTATCTCGCTGCTCCTTACCTCTGGAACTCTATCCCTGAATCCCTCTGTACGGAACACTCTTTTGAGAAAAAACTCAGACGCTACCTTCTGGAGCACTATTTTACATCAAAGTCAATTTGTAGATAAATAAATGGTTAATTACCACATGGGGATGTCCCAAAATACTCCAAACTAGCAATAAAACACAATTTTGCCTAGTCCTGCCCTTAAGGGCAAATGCCCATACCTGGTGCACACTTACCTTCCAGTTTGTGCCTGTATGTTACCCAACCACTTAGACTGTAAGCTCTACGGGGCAGGGACCTCCTTCCCACTGTGTCTCATACCACATGGCACTCATTGTATGTATGTATGTATGTATGTATAACTTTATTTATAAAGTGCTACTTATGTACGCAGCGCTGTACAGTAGAATACATTAATACAAACAGGGGTATTAAAATAGATAAATACAAAGTATTACCTGTGTATTTATACTTATTTATTGTATTTATTATAACACTTGCCCTCCCTGTGTGTAATTGTGTATATTGTAAGATTGTACAGCGCTGCGTACCCTTGTGGCGCTTTATAAATAAAGTTATACATACATACATACATACATACATACATACCTTGTGCAGGAATCCCTCCTATCTAGCCCCTTATATGGCCAGAGGTAAGGAGCAGTATAGAGACATGACAGGGAGGGAGTAAAAGACAGTGACTGAGAACAACAATGAAGATGCAGTGAAGTTCAAAGAAATAAAGGACTTTGAAAAGTAGCAGAAGAACGTTACAATATCCATTGGTCAACAGGGAGACATAATAAGGATTGTAATAGTCAGTTATCTCTTGAGAGCTTTAAGGGTGAAGACACACGGAGCTACTTAGTAGCAGCTACTTTTTCACTGCTTCTAAACTCCAGAAAATACTTTGCCATAGACAATACTGAGAATTGCCTCTGCTAAAACACACATAGAGACAATTATCAGTAAATGATCAGCATTGTCTGTTTTAGTAGCCGTGACAAGTAGCTGCTACTAGTAGCTCTGTGTGTCTTCACCCTAATAGAGAAGTTTAAGAAGAGGGAACTGAAGGGGGATGAGGTTGGATTCCAAAAGACCTGATAGTAGTAGGATGCAGAATGTTAGGTGGGATATAGGATAAGGATATAGAGAATAAGTTGCTTGGGAGAGAAAAGGACAGATCTTGGTAACATTGTGAAGGAAAAGGTGTCAGTCAGGTTTTGATACCGTGAAGGGAATCACCAGAACTTAATCCACTTAATCTCCAGTAACCCAAAACAACCAGACAACAGATTAGAGAGTATTATTAGTGAAAGAAGCATGCAACTGGTTCCCATGGCATATGGGGCAGGCTGGCCATGTTGCTATTAGGGACTTCTTGGTCCGTAACCTTTTTTCCTTTCACTTCCTCTTGGTCCAACTCTCACGCTGTGGGTGACGGGTTGGATAGAAGTTTCCACTGATTTTTTTTTTCCATCCACAATGGATCATGGAATTAAGAGATAAACAACCATCATTTTACAAGAAAAAATTGCCAGGCAGCAGATGGTATTCTCCGGCACAGCCTTTCCAGGGGCATTTGTGCCACCACTGGAGGTGTCACTTGCAGAGGAGACAAATGGCTGCCCACAGATAGGCACTTCATCAGAGCTCATGTAACTTGGGACAATGTTACAAAGCTTATACCAGATATTGTAAATTGCAGATGCTTGTCTTCAAACAAGTGATCTGTAAATGGTACCTGCTGGTTGGTTGCTATAGGGTACTAGACTTGGTGCAGTCTTTGTGACCGGTTACCCTACCCATTAGAGAACTGTTAAGGGAATCTAATGAACTTTGCAATGTTGGCTGCAGGTCTAGTAAATAATAGCAACCAATTAATTGTCTGACCAGTCAGTGCTCCCTACTGATTGGTTGCTGTGGGTTAGTAGACCTGGTGCAATCATTTGCTATCATTATTACATCTCAACCAAAAGTCCAGCTTTAATTAATGCAAGTGAATACAGAAGAGCACTAGCAAAAAAAAACCAAAACAATTCTGATAAATTCAAAATGATGACATTAATATGACTTTAAAAAGTTAAAATTATGACTTTTTATCTCATAATTTTGACTTTAAAGTCAAAAGTATGACTTTTAAACTCTTATCATATTTCTTATCATATAGGTCCTCCATAGGTGAGCTTTAGGAGCTACTGTCACAGAGGTTCTGGGTGACATCTGGGTGACAAGGCAAGTGGTGCAGGTCCCCTTGGGGATCAAAATGGCTTGATCACCCTTGACATTTCTATGTAGGATCCAATGCACAATCTATCTGTCCAGATATATCCTGCTTTCTGCAACTCATGGAATATCTAAAGTCACATGGGTCTGCTGTTCCTTTTCAGCCAAACCAGTTTCAGTTGCACAATATAAATATTAAAGGTTTCTGAAGCAAACGAGAAGTATAAATACTCTGCTATCTGTGGTTTTTTGGAAGTAAAAAAGATGTTCATTAAGTGATAATGGCATCTGGATAATCGTATGGTGGTCTGTGTGGTTGGGGGGTTGCTCCGCAAGCCTTCAGCCTGGCTCGGTCCCAATCCCGATTTGGCTCGGAGCTCTGTAATATATTTTACTTGGAATGGCCTTTGTTGAAATTAGGGTAAGAGAAATAACCAATTGTGAGCCTCTGTCTCAAATATTTATATTCCATTATCTTAAGTGTGCAGGCTGCAGTGTTTTTGTTCTGCCCTAATACGTTAAGGGCTCCAGAACCGGCTTTGCTGAAACATGCAATGATATTAGCTTCACACCCTGCATTTTTTTCCATGGATAGAGCTTTAGCAATGACAGAGTCTGATAGTCTTGCAAAGGGTCATGGGAACGCAGTTGTAATCTTTCCGCGCTCTGCATGGAAGTGTATGTTCCACTGGGCTCCGTGCAATCGCCCTCCTGCCTGTCTGCTCATTATCGCTTGGAATGGCTCATTCTTTCCAATAGTCCCCTATCGACCACTGTTGTTTTAATCAATATTTATAATGGGCGTCTCCCACTAAAGCAAAACGTGTCTGCGGTTTGTTAACGAAGGCTGTCATGGGGGTCTCTGGATTGCTAGAATGGTTTAGCCTAAAGAGATAATAAAATGTTACAGTATTATTGATACTGATATAACCATATCCAGGACCATTATGACTTTGAAGATTTTCATTCATCCAGGTCATGGTATATCTAGTATAAATAATAATAATAAAGCAACTGGACTTGTTTGGTAATCATTGAAGACATTTCAGCTTCTTCAGTTCAACTGGGAAGTCCTTAGCATATGTACTCTTCCACTTATCCATACCAGTCAGTTGAACTGAAGAAGCTGCTCGGATGAGTAGTGAAATGCCTTCAGTGATTACCAAACAAGTCCAGTTGCTTTAAATGTATTTAAACTACATATTCAGGACCATTTTTGTTTGTGGGTGGATTGTAGGGCTAAACAGATTTTGCAAGACCCTATTATAAAGTGGGATTAAGACACCTAGGGCCCTACAGCTGCTGTGGATGTAAAGCCTTCGGCTGCTGGTGGGTTTTGCTAGTTGGGGGCCACACATGTATGTAATAAAGATGGTTTCATGTGTTCAGACATAGGAGGAAGGAGGTCCCTATCCTGTCAAGCATAAACCTAAGTGGGTGATGCAAAGTATTTATATATACACTGGGGTTCGCTTGGAGGGGTTGAACTTGGTAGACTTTGGACTTTTTTCAACCCAACTTAACTACGTAGCCATATAGTGTTGTTGCCTCTGTCTTGGTTTACTTGTTGCTGTCTTGCTCTACTACCTTTATTTTGCCCCACAGATGCCACAATGCTGAATTGTTCCTTTTCCTGTTGCTATCTTGCCCTACTACTTATCCTACTCTTATGTGGTTCTGCCTTGCCCTACTATTGCTATCATCTGCAGATGCCAACTTGCCCCACTATCACCATTTGTCCTGCTATCCCCATCTTTGCCTACTGTCACCATCTATTCAACTGTTGCCACCTCACCTTACCTACACCTTGACTGTTACTGTTGCTCGACTGTTGCTGTCTTTTCTCCATGGCCAAACAATCTGATTGGCCTAAATAAATCCAGCTCATGGGTTGCCAAATCAGGCAAAGATCTGCTCACTTGGCACCAAACGTGCAAATCTTCAGGCCATTTTGCCTTGCTGTCACTATTATATGCCTATATAACCCTCACTCTTTCTACCTAGAACTGCTACCCTGTGGGATCCCAATAAATATAAGGACCCAGGGCAATTACTCGATTGTGCCTCCCCCTAGATACACATCTGAGTAGATCCAATGAATTTTCCATTGACAGTCAAGGATACTTCTCTAGTTAGAATGAAAGCAAATCAGGCAGTAAGCCTTCCTTTCTATTGTCTCTGTCCCAATAAGTTAAGCACCTCTACTGCTACTTGCTTGAACCCAATGAGCAAGAAAACTCCCTGCGATACAAAAAGGAAGGAAATTCAGATATTTCAGATATGACTGAGTACGGGAAATGGACACTCATATAACCAAAGATTAGATAATATCAACACATTGTTTTAATGTTGCATTGGATGTCAGGTGACAGTGTTTTACATGGGAAATTGAAATCCCATATATCCCATTGGGATAATCTAACATTAACTATAGTTTATACAGCGGCAGTGCCCAGCTCCATGTTGTAGCTCCCACCCTTTCCAGTCAGGTGATCCCAATGGGCCAATAACCTTGAAAGCAAGCAAGTTACAGGTAAAACTCAGTCCCTTTGACTTTTAAATATTATATAGTCATCAATGTATCCCTCCTGTGGCAATATAAACATAGAAAGCTCAAATCTGTGTAATACAGGTCAAGGATCACTGAATATACTCATTAATTAACATGGAGAGTGTACCCCCTACTGTAAATGATAAGGATATTAGCAGTCACTGAGGGGTTCTGTGCCCATATAAAGGCACAAGGCTGCAGGCTGAGTTATACAGGGAACTCTGAGTATCACTCATGTATTATAAGGGATAATGTACCCCCTACTGTAAATGATAAGGATATTAGCAGTCACTGAGGGGTTCTGTGCCCATATAAAGGCACAAGGCTGCAGGCTGAGTTATACAGGGAACTCTGAGTATCACTCATGTATTATAAGGGATAATGTACCCCCTACTGTAAATGATAAGGATATTAGCAGTCACTGAGGGGTTCTGTGACCATATAAAGGCACAAGGCTGCAGGCTGAGTTATACAGGGAACTCTGAGTATCACTCATGTATTATAAGGGATAATGTACCCCCTACTGTAAATGATAAGGATATTAGCAGTCACTGAGGGGTTCTGTGCCCATATAAAGGCACAAGGCTGCAGGCTGAGTTATACAGGGAACTCTGAGTATCACTCATGTATTATAAGGGATAATGTACCCCCTACTGTAAATGATAAGGATATTAGCAGTCACTGAGGGGTTCTGTGCCCATATAAAGGCACAAGGCTGCAGGCTGAGTTATACAGGGAACTCTGAGTATCACTCATGTATTATAAGGAATAATGTACCCCCTACTGTAAATGATAAGGATATTAGCAGTCACTGAGGGGTTCTGTGCCCATATAAAGGCACAAGGCTGCAGGCTGAGTTATACAGGGAACTCTGAGTATCACTCATGTATTATAAGGGATAATGTACCCCCTACTGTAAATGATAAGGATATTAGAAGTCACTCATGTATTATATAGATCAATATACCCCCTGGTGATGATCAGTAATACCCTAACATGTTAATAAAAGGGGCAATTTATTTCCTACAATACAGCAAATTATGTGATAGATGTAACATCACATATCAATATCTATATATATATACATGTATATACACTGTATGCAGAATGCTGATTGGTTGCCATAAGTATATTTTATTACAGTAACCATTTCAACCATGGCACTGACCTCAGAAGCAGCCATACTGTTTCCAACGCCAGTAATGATTATTACTGGTATTTTTTTCATTCGGGAACACAATGGCGTGATCGTCATTTTCCATCTCTCTTAAATATGTATTAAATATGTTTTTTCCCCCCCCCCCCCCAACTGTTTTCTCAGTGACACGAATGGAATGCTTTCGCCGTAATCTCCAAGGAGCACACAGCATACCCACCATGAAACGCAACCATGAATGTTTAGTCTAGATGGGGGGGGGGGGGGGGGGGAAAGAGTATCCTGCGCCTTTAATGTTGTTTATAACGGTTACACACAGCTTGTCAGGTGAAGGTTAATAGCCCTCCGGCTTGGGCTCTTCTAGGCACAGATGGGTTATCAGTTCTGAACACTCGTTACAAGATTAATCTCATTTCCGACAAGACTTCCTCTTCCTTCAACTGATTTTTGCTCAGCCATTTGACCTGTCATCGGTCGTTCGGAGCGGGGTGGATGTACCAAGGGCCCACTAAAGTGTTTAGCTCGGCGAAAACAATGAAAAGAGCACATCCTATCGCCAGGGAACATCTTTAGACTCGGGGGCCCATTGCCTGCGCCGTTTGAAAGGCCGTGATTTTTATAAACAATTCAAATCAGCAGTCGATTTAATGAGATCCACTCCCCCCCATTAATGCTATTCCCACTTTGAAGGCACTTCTAATGGATTTTAATTGTTGTTTGCGTCCTTCAAAGGGTTTTTTTTTTAATCGTAATGCAGTCCCTTGTGAGAATTCAGGATTATTATATCCCAAGGAGCCTGATTATAAAGAGATAAGGTGTTTTGTACATTAAAGAGCTCAATGAGCTTGCTGCAAAATGCTCTAAACCAGGGATCCCCAACCAGTGGCTCAGGGGGAACATGTTGCTCCCCAAACTCTTGGATGTTGCCCCCTGAATTCCTGACTTGGGGCAAGATTTGGTTGAATAAAAACAAGATTTCCTACCAAATAAAGCCCCTGTAAGCTGATAGGGTGCATAGAGGCCCCTAATAGCCAATCACAGCCCTTATTTGGCACCTCCATGAACTTTTATGGTGCTTGTGTTGCTCTCCAAGTCTTTTTATATTTGACTGTGGCTCACAAGTAAGAAAGGCTGGGGATCCCTTGTCTAAACTGTCCCCCCAATTGTTTCAATGGTAACTGCCCCGACCCTGCCAGTAAACTTGTGGCTAAGGTGATAACTGCCTGTCCTGTGACTTTACCAGGAGAATCCAGGTAAATACCATTAAAGAAAATCCCAAGACAAACTAGCTCTCCATAAAAATATCTTTTTCAGTACAGGTATCCGGAAACCCACGTTCCAAACTATGGAAAGGCCATCTCCCATAGACTCCATTTTAATCAAATAATTCACCTTTTTAAAAATGGTTTCCTTTTTTTCTGTAATAATAAAACAGTACCTGTACTTGATCCCAACTAAGATATAATTACCCCTTATTGGGGCAGAACAGCCCTATTGGGTTTATTTAATGGTTAAATGATTCCCTTTTCTCTGTAATAATAAAACAGTACCTGTACTTGATCCCAACTAAGATATAATTACCCCTTATTGGGGCAGAACAGCCCTATTGGGTTTATTTAATGGTTAAATGATTCCCTTTTCTCTGTAATAATAAAACAGTACCTGTACTTGATCCCAACTAAGATATAATTACCCCTTATTGGGGCAGAACAGCCCTATTGGGTTTATTTAATGGTTAAATGATTCCCTTTTCTCTGTAATAATAAAACAGTACCTGTACTTGATCCCAACTAAGATATAATTACCCCTTATTGGGGGCAGAACAGTCCTATTGGGTTTATTTAATGGTTAAATGATTCCCTTTTCTCTGTAATAATAAAACAGTACCTGTACTTGATCCCAACTAAGATATAATTACCCCTTATTGGGGGCAGAACAGCCCTATTGGGTTTATTTAATGGTTAAATGATTCCCTTTTCTCTGTAATAATAAAACAGTACCTGTACTTGATCCCAACTAAGATATAATTAATCCTTGTTGGAGGCAAGACAATCCTAGTTGGTTTAATTACTGTTTAAATAATTTTTTTTTAGCAAACTTAAAGTAGGAGATCCAAATTACAGAAAGACCCCTTATCCGGAAAACCCCATGTGCCAAGAATTCTGGATAATGTGTCCCATACCTGTAGTATGTGCCACTGGGTAATCCTAAATAGAAAATTGCCATATTAATAGTTCTAAGGGCCACCCTGGAATAATACAATTAATAGTGTACACAAACAAAACAGACTTTAGGCCCCATCAGCCAATGAATAGGCAGAGTTCTGCCTTTTGCTCCCACACTACTTCCTGTTACAGTTAGAGCTGCATCACTTCCTGTCAGCTGATCTCTGAGGGGGCACACAGCCCATCACTAAATGGCGGCTCGAGGGAAAGGATGTAAAAGGGCAATATTTACTGATATATATATTCCAGTTTGGGGAGATTCTTTAATAGGTCACTGAATATAATATAAACTATCTGTTGGTTACGTATTTATTCTGGGGGTATAGTTGCCCTTTAGGGTCACTGTAGGAGAAACTGAGCTTTTTGCCAAAACAGTGCCTACCACCCCATGTCCCATTGTTCTTAAAGTTGTTCCCTATTGGTATACAGCACCGGGCCAAATCCCTAGGTCACCCTACGGCCCCACTAGGGTCCCAAAGCCCCCCGGCTCACAACCCCCAACCATTGTTCACTAGGTATATGGCTCTACTGTCTACTGCCATGCTGGTATACACTCTGTTAGCGAGCTATTTATTACAACTTAAAGAAAATGTAAACTCTCAAGAGGAATGAATGTCCACTTTGCTCCTCTAGGCACTTATGAAATGTATGACAATTCGTTTTTTCTTTAGATTTCAAAATATAATAGATATTTTTAAGCTGCTAATATAATAAAACGGAAACAATAGCACCACCTGCTGGTCAGTTCTGCTGAAAACTGCATGTAGCACTGCCAAACAGTGCACTCTGTATGTGTAGGTACTGGACCACCATGATAAATTGCCGACCCCCCCCAAGGTTAACATAATCAATGCATTCGCCTGAAAAATACGTTTGTAAAAAATGGAAAGTTGTGATGTTTCTCTACTCAGAAAAGGAAGTCTGAATTATGTTACATTTCTCTAAGATGACTTTCCTTTTCTCATGAATGTAATTTTCAGCCGACTGTAGCCACTCTGCTGCAATGAACAGAAGGTAGCATTGTTATTTCTAAAGTAATCCCTCAGTACCGTTATCTCCCCTTTGTTTTGCCTTCAGTTGGAAGCAGATATGTAACAATTGAAGTAGCAGATGCAAAGGCTGCTGGTCCAGGAATATAGAGGGTTGGGCTCAGGTGATAAATGATGAACAGGTTCAATAACCATGAGGTTTAGGGTTATTCCTAGTAATATAACTGACTAATGGCAATGTTTATTGTGAGCCCAGAGCATTCCTCCTCTGCATATATGGATTTGTACATAGGGCTGGGAGCTGCCATATTGAATTGCTTAGACTATGTCAAGCTTAGAACACTAGTCCTTGCATATATATAGTCCTTGCATATAAGACCTAGCCACAGTCATACATTCTGCAATTTCATGCCTTTCAGCATTATATAACACTTTCCTTTTCTGTAATAACATTTGCGCTCAGTTGCCTATGGCGAGCCAACGACCCAGTGCACCCTGGGAACAAAACTGCACTTCTACTAAGCTGATTAATGAGAACCCTCCACTGTTTCCCACAGTGTTTCAAATGCAGGAAGCGCTAGAGCGCTGTGGCTATGACTTCCTAATGCGAATTCCATAGACATGGGGCACTTGAAAGGCCAACCGACGAATGATCTCGGACTTTACAGGACAGGCGCCGGGGTGGCGTTGCTTTCTGGGAGAGATGTATAGTATGTTGAATGGTATTATTTATAAGTAAAAATCCTCAAAAATTAGGTAGAAACTGAAAATAGCTGTTATTTAACATAGTAGCATAGTACAGGTATGGGATCCCTTATCCGGAAACCCGTTATCCAGAAAGCTCCGAATTACAGAAAGCCTGTCTCCCATAGACTCCATTTTAATCAAATAATTCAGAATTTTAAAACTGATTTTCTTTTTCTCTGTAATAATAAAACAGTACCTGTACTTGATCCCAACTAAGATATAATTACCCCTTATTGGGGGCAGAACAGCCCTATTGGGTTTATTTAATGGTTAAATGATTCCCTTTTCTCTGTAATAATAAAACAGTACCTGTACTTGATCCCAACTAAGATATAATTACCCCTTATTGGGGGCAGAACAGCCCTATTGGGTTTATTTAATGGTTAAATGATTCCCTTTTCTCTGTAATAATAAAACAGTACCTGTACTTGATCCCAATTAAGATATAATTACCCCTTATTGGGGCAGAACAGCCCTATTGGGTTTATTTAATGGTTAAATGATTCCCTTTTCTCTGTAATAATAAAACAGTACCTGTACTTGATCCCAATTAAGATATAATTACCCCTTATTGGGGGCAGAACAGCCCTATTGGGTTTATTTAATGGTTAAATGATTCCCTTTTCTCTGTAATAATAAAACAGTACCTGTACTTGATCCCAACTAGGATATAAATAATCCTTATTGGATGCATACCAATCCTGTTGGGTTTAATTAATGTTTTATTGATTTTTTAGTAGACTTAAGGCATGGAGATCCAAATTACGGAAAGACCCCTTATCCGGAATACCCTTGGTCCTGAGCATTCTGGATAAGGGGTCCTATACCTGTACATAGTAACATAGTAAGTTAGGTTGAAAAAAGATGTATGTCCTTCAAGTTCAACCATAATGCCTATATATAACCTGCCTAACTGCTAGTTGATCCAGAGGAAGGCAAAAACCCCATCTGAAGCCTCTCTAATTTGCCACAGAGGGGGAAAAATTCCTTCCTGACTCCAAGATGGCAATCGGACCAGTCCCTGGATCAACTTGTACTGAGAGCTATCTCCCCTACCCCTGTATTCCCTCACTTGTACTGAGAGCTATCTCCCATACCCCTGTATTCCCTCACTTGTACTGAGAGCTATCTCCCCTACCCCTGTATTCCCTCACTTGTACTGAGAGCTATCTCCCCTACCCCTGTATTCCCTCACTTGTACTGAGAGCTATCTCCCCTACCCCTGTATTCCCTCACTTGTACTGAGAGCTATCTCCCCTACCCCTGTATTCCCTCACTTGTACTGAGAGCTATCTCCCCTACCCCTGTATTCCCTCACTTGTACTGAGAGCTATCCCCCTACCCCTGTATTCCCTCACTTGTACTGAGAGCTATCTCCCCTACCCCTGTATTCCCTCACTTGTACTGAGAGCTATCCCCCCTACCCCTGTATTCCCTCACTTGTACTGAGAGCTATCTCCCCTACCCCTGTATTCCCTCACTTGTACTGAGAGCTATCTCCCCTACCCCTGTATTCCCTCACTTGTACTGAGAGCTATCTCCCCTACCCCTGTATTCCCTCACTTGTACTGAGAGCTATCTCCCCTACCCCTGTATTCCCTCACTTGTAGTGAGAGCTATCTCCCCTACCCCTGTATTCCCTCACTTGTACTGAGAGCTATCCCCCTACCCCTGTATTCCCTCACTTGTACTGAGAGCTATCTCCCCTACCCCTGTATTCCCTCACTTGTACTGAGAGCTATCTCCCATACCCCTGTATTCCCTCACTTGTACTGAGAGCTATCTCCCCTACCCCTGTATTCCCTCACTTGTACTGAGAGCTATCTCCCCTACCCCTGTATTCCCTCACTTGTACTGAGAGCTATCTCCCATACCCCTGTATTCCCTCACTTGTACTGAGAGCTATCTCCCCTACCCCTGTATTCCCTCACTTGTACTGAGAGCTATCTCCCCTACCCCTGTATTCCCTCACTTGTACTGAGAGCTATTCCCATAACCTTGTATTCCCTCACTTGTACTGAGAGCTATCCCCCCTACCTCTGTATTCCCTCACTTGTACTGAGAGCTATCTCCCCTACCCCTGTATTCCCTCACTTGTACTGAGAGCTATCCCCCCTACCCCTGTATTCCCTCACTTGTACTGAGAGCTATCTCCCCTACCCCTGTATTCCCTCACTTGTACTGAGAGCTATCCCCCCTACCCCTGTATTCCCTCACTTGTACTGAGAGCTATCTCCCCTACCCCTATATTCCCTCACTTGTACTGAGAGCTATCTCCCCTACCCCTGTATTCCCTCACTTGTACTGAGAGCTATCCCCCCTACCCCTGTATTCCCTCACTTGTACTGAGAGCTATCTCCCCTACCCCTGTATTCCCTCACTTGTACTGAGAGCTATCTCCCCTACCCCTGTATTCCCTCACTTGTACTGAGAGCTATCTCCCCTACCCCTGTATTCCCTCACTTGTACTGAGAGCTATCTCCCCTACCCCTGTATTCCCTCACTTGTACTGAGAGCTATCTCCCATACCCCTGTATTCCCTCACTTGTACTGAGAGCTATCTCCCCTACCCCTGTATTCCCTCACTTGTACTGAGAGCTATCTCCCCTACCCCTGTATTCCCTCACTTGTACTGAGAGCTATCTCCCCTACCCCTGTATTCCCTCACTTGTACTGAGAGCTATCTCCCCTACCCCTGTATTCCCTCACTTGTACTGAGAGCTATTCCCATAACCTTGTATTCCCTCACTTGTACTGAGAGCTATCCCCCCTACCTCTGTATTCCCTCACTTGTACTGAGAGCTATCTCCCCTACCCCTGTATTCCCTCACTTGTACTGAGAGCTATCCCCCCTACCCCTGTATTCCCTCACTTGTACTGAGAGCTATCCCCCATACCCCTGTATTCCCTCACTTGTACTGAGAGCTATCCCCCCTACCCCTGTATTCCCTCACTTGTACTGAGAGCTATCTCCCCTACCCCTATATTCCCTCACTTGTACTGAGAGCTATCTCCCCTACCCCTGTATTCCCTCACTTGTACTGAGAGCTATCCCCCCTACCCCTGTATTCCCTCACTTGTACTGAGAGCTATCCCCCATACCCCTGTATTCCCTCACTTGTACTGAGAGCTATCTCCCCTACCCCTGTATTCCCTCACTTGTACTGAGAGCTATCTCCCCTACCCCTGTATTCCCTCACTTGTACTGAGAGCTATCCCCCCTACCCCTGTATTCCCTCACTTGTACCGAGAGCTATCCCCCCTACCCCTGTATTCCCTCACTTGTACTGAGAGCTATCTCCCCTACCCCTGTATTCCCTCACTTGTACCGAGAGCTATCTCCCCTACCCCTGTATTCCCTCACTTGTACCGAGAGCTATCTCCCCTACCCCTGTATTCCCTCACTTGTACCGAGAGCTATCTCCCCTACCCCTGTATTCCCTCACTTGTACCGAGAGCTATCTCCCCTACCCCTGTATTCCCTCACTTGTACTGAGAGCTATCTCCCATACCCCTGTATTCCCTCACTTGTACCGAGAGCTATCTCCCCTACCCCTGTATTCCCTCACTTGTACCGAGAGCTATCTCCCCTACCCCTGTATTCCCTCACTTGTACTGAGAGCTATCTCCCATACCCCTGTATTCCCTCACTTGTACCGAGAGCTATCTCCCCTACCCCTGTATTCCCTCACTTGTACCGAGAGCTATCTCCCCTACCCCTGTATTCCCTCACTTGTACTGAGAGCTATCTCCCATACCCCTGTATTCCCTCACTTGTACCGAGAGCTATCTCCCCTACCCCTGTATTCCCTCACTTGTACTGAGAGCTATCTCCCCTACCCCTGTATTCCCTCACTTGTACTGAGAGCTATCTCCCATACCCCTGTATTCCCTCACTTGTACCGAGAGCTATCTCCCCTACCCCTGTATTCCCTCACTTGTACCGAGAGCTATCTCCCATACCCCTGTATTCCCTCACTTGTACTGAGAGCTATCCCCCCTACCCCTGTATTCCCTCACTTGTACTGAGAGCTATCTCCCCTACCCCTGTATTCCCTCACTTGTACCGAGAGCTATCTCCCCTACCCCTGTATTCCCTCACTTGTACCGAGAGCTATCTCCCATACCCCTGTATTCCCTCACTTGTACCGAGAGCTATCTCCCCTACCCCTGTATTCCCTCACTTGTACCGAGAGCTATCCCCCCTACCCCTGTATTCCCTCACTTGTACCGAGAGCTATCTCCCCTACCCCTGTATTCCCTCACTTGTACTGAGAGCTATCCCCCCTACCCCTCTCCTTCTCTAACCATATTAATAACACTGCCAAAACCTGCCGCTTTTTCCTCCGTAATATTGCCAAGAAACGCCCCTTTCTTTCACAAGCAACAGCTAAAACACTAATCTATGCCCTTATCCTTTCCCGCTTAGATTACTGCAATCTCCTACTAACTGGCCTCCCAGACTCCCACCTCTCTCCCCTGCAATCAATCTTAAACTCTGCTGCCAGGATCCTCCTGCTCTCTCCTAAGAGGGATCCAGCTCAGCCTCAATTAAGCTCACTAGCATGGCTGCCTGTCAAGCAAAGGATAGCTTACAAAATCCTTCTGCTGACATTCAAAGCCCTTCACTCCTCTGCTCCTCACTACATTTCCTCACTGGTCTCCCTACATGTTCCTGGTCGTCTCCTCCGCTCCTCTCAGAGCCTCCGTCTCTTTACACCATCCACACCCACTGCGCTCTCTCGTCTTAAACCTTTCTATCTCGCTGCTCCTTCCCTCTGGAATTCTATCCCTGAATCCCTCCGTAGGGAACACTCACCCACTCTCTTTAAGAAAAAAATCACCTGTTACCTTCTGGAGCACTAAGACATTATTTTGCCCAGTCCTGCGCTTAAGGGCAAATGCCCATACCTGGTGCCTCTTACCTTCCAGTTTGTGCCTGTATGTTACCCAACCACTTAGATTGTAAGCTCTACGGGGCAGGGACCTCCTTCCTACTGTGTCTCATACCACATGGCACTTATATATATATATATATATATATATGTATTTATTGTATTTATTTATTATATCACTTGTCCTCCCTGTGTGTAATTTTGTATTCTGTAAGACTATACAGCGCTGCGTACCCTTGTGGCGCTTTATAAATAAAGTTATACATACATACATACATACATACATAACCCTGTATTCCCTCACTTGTACTGAGAGCTATCTCCCCTACCCCTGTATTCCCTCACTTGTACTGAGAGCTATCCCCCCTACCCCTGTATTCCCTCACTTGTACTGAGAGCTATCTCCCCTACCCCTGTATTCCCTCACTTGTACTGAGAGCTATCTCCCATAACCCTGTATTCCCTCACTTGTACTGAGAGCTATCTCCCATACCCCTGTATTCCCTCACTTGTACTGAGAGCTATCTCCCCTACCCCTGTATTCCCTCACTTGTACTGAGAGCTATCTCCCCTACCCCTGTATTCCCTCACTTGTACTGAGAGCTATCTCCCCTACCCCTGTATTCCCTCACTTGTACTGAGAGCTATCTCCCATACCCCTGTATTCCCTCACTTGTACTGAGAGCTATCCCCCTACCCCTGTATTCCCTCACTTGTACTGAGAGCTATCTCCCATACCCCTGTATTCCCTCACTTGTACTGAGAGCTATCCCCCCTACCCCTGTATTCCCTCACTTGTACTGAGAGCTATCCCCCCTACCCCTGTATTCCCTCACTTGTACTGAGAGCTATCCCCCTACCCCTGTATTCCCTCACTTGTACTGAGAGCTATCTCCCTACCCCTGTATTCCCTCACTTGTACTGAGAGCTATCCCCCTACCCCTGTATTCCCTCACTTGTACTGAGAGCTATCCCCCTACCCCTGTATTCCCTCACTTGTACTGAGAGCTATCTCCCATACCCCTGTATTCCCTCACTTGTACTGAGAGCTATCCCCCTACCCCTGTATTCCCTCACTTGTACTGAGAGCTATCTCCCATACCCCTGTATTCCCTCACTTGTACTGAGAGCTATCCCCCCTACCCCTGTATTCCCTCACTTGTACTGAGAGCTATCCCCCCTACCCCTGTATTCCCTCACTTGTACTGAGTGCTATCTCCCATACCCCTGTATTCCCTCACTTGTACTGAGAGCTATCCCCCCTACCCCTGTATTCCCTCACTTGTACTGAGAGCTATCTCCCCTACCCCTGTATTCCCTCACTTGTACTGAGAGCTATCTCCCATACCCCTGTATTCCCTCACTTGTACTGAGAGCTATCCCCCATACCCCTGTATTCCCTCACTTGTACTGAGAGCTATCCCCCCTACCCCTGTATTCCCTCACTTGTACTGAGAGCTATCCCCCATACCCCTGTATTCCCTCACTTGTACTGAGAGCTATCCCCCCTACCCCTGTATTCCCTCACTTGTACTGAGAGCTATCTCCCCTACCCCTGTATTCCCTCACTTGTACTGAGAGCTATCTCCCATACCCCTGTATTCCCTCACTTGTACTGAGAGCTATCCCCCATACCCCTGTATTCCCTCACTTGTACTGAGAGCTATCCCCCCTACCCCTGTATTCCCTCGCTTGTACTGAGAGCTATCTCCCCTACCCCTGTATTCCCTCACTTGTACTGAGAGCTATCCCCCCTACCCCTGTATTCCCTCACTTGTACTGAGAGCTATCCCCCCTACCCCTGTATTCCCTCACTTGTACTGAGAGCTATCTCCCATACCCCTGTATTTCCTCACTTGTACTGAGAGCTATCCCCCCTACCCCTGTATTCCCTCACTTGTACTGAGAGCTATCCCCCCTACCCCTGTATTCCCTCACTTGTACTGAGAGCTATCTCCCCTACCCCTGTATTCCCTCACTTGTACTGAGAGCTATCTCCCCTACCCCTGTATTCCCTCACTTGTACTGAGAGCTATCTCCCCTACCCCTGTATTCCCTCACTTGTACTGAGAGCTATCCCCCCTACCCCTGTATTCCCTCACTTGTACTGAGAGCTATCTCCCATACCCCTGTATTTCCTCACTTGTACTGAGAGCTATCCCCCCTACCCCTGTATTCCCTCACTTGTACTGAGAGCTATCTCCCCTACCCCTGTATTCCCTCACTTGTACTGAGAGCTATCCACCCTACCCCTGTATTCCCTCACTTGTACTGAGAGCTATCTCCCCTACCCCTGTATTCCCTCACTTGTACTGAGAGCTATCTCCCCTACCCCTGTATTCCCTCACTTGTACTGAGAGCTATCTCCCCTACCCCTGTTTTCCCTCACTTGTACTGAGAGCTATCTCCCCTACCCCTGTATTCCCTCACTTGTACTGAGAGCTATCTCCCCTACCCCTGTATTCCCTCACTTGTACTGAGAGCTATCTCCCCTACCCCTGTATTCCCTCACTTGTACTGAGAGCTATCTCCCCTACCCCTGTATTCCCTCACTTGTACTGAGAGCTATTCCCCCTACCCCTGTATTCCCTCACTTGTACTGAGAGCTATCCCCCCTACCCCTGTATTCCCTCACTTGTACTGAGAGCTATCCCCCATACCCCTGTATTCCCTCACTTGTACTGAGAGCTATCCCCCCTACCCCTGTATTCCATCACTTGTACTGAGAGCTATCTCCCCTACCCCTGTATTCCCTCACTTGTACTGAGAGCTATCTCCCCTACCCCTGTATTCCCTCACTTGTACTGAGAGCTATCTCCCATACCCCTGTATTCCCTCACTTGTACTGAGAGCTATCTCCCCTACCCCTGTATTCCCTCACTTGTACTGAGAGCTATCCCCCCTACCCCTGTATTCCCTCACTTGTACTGAGAGCTATCTCCCATAACCATGTATTCCCTCACTTGGCTAAATACCCATCCAGCCCCTTCTTAAAGCTATATAATGTATCAGGCAGCACGACTGATTCGGGGAGGGAATTCCACAACTTCACAGCTCTCACAGTAAAAAAATCCTTTCCGAATATTTAAATGGAACCTCCCTTCTTCTAAACGGAGTGGGTGCCCTCGTGTCCGTTGGAAGGACCTACTGGTAAATAAAACATTAGAAAGGTTATTATATGATCCCCTTATATATTTATACATAGTTATCATGTCCCCCCTTAAGTGCCTCTTCCCCAGTGTAAACAGACCCAACTGGGCCAGTCTTTCTTCATAACTGAGACTTTCCATACCCTTTACCAGCTTAGTTGCCCTTCTCTGGACCCTCTCTAACTCAATAATGTCCCGTTTGAGCACTGGAGACCAAAACTGAACAGCATATTCTAGATGGGGCCTTACCAGTGCTCTGTAAAGGGGAAGAATAACCCCCTCCTCCCGTGAATCTATACCCCATTTAATACAGCTCAGACCCTGTTTGCCCTTGCAGCTGCTGCCTGGCATTGCTTGCTACAGCCAAGTTTATTATCTACAAGGACTCCAAGGTCCTTCTCCATTAAGGATTTGCCTAGTGCAGTCCCATTAAGGGTATACGGGGCTTGCATATTGTTACATCCCAGGTGCATGACCTTACATTTATCCACATTAAATTCCATCTGCCACTTAACCCTTTCTGGGCATTATGTGTTGTAGCCAGTAGTGGTCAACAATACCATTTTTAAGAGGGTCCTATGCATTTCCACACAGGGGAGCCGCTATGAAAATATTATCTGAGCCTGTTCATTATCTGCTTTTGGTGGTTTACCAGTAGGAAGGACAAGGGGCTGTAATTATTGCCTTGTGGTTTCTCTGCTCTTTTAATATATCCTACGGGACAATTACATAAGAAGAACGCTCTATGAATGATATACACCGTATGAGTAAACGTTTCAGCAACAGAGGCGAGAGAGTTGGCTATAGACGCGCTACTATATCTGTGAGCGCCATAAAGCAGAAGGGGGACTGATGGTGTTTCCTGTGCCCCCGGGGCAGGCGCTTGGCTTCCCATGTTACCCTAATCTGGAAAGACTGACATTTAGGCACCGAATTGCGGGAATGGCAGTTACTGAAGGCCGAGGGTTGCGCAGTATCACGAGGAAGTTTCCCAATAATATGTGCGGGGACATGCAGTTCTATGATTTCCTGCCTCATAACCAAGAGCAGTTATGAAGAAATGTCACTTTAGAAATATTGCTTTTATGTACCGTAACAACAATAATATGACCTGGGAGTCTAAATGTTTCTACCTTTTTTATTTTAAATAATATGGATATAGCCAAGTTGCCATATCTCTTATAAGTGCAGATCTGGACCAGCATTTGTCAAACGTGGCCCAAGAATCTGTATTTATTCATGCACTCAGGGGTCATAGGGATTCCCCTGTACTAAGCACAATTCAGCAGGAACAGCCCCCTAAGTTTGCCCATAGCCTGTACAGAGAGATACCATAAAACTATGGCAGCATAGGGATTCCCCTGTACTAAGCACAATTCAGCAGGAACAGCCCCCTAAGTTTGCTCATAGCCTGTACAGAGAGATACCATAAAACTATGGCACATAGGGATTCCCCTGTACTAAGCACAATTCAGCAGGAACAGCCCCCTAAGTTTGCTCATAGCCTGTACAGAGAGATACCATAAAACTATGGCACATAGGGATTCCCCTGTACTAAGCACAATTCAGCAGGAACAGCCCCCTAAGTTTGCTCATAGCCTGTACAGAGAGATACCATAAAACTATGGCACATAGGGATTCCCCTGTACTAAGCACAATTCAGCAGGAACAGCCCCCTAAGTTTGTGCATAGCCTGTACAGAGAGATACCATAAAACTATGGCAGCATAGGGATTCCCCTGTACTAAGCACAATTCAGCAGGAACAGCCTCCTAAGATTGTGCATAGCCTGTACAATGAGCCAGGATTGTTTTTTTTTCTAGTACTAAACACAATTCAACAGTAGTTACAGCATATCTTGACCCTTTAATACGCATCCAAATGCCCTGCCTCTCTTTTTCTGTTTTGCTAATGGTGCAAAACAAAGCAATGTTTCTTTAGGGGTCCCAGTTAACTAAGGTCCAAGTGATGGAAATATTTGTAACACAATGTAGCGTGTTTCCTTTTGAGCCAGGAGTGCATTAGCGTGCCACACATACTTCATCCAACATAGATGAACCTAAGGGGCAGACTCAGGAAGGGCTGGGCTCCTTGCAGAACACATTCATTTGTCGTACTCGGCAGTACAGACGTATGGTATGTAATGGGATAACAGCAATTACCCTGCTCGTTACACATCCTTTACAAATAACACAGAAACTCAAGGCAAGTTTCATTAAAAATCGAATTTTTGTTTTGTACAAAAGTTACCGATTTATTTAATGAAAACGTATGCCATAGGGGACCATTTAATTGTCTTTCTGGGCACAGCAGCCCTACATTGACATGCTATTCTGTTTATGGGAAACTTTACCAGATGGAAAGGACATATTGGAATAAGCCCTTTGCCCAATGAACCACTCAATTGGGACATAAGCATTAGGGAGAATTATATACCCTTCCTGAGGTGGAACTGGCAGCTTGTCTCCAAATGGGGTCTTTTGCTATCCTTTACATGGGAGTGGAAAGGTAGAATTGATTAATTACTTTTTTTTTTAAAAAAAATACCTTAACGTTACTCTAGAGCAGGGATCCCCAACCTTTCTTACTCGTGAGCCACAGTCAAATATAAAAAGACTTGGGGAGCAACACAAGCACCATAAAAGTTCATGGAGGAGCCAAATAAGGGCTGTGATTGGCTATTAGGGGCCTCTATGCACCCTATCAGCTTACAGGGGCTTTATTTGGTAGGAAATCTTGTTTTTATTCAACCAAAACTTGCCCCCAAGTCAGGAATTCAAAAATTACTCCCTGGTTTGGGGGCACTGAGAGCAACACCCAAGGGGTTGGGGAGCAACATGTTCCCCCTGAGCCACTGGTTGGGGATCACTGATATAGAGTCTTATAAAACCAGAGAATTTGAGTGATACCAGCACCAAGGAAATAACATAATGCTGGAACTGGGGTGCTTTGTGCTTTGGGCGCTGTGACTGCATTCATAAATGGCCCCTATTGAGTCAGTGCTGCAGTACTATACACACTGTGTGTAGCAGTATAAGTTACCTGTATCTTCCAAGCGCTGGGGATCCAGGAGGTATAGGGGGCATTGTTTGATAATCAATTTATTTAACTTTTGCCTTTAAGAGGGGCTGGATGAGTACTTGAACAAGCAGAATATCCAAGGCTATTGTGATACTAATATCTACAGTTAGTACTAGTGGTTGTATACAGTATATAGTTTATGTATGTGAGTGTATAGATCAGTAAGTATAGGGTGTGGGTGCTGGGTTTACTCGGATGGGTTGAACTTGATGGACTCTGGTCTTTTTTCAACCCTATGTAACTATGTAACTATGTAACTGTATATGAAAAATGTTTTATTGCTGAAGTTTAGGGGGGTTCTAAAATATTTCTATCTTGCTGAGGGACCTAGTAACTTGTTACACCTCTGTGTACTGTATATTCTATGGCATAATCTAGAGCTCATGTCGGTAAGGGGAATACTCGAAGGGGAGACTCGAAATGCTCAAATTCACCCAGCATGGGAAGGCTATGGGGGAGATTTATTAAGACACGTAGGCACGGAGCATTTATTCGGACGCTCTGAGTGTATTTTCACCGTTTTTTTCGGGCTTGCGTGACTTTTTCGTACGCTTGCGTGAAAAATTCGGAAAGGTTCTGCTGCTGTTTACAATCGTTTGGTACGAAAATGTCGTGACTTTCGGATCGCCAATACGATATTATCATGACTAATACGATTTTTTCGTAAGCATTTTTGTGATATTTGCGATCATCAGAAATTCGAACTCATGTTTTAATGAATCGGCCCCGTTGTGTCTTTGCGCTAGATCACATGCACCCAGAACCAATCGACAACAGGCCAGCCCTGTCCTTTTTGCCTGCTTTAGGGCCCCACTACCTGAATAATTATTAACATTTATTATTAACATCTATTTATAAAGCGCCAACATATCCCGCAGCGCTGTACAATAAGTGGGTTACATACATGGGACATACAGAGTAACATATAAAGCAACCAATAACCGATACAGGAGGGGAAGGGAGCCCTGCCCAAAAGAGCTTACAATCTATTATTATTATTAACATTTATTTATAAAGCGCCAACATATCCCGCAGCGCTGTACAATAAGTGGGTTACATACATTGGGCATACAGAGTAACATATAAAGCAATCAATAACCGATACAGGAGGGGAAGGGAGCCCTGCCCAAAAGAGCTTACAATCTATTATTATTATTAACATTTATTTATAAAGCGCCAACATATCCCGCAGCGCTGTACAATAAGTGGGTTACATACATTGGATATACAGAGTAACATATAAAGCAATCAATAACCGATACAGGAGGTGAAGGGAGCCCTGCCCAAAAGAGTTTACAATCTATTATTATTATTATTATTATTAACATTTATTTATAAAGCGCCAACATATTCCGCAGCGCTGTACAATAAGTGGGTTACATACATTGGACATACAGAGTAACATATAAAGCAATCAATAACCGATACAGGAGGTGAAGAGAGCCCTGCCCAAAAGAGCTTACACTCTACAATGTGCAAATTAGGGAATAAGTAGAGCTTGGGAGCGGGAGACATCCATCGCCACCCCTCATGAATACAGTCCTGCCAAATGCAGGAAACTCTGTATTCATAGAGGTGGCCATCCAAAACAGAGCACAGAGTGGGCAGGGTGATAAATGCAAAAAAATGGAACATTACACCCTGTTTTGGTCTAATTTTTATCAACATTCAAATTATAATTTTTTTAAAATTTTTTGCACAAAAACTCCCAAATTCAAAATGTTGCTTCCGAAATTTAAATGCTTGACATTTATTAAGCACAAAAAACTGAAATGTAGAACTTCAGTATCTAAAACTTGCAAATTCATGTAAAAGTCAAGGTAGTTGTCCTAGGCAAAATGTTTCTGTTTTTTCAATTTCAGTTTTTTTAAAGTCTTTAAAATATTTAGAATTTTTTGAAAATGATGATAAGAATACAAATTAAATGGTTTAATTCAATCAATAAAGTTTTTTATATTGGATTTTTTTAGCAAACATTTGAATTTAGTAAAATCTAGAGGGGTTTTTTAATTATTGCATATTATATATATATATATTATATTTAATTATATATATGTATTGTATTTTGTTGCAAAAAACATGATTTTTCGAGATTTATTATTCAAAAATGATTTATTATTAAAGCAAAAATACGCCAGCTAAAACCTGTCGAGATCACGTAGAAGTCAAAGGCTGATGGCCCTTTTACAATTGGAAGATCTGTCTTGGCTTGTGGTTTAAGAGGTTTTTGGGGGTTTTTTAAAACAAAAAAGTTGCGTATTTTGCATTTTTGTGCTTTTTCAATTCGGATCTTTTAATAAATGACCAACGTTTGTGGAAATGAGTTTGGTTATAGTTTTAAAAAAACTCTAGAAGCCGGAAAAACTGATAAATAATCCTCCCCGTGTTTGTAGCCCAAGATTCCAAAATAAACCAATAAGAATATCCTTTACATCAATGGAAAAAAATACTTTCAAGGTTCAGTATGGGGCAGATTTACTAATCCACGAATTCGAATCCCGAAAGGGAAAAATTCGGATTGGAAACGAAAATTTCTGAAGATCGCAAATATCCCGAAAATGCTTACGAAAAAATTGTATTAGTCACGATTATATCGTATTGGCGATCCGAAAGTCACTAAAACCGAACCATTGTAAACAGCGGTAAAACCTTTCCGATTTTTTTCGCGCAAGCGTACGAAAAAGTCATGCGGTGTACGAAAAATTAGTCGAAAATACGCTCGGAGCATTCGAATGAACTTTTGTAAAATGTGCCCCTATGTGTTTGGGCTCCACCTCATTCCTTACTATTATACATACAGAAACTGAGAAACCTTAATCTTATTAATGTTTTTAATTGTAAAAACTGACTGTAACAGTTTCTGAAAAAAAATTAACTTTTTGTTGATTTCAAAAATATATTGTTTAGTAAAATTGACTCCCAACTAATGTCCTTTTGGAACAGAGGAGGTTATTTTTGTTTTCTCAACAGAAACTGCTGGGTCAAGAGTAAGAACTGAACCGATAACCTTTACCGACTTGCTTCTGTCTATATAACCTATCATGTCCTTCCAAAACATTCCTTAGTGCTGCTCCTTAAGTAGCTCCTTCCTATATTCATCAAATCCCATCAAATCCCTTGGCAATACCAGCCGAGCGCATTGTTCTGGGGAAATAGTTATTCTGAGTTTGCACTTTGTTTTCCTGTTGATTCTTTGGGAAGGTGGATGTGGTTTGGAAGATATGGAAGTGGTATGCAAGGATCAGGCTTTGTTCAGGGGAACAATCGCACAATGACAATTTGAGTGTGTGTGTGTGTTTTTTTTATGGCGCATTCACAAAATGGATTTCTTTAACATATGGAAGGATACATGTAGGAGAGAAAGGAAGAGCTGACAAGTGTAATGGTAATCCATATGCCCAGCTCATCATCAAGCAAATAATTCTAATTTTTAAAAATGGTTTCCCTTTTCTCTGTAATAATAAAACAGTACCTGTACTTGATCCCAACTTAGATATAATTACCCCTTATTGGGGGCAGAACAGCCCTATTGGGTTTATTTCATGGTTAAATGATTCCCTTTTCTCTGTAATAATAAAACAGTACCTGTACTTGATCCCAACTAAGATATAATTACCCCTTATTGGGGGCAGAACAGCCCTATTGGGTTTATTTCATGGTTAAATGATTCCCTTTTCTCTGTAATAATAAAACAGTACCTGTACTTGATCTCAACTAAGATATAATTACCCCTTATTGGGGGCAGAACAGCCCTATTGGGTTTATTTCATGGTTAAATGATTCCCTTTTCTCTGTAATAATAAAACAGTACCTGTACTTGATCTCAACTAAGATATAATTACCCCTTATTGGGGGCAGAACAGCCCTATTGGGTTTATTTAATGGTTAAATGATTCCCTTTTCTCTGTAATAATAAAACAGTACCTGTACTTGATCTCAACTAAGATATAATTACCCCTTATTGGGGCAGAACAGCCCTATTGGGTTTATTTAATGGTTAAATGATTCCCTTTTCTCTGTAATAATAAAACAGTACCTGTACTTGATCCCAACTAAGATATAATTACCCCTTATTGGGGGCAGAACAGCCCTATTGGGTTTATTTAATGGTTAAATGATTCCCTTTTCTCTGTAATAATAAAACAGTACCTGTACTTGATCCCAACTAAGATATAATTACCCCTTATTGGGGGCAGAACAGCCCTATTGGGTTTATTTAATGGTTAAATGATTCCCTTTTCTCTGTAATAATAAAACAGTACCTGTACTTGATCCCAACTAAGATATAATTACCCCTTATTGGGGGCAGAACAGTCCTATTGGGTTTATTTAATGGTTAAATGATTTATTTATAGACAATTGTCGTTCTTATTAGAAGAAGTTCAGATGTATGAGCCTAGTTCCATATTGTGTTGCTTAGTCATTTCGTTGCTGTTCTTGTTCACTCTTAACATATGGTTTAAAAATATTCTAGAGTTTTTCAACAAACATTTTCAAAGCAATGTCCCCACTGAATGCATAGTAGCTCTAGCACAAACCACACAGACACACAATAAAGAAACAATTACAATACATGATTATTTACCCTTTAATGCTTGTTATCCCTTTGCTTTCATAGGAATTTCCCCTTCCTTGGTTGGAGTTCTCTCCCTATCTGTAGTTTATAGAGTGTGAATTGTTCCTGGTCTACTCTAGGGTAACACGGCATGTTATTTGTCATACCTTTGCCCATAGGTCTTAAAAACCTGAGTACAGTACAACAGAATGCTTTCATACCCAAAATAATTATTCCGGACATTTTCCATGCAGTCTGAATCCAGGATTAAAAAGACCACTAAGTCTTGTTTGAGCAGTTTTTTTCCCCTTCTTATTTACTTAACTGAAACCACATGTGGTTGCTCACTTATGATACAATAAACAAAAAGTTAGCTCTACATCAATGGCTAGCTTGTCCGTTTCTGTGAATGCCAATGCAAGATTTAAATTATAAACCCAATGCCAATACTTGTTCTTTAAAGCAAAACATAAGCGGAAAAGTGGATTTATGACTCTTTTTTTTATATGAAGGCCAAACAGAAATTACCCAGAGAGACTGAGAGCTAGGCGTGGCTCTTTATTTCAGTTTCAGTTGGCCAAAGGAAAAAAAAAATCCAAAACAGGAGAGAAATTTCAGAATATGAAAGTCTTTACCTTGTAATAAATAGTATTGTGCTTTCATGAAAACAAAGGGTATTTATGGAAAATTTGTACATATTAATGATTTTATTTATTAGTATAAATTAATGAGTATAAACATTTAGGGGCACATTTATCAAAGTACGACAGGTCCGAATACAAAAAAATCAATAAAAAATAAGGGTTCCCCAACTTTTTTTACTCTTGGGCCACACTCAGATGTTGGGGAGCCACACAAACATTAAAAATCTTCTTTGGGGATTCTAATTAAGGACTGTGGTTGGCTATTTGGAAGCCCCATGGGGACTTCTGGCCTGCAGGAGGCTCTGCTTGGAGTCTGTGTCTTTGGGCTTCCAAAACTTGCCTCCAAGCCAGAAATGTAAAAATGGCACCTACTTTGAGGCCACTGGGAGCAACATCAAAGGGGGTGGTGAGCAACATGTGGGATCATGGGGATCACTGATCTAGATAGTCTCTCTCCAAATCAAGGTCCAATCCCATTGGTTGATGTAGAAGGCAGGGGACAGATAATAATGACCTCTGCATTTTCAGAGCAACTTTCAGCAAAACAGACCTCATGGTGAGATCGTAGTGCCAACTACTGCTGGCGAAACCATACATTTTAGGCAAAAAAGTGAATATATCACTAACAGAAGTTCTGAGTTCCTTCATGGTTGTCTGCATCCAGCCAGCTCCTCTTCTTGTACATCATGATTTGAGTGTATGTAGAGTAGTATCGAGGTGTCCATTGTGCATGGGAATGATATCTGCATCAAAGCTATCACTGATATCTACGGGGCAGGGACCTCCATTCCCCTTTGTGTCTATTGCAACTGTATCTTGTATTTATTGTTATACTGTGTATTTATCTATTATTATCTTAATAACCCCCTGTTTGTATTAATGTATCCTACTGTACAGCGCTACGTACATAAGTAGCACTTTATAAATAAAGATATACATACTAGTGATGGGCGAAAAGTTTCACCAGGCATGGATTTGCGGCAAATTTCCACGTTTCGCCATTGGCGGATTGTTTTGCCGCACGTCCAAAAATTGTCACCGGCGTCAAAAAACAATAGCAGCGGGCGACGAAACAACAGCGAGCAAAAAAATAATAGCCGCGGGTGACGAAACAATAGCCACGGGTGACGAAACAATAGCCGCGTGACAAAATAATAGCCGCGGGCGACGAAACAATAGCCGCGCGACAAAATAATAGCTGCGTGCGACGAAACAATAGCCGCGCGACAAAATAATAGCCGCGGGTGACGAAACAATAGCCGTGCGACAAAATAATAGCTGCGTGCGACGAAACAATAGCCGCGCGACAAAATAATAGCCGCGGGTGACGAAACAATAGCCGTGCGACAAAATAATAGCCGCGGGCGACGAAACAATAGCTGCGCGACAAAATAATAGCCGCGGGCGACAATTTTTTTTGTCGCACGACATTTTCGCTGTTTGGCAAATTTTTCGCCATTTCGCGGATCTTTTGAAAGATTCGTGAATTTTTCGGCGAAACAGAACTGATTCGCTCATCACTAATACATACATATATATCTACATTAGACAACAATGTTATTCGAAGGGCTTCCTGGGTAACTAGGCTTGGCTTAACTAGTAATACTAAACCGTACCCCACATTATGATGCAATGCTAGCAAGCAAGATGGGGGAATTTGAAAGGAAAGATATAAACAAGTAGATGGGTATATCAAGTTTTATGATCAAGGCCAATTTAGGTTGCTATATTTGGAATACAAAAAGGACAGTAGTCTGAGCTGCTATTTTATGAATGGTTAGCTTGCCTGCATATTGTAGCGGGGTGGTAAGGGGAAACAAAACAGGAATTGGAGATGCTGCCTTTCAGATTAAAGAAACTGCTAGTTCCTGGTGCTTAAACATCAATCACTAGAAGTAGTTCACTTGGAGTTTCACAATATCCTTGTCAGACAATAGTTACAAAACTCAAGGAGGCATGGAAGCACTTCTGCCTCGGGCCAGCACAGTATATAGCCCTGGAGCTGAGTCTGGCTTTCTCTCTAAAAGAACTTAATTTTTTTTTCTTTAAAAAAAACGATTACAAATGAGTATTTTTAAAAACTGCTTACTGGGGCACGTCGTTTGATTGATCTTCTGACCTGGGGTAGCCAGAAACCACCCACAGAGATCCACTACGAAGGAAGCTGATTGTTTTCTTACTGGGTCTCATAGAGATTAAGGAGCTCGGGGTTTATCAGATATCAATGTAACTATTGATGCCAAACTACATCCAAAGCGAAAGAAAGAAAAGGATGAGAAGTTGGATTTTAAATTTGGATCAGGAAAAATGCAACACATGGCATTCATCCCAACCTACGAGGAGTACAGTAATGTAAGTTGTGCCTTCTGCCTTCTACTATCTGCTGTCATAGTTGGCTTCTCTGTGCTTGGAAGTGGGTGTAATGCATCTCTGATACTATTTTCCCTTAGTTTAAAGGAAAATTCACAGCAATGTACTTTTAGAAATATGTGTAGTATTGCATGTTAGTCTGCAATTGGTCCATTTATTGAAATAAACCCAATAGGGCTGTTCTGCCCCCAATAAGGGGTAATTATATCTTAGTTGGGATCAAGTACAGGTACTGTTTTATTATTACAGAGAAAAGGGAATCATTTAACCATTAAATAAACCCAATAGGGCTGTTCTGCCCCCAATAAGGGGTAATTATATCTTAGTTGGGATCAAGTACAGGTACTGTTTTATTATTACAGAGAAAATTGAATCATTTAACCATGAAATAAACCCAATAGGGCTGTTCTGCCCCCAATAAGGGGTAATTATATCTTAGTTGGGATCTAGTACAGGTACTGTTTTATTATTACAGAGAAAATTGAATCATTTAACCATGAAATAAACCCAATAGGGCTGTTCTGCCCCCAATAAGGGGTAATTATATCTTAGTTGGGATCAAGTACAGGTACTGTTTTATTATTACAGAGAAAAGGGAATCATTTAACCATGAAATAAACCCAATAGGGCTGTTCTGCCCCCAATAAGGGGTAATTATATCTTAGTTGGGATCAAGTACAGGTACTGTTTTATTATTACAGAGAAAAGGGAATCATTTAACCATTAAATAAACCCAATAGGACTGTTCTGCCCCCAATAAGGGGTAATTATATCTTAGTTGGGATCAAGTATAGGTACTGTTTTATTATTACAGAGAAAATTGAATCATTTAACCATGAAATAAACCCAATAGGGCTGTTCTGCCCCCAATAAGGGGTAATTATATCTTAGTTGGGATCAAGTACAGGTACTGTTTTATTATTACTGTATTATTACTTTATTTTTACTGTTATTATACCTGTACAGCTACATATTTTTATTTGATCTTCCCCATTAAGAGGCCAACCCTTGTTTTATTCTATTGTTAATTATAATGGGCTTTTTGTGTTTTTAATAATAGAAACATAATAGTCGTAAAATCAAAGAAAATATGAATCAAAAATAAATCCAAAATTTCATACAGAAATTCCAAAAACCAGTGGGAGAAATTTGTGGGAAACTGTCATTTTGCCCTTCCACCAAATGCCTGGGGAGTAATAAAAATGATCTTTTCTATGATGCCATACGTTAATGCCTAGTTTGTAAATAACAATATCATAATAATAACGCAAAAATGTTGCCATATTTTGGTGCTGCAGCTAAGTATGAAGTTAAAACATTCATCTGGGTTATGAAAATAATATAGAAACATTATTAACCACAAACTTCCGTGGGAACATAAAGCACAGACGTAGTAACACCAGTGTTTATTATAGAAATACATGCAATTACTAAATGATTACTGAACAACTGGCAAACACCAATTGTCCGGAAAAAGATTTTTTTTTATTAGAGATATAAATGATGTACAATAGACATAATGTGCATTATTAAAAATACACTATATGCTAAAACTGTAAGATTTTTACACAAAGGACTAAAAAAAATATTGTGTAAAATGATGTACTAAGTTGGAATGGGAATGTACTACAGGTATGGGATCTGTTATCCGGAAACCCATTATCCAGAAAGTTCCAAATTATGGAAAGGCCATCTCCCATAGGCTCCATTATGAGAAAATAATTCTAATTTTTAAAAATGATTCCCTTTTCTCTGTAATAATAAAACAGTACCTGTACTTGATCCCAACTAAGATATAATTACCCCTTATTGGGGGCAGAACAGCCCTATTGGGTTTATTTCATGGTTAAATGATTCCCTTTTCTCTGTAATAATAAAACAGTACCTGTACTTGATCCCAACTAAGATATAATTACCCCTTATTGGGGCAGAACAGTCCTATTGGGTTTATTTAATGGTTAAATGATTCCCTTTTCTCTGTAATAATAAAACAGTACCTGTACTTGATCCCAACTAAGATATAATTACCCCTTATTGGGGGCAGAACAGCCCTATTGGGTTTATTTAATGGTTAAATGATTCCCTTTTCTCTGTAATAATAAAACAGTACCTGTACTTGATCCCAACTAAGATATAATTACCCCTTATTGGGGGCAGAACAGCCCTATTGGGTTTATTTAATGGTTAAATGATTCCCTTTTCTCTGTAATAATAAAACAGTACCTGTACTTGATCCCAACTAAGATATAATTACCCCTTATTGGGGGCAGAACAGCCCTATTGGGTTTATTTAATGGTTAAATGATTCCCTTTTCTCTGTAATAATAAAACAGTACCTGTACTTGATCCCAACTAAGATATAATTACCCCTTATTGGGGCAGAACAGCCCTATTGGGTTTATTTAATGGTTAAATGATTCCCTTTTCTCTGTAATAATAAAACAGTACCTGTACTTGATCCCAACTAAGATATAATTACCCCTTATTGGGGGCAGAACAGCCCTATTGGGTTTATTTAATGGTTAAATGATTCCCTTTTCTCTGTAATAATAAAACAGTACCTGTACTTGATCCCAACTAAGATATAATTACCCCTTATTGGGGGCAGAACAGTCCTATTGGGTTTATTTCATGTTTAAAGGATTTTTTAGTAGACATAAGGTATGGAGATCCAAATTACAGAAAGATCCCTTATCCAGAATGCCCTGGGGCCCGAGCCGGGATAACAGGTCCCATACCTGTACTTCTAGAATTTGAATGTTCACTCATTAAATCCTAAATAAATAATGAATTTGGTTGCCATTAAGGAGATGTTTGTGCCACAGGGAAGGTTTATTTATTTTCTTTCAGTTTTGAAGACAGTTGTTCATCTTTTTTTACGTTGTTTAAGATTGAATCACTAGCAAAAGGTTTTTGTCTATTTCTTTTGTCTTTTGCCAAGGTTTAGTTATGGAATGATTTTACAGATTGTTCAATAATGTGCCTACACTGGTTTGGAAGAACCCCAGCATTCCAGACGTTGATAATATAATATCAATTCTGCTCAGGTTTTATTGGAGTTGAATCTTTTAGTGCAGATGGAGCAGATTTTACTGAACCACCATGTGTTTTAAGGCACTGCCAGGCAGGAAAATATCATCTTGGTTACATTAGAAGATAAAAAATATATAATAAAAGGTTTTGATGATTTAGTAAAATGCATTGAGCTTACAATACCAACATGAGTCCAGTATAGTCATATGTAGGAACTATATGTTATAACATATAAGAAGCTTAATAAGCTTCTATAGTCTGTTGTTTATTCAATTTACACCATAACGTCCCTATATTATATTTAAAATTATCTATGAAGCCCACTAAATTATAGGAATGTTGCTGTACAAGTTTTCACATAGCAACAGCTGCCTATCATGCTATATCATATTCTTGGTGACGTGTTTAGTTGGGGTATTTTGCTCTAGATTGATTGAAGTCTTGTTTGGACAGCTTTGCTCCATCTCCTGCTCCAACATCCTGCCCATCCATTATTTCTAATGCTTCCTGGGTCTGTCAAAAAATTAGACAACTCTTTAGTAGAGCCCCATATTATCAATATTTGTGCCATTATTATATACAGTACCATTGATTTCTAATAGAACAATATTATACTTGACGGAGCAATCTGTACCATAATGCAATCATTCCACAACCCACAACATTATAGAAAATCATCCTGACCAATGACTTGATGGGGTGTGTGCCTGGGGTCATTGGCCAGTTCATGCTTACCCACAATTCCAGTGAGAGATCCATATGCACCTAATGATATTGAACATTGCAAGTTCTGTCCAAGTGCATTGGGCCCAGGAACAGTATTTTTGCCCCATATCGGCCTCCTATATAATCACTATATCCCTGCTTGGCACGGGTTCAAGGAGAATTTCAATACAGTGTTTATGTGTACATATCCAAAGAGTTACACAATGAGTATTCCTCTTGGGTTAATCAAATATTTATTTGCTTTTAATATATAGATGGCAATGTTTTAGTGCAGGTTCTAAGACCTCAAATGGGAACTGTATGTTCCCTATAGATAAGACACATGTATTTGGAATAATCGTAATGAATTCTAGGGGGCACATTTACTAATCCATGAATCCGAATCCCGAATGGGAAAAAATTGGATTGGAAACGAAAATTTTGCGACTTTTTCGTCGCCGTCACGTTTTTTTCGTATTTTGCGCGATTTTTTCATTGCCATCACGACTTTATCGTATTTTGCGCGACTTTTTCGTCGCCGCCGCAATTTTTTCGTATTGAGCAATTGTATACGGCGGAAAAACCAACAACGGCGATGAAAAGTCGCGACAATTCGCGAAAAAGTAGATAAGACACATGTATTTGGAATAATCGTAATGAATTCTAGGGGGCACATTTACTAATCCACGAATCCGAATCCCGAATGGGAAAAAATTGGATTGGAAACGAAAATTTTGCGACCTTTTTGTCGCCGTCGCGTTTTTTTCGTATTTTGCGCAATTTTTTCCGTTGCCGTCACGACTTTATCGTATTTCGCAAGTTTTTTTTGGCGCCGTCGCAGTTTTTTCGTATTTTGTGCAATTTTTCATTGCCGTCACAACTTTATCGCGATTTTTTCGTATTGAGCAATTGTAAACGGCGGAAAAGCCAATCTGATTTTTTGCGACGGCGACGAAAAAGTCGCAACAATTCGCGAAAAAGTAGATAAGACACATGTATTTGGAATAATCGTAATGAATTCTAGGGGACACATTTACTAATCCACGAATCCGAATGGGAAAAAATTGGATTGGAAACGAAGATTTTGCGACCTTTTTCGTCGCTGTTGCATTTTATTCGTATTTTGCTCGATTTTTTTCGTTGCCGTCACGACTTTATCGTATTTCACGCGACTTTTTTGTCGCCGTCGCGATTTTTTCGTATTGAGCAATTGTAAACAAAGGAAAAGCCAATCCGATTTTTTCGCGACGGCAACGAAAAAGTCGCGAAAAAGTAGATAAGACACATGTATTTGGAATAATCGTCATGAATTCTAGGGGGCACATTTACTAATCCACGAATCCGAATCCCGCATTGGGAAAAAATTGGATTGGAAATGAAAATTTTGCGACTTTTTCGTCGCCGTTGCGTATTTTGTGCGATTTTTTCGTTGCCGTCACGACTTTATTGTATTTTGCGCAACTTTTTCGTCGCCGTCGCGATTTTTTCGTATTGAGCAATTGTAAACGGCGGAAAAACCAATCCGATTTTTTCGCGACGGCGCCGAAAAAGTCGCAACAATTCGTGAAAAAGTCGTAATGGCGACAAAAAAAATCGCAAAAATACCGATTATTACAGAAAAAACGCATTTGGACGCTTTTCGGCCGTTCGTGGATTAGTAAATGTGCCCCTAGGTGTTTGTAACTGTGGTCATTTTGTAATATACTAAACTATACTTTATAATAGTTTATACTTTATAATAATTGTTCTTGCAAAGGAAGAAAACTGGAGTGACCTACCACTTGGACATTTTCCAACACCGAATCAAAAATGACCCATTGTTATATATAAACACCCAGAACAATGAGCACAATATGCATTAACCTATGGCACAGTGCGCATGAAAATTCATTATTTCAGGGTTTGTTTTTTAACCCCTTTCCTTCAGTGGATAAACAGGGCGTGCGTGGACTGGATTTTTCCCTTGAATGCACCTTCAGGATGTTTATATGCTGCTCAGGAAATCAGAAGGCTTCAGTTTAGAGTACATTTGCTTTAAGTGCTTTAGAAGTGCTTGTCTAAAGGAGGAAACAAACCGATCTTGGGACGTCCAGGGAAAATAAAGGTTAAAAAAACATACTTTAGTTGTTTTAATTCTGCACCGTTTGAAAATGATTATTTATTACAGTATCTTTCTTCTTACAAGCTGAATACCTTGATCATTTCTTACACAGAATCGTCTGCACTTTGACTAAAGACTTTGCTGAAGTTCCCATCATTCCGTGTAATAATTAAGGTCGGCAGCTTGTAAGAAGGACAGGAAGATGTAAATTTGATCTTCCTGGTAAATCTGTATTTAGCAAATATGATACACCAAGCCAGAATATAAGAGTAAATCTAGGCATAAGGGAACAAAAGCCAGGGAGGGAGTAACACAAAAACATAGTAAGTTAGGTTGAAAAAAGACATATGTCCATCACATTCAACCATAATGCCTATATATAACCTGCCTAAGTACTAGTTGATCCAGAGGAAGGCAAAAACCCCATCTGAAGCCTCTCTAATTTGCCCCAGAGGGGAAAAAATTCCTTCCTGACTCCAAGATGGCAATCGGACCAGGAGCTATGTCCCATATATATTCCTTCACTTGCTTAAAAGCCACCCAGCCCCTTCTTAAAGCTATATAATGTATCAGCCAGTACGACTGATTCGGGGAGGGAATTCCAGAACTTCACAGCTCTCACAGTAACAAATCCTTTCCGGATATTTAAACGGAACCTCCCTTCTTCTAAACGAAGTGGGTGCCTTCGTGCCCGTTGGAAGGGCCTACTGGTAAATAAAACATTAGAGAGGTTATTAAATGATCCCTTTATATATTTATACATAGTTATCATGTCACCTCTTCCCCAGTGTAAACAGACCCAACTTGGCCAGCCTTTCCCCATAACTAAGACTTCCCATACCCTTTACCAGCTTAGTTGCCCTTCTCTGGACCCTCTCTAATCCAATAGAGTGGAGTCATCCAGGTGTCAAGCTTATGGGAATGATTATAAGACATTTACGATTTTCTTTGGGATATTGAGTTATGAAAACATCAAAATAAAACTGGAGCTATTTATCAAGTGGAAATGAAATTTAACAAGCCTTTTATTCAGCACTAGCCTATTATAAATGAGCTTTTTTTTGGGCAGTTTAGGATAACCATAAACTATTTCTCCAAGGAGGAGCTTGCCAGTATTAAGGTTTGCCTAATTTCTTACTGAAATACTACATTTACTTCCCATGCAAATGAAATCCAATTTACTAGAAATTAAGAAATAGAAACTGCAAATGTGGGATGTGATGTAACTGCAGTGCTCTGGCGAAATATAAGACGGAGCAAGCCCCCTAGTCCCTATGTAATGGGACCTTATCAGCTTACATGGGCAACATGTTTGTTTAACTTAAATACATGTGTGTGTTTGCTTATATTTGGCCTGCATTGAACTGATTATGTTTATATATACATTTATCTTGTACTTTACTTTTACTATTACATTACTATTCCAATGCTAAATACATGGATTGTGACCATTGCGCTAAAACTATTTGCCAGTTTTTCCACTCATATAATGGTATCATGGTAGTTTATTGGGATGTTGATTATCACTGGGTGCATGGAATTTGTATGTTCCTCCCATAGCTGCTTTGGGTTTCTTCTGGGTCCTTTGGTTCCCCCCCAAAGTTATAAACATATTGACCCATTAAATGTGTGCCTATAAATCATTAGCCAGTTTGGACAGTAACTTATGGGACTGAACATCATCTGTAAAGTGCTGTGAGATATGTACAGACAATGGCCATTTATGTACAGTTGTTTTGTAGCTGTTTCTGAACAAAACAAAATGGAAAAACATTATGGTAATGTCCACCTATGTAAAGGAATATGGAAGTGTATCTAGTATATTAGCAATGTGAGCTTTCAACAATGATAGTGGCTTATACTTACCGTATCTTTGTCTCCTGTGGTAGAATTTCCCTTCCACCAGAATCTGTCCCACCATACTCCATTGCCACCTCATTTATTTCCAGGCACCCTTTCCTAATCTCCCACTATACAATCCTATCATGTTTGCTCCTCAACTGGTCATTATTCTGCCCCCCTGCCCTTTTGTTCATAATATTTTGATCACCTTCGTGCAGTTGCATTGGCCTACAGCCAGCCCTGGGCAGCTGGACTGGTGTTTGGATGAGTCAGGAGAAGCATCAGCAGATCTAAACCTACAGGGAACGCTTAGTCTCAGGCTGCCCCCCCCCCCCACATGTTAGCATTGTTATCCACTAAAGGCATTGCATTTATGACCTCAAGGACAAAATAAATGTTGTATAAAAAGCTTACAGTGTAGCAACAATCACATGAGGTTGCTCTTTAGTAGGAACTTATTTCTCTACATAATTCAGATAATCAGTGGAGCTGTATTCATCTGGAGATGTGTTATCAAATCCTCTGCAACGTCATCTAAAATGTGTCTCTAGGAGCCAAATGTGTACAGTTGCTTTGTTTTGTGCTTCTCCATAAAAGTTGCCTAGAGGTGTTGATGGTGGTTGGTTGGTGTTAGTCAGTGATATATATCTATGGCATAATACTTATTATAATGTACAATAATGCTCCAGATAGTTGATTCAGACAGCATTTTACCCCCATGCACTCTCTTTTGATACACTGCCATCTTGTGGCAGCAAAACAAATTGTTTGACAAATGCGGTTATTGATACATTTATGAATGCTAAACATGCATTTTTTGTCTATCTGTCTAGCTAGCTGTCTATCTATCTATCTATCTATCTGTCTGTCTGTCTGTCTGTCTGTCTGTCTGTCTCTCTATCTATCTATCTATCTATCTGTCTATCATCTATCTATCTATCTATCTATCTATCTATTTATCATCTATCTATCTATCTATCTATCTATCATCTGTCTATCTATCTATCTATCTATCTATCTATCTATCTATCTATCTGTCTATCATCTGTCTGTCTATCTATCTATCTATTTATCATCTATCTATCTATCTATTTATCATCTATCTATCTATCTATCTATCTATCATCTATCTATCGATCTATCTATCATCTATCTATCATCTATCTATCATCTATCTATCTATTTATCATCTATCTATCATCTATCTATCTATCGATCTATCTATCATCTATCCATCCATCCATCTATCAATCATCTATCTGTATATGTCTATCTAGACATATATCTATCTATCTATCTGTCTGTCTATCTATCTATCTATCTATCTATCTATCTATCTATTTATCATCTATCTATCTATCTATCTATCTATCTATCTATCATCTATCCATCCATCCATCTATCTATCAATCATCTATCTGTATATGTCTATCTAGACCAGGGGTCTCAAACTCGCGGCCCGCGGGCCATTTGCGGCCCTCGGTACAATATTTTGTGGCCCGCACCAACGCCTTCTCAAAAGCAATGAATGGATCGCGATTTTTATTGCGATTCAAGGGATAATGCAAGGCACGGCGGGCGGGAGCTGCTGATTGCGGAAATGACGTTATGCCATCATAACAGTTATTATGGGAAGACGTTCTGTGTGCACAATTAGCTGCTTAGGAGCTAATTGTGCACACAGAACGTCTTCCCATAATAACTGTTATGATGGCATAACGTCATTTCCACAATCAGCAGCTCCCGCCCGCCGTGCCTTGCATTATCCCTTGAATGCCAATTTTTTGTGAAATCCCTTATGCGGCCCAGCCTCATCCTGACTTTGCCTCCTGCGGCCCCCAGGTAAATTGAGTTTGAGCCCCCTGATCTAGACATATATCTATCTATCTATCTATCTATCTATCTATTTATCTGTCTATCATCTGTCTGTCTATCTATCTATCTATTTATCATCTATCTCTAACCCCTCTATATATTTATCTGGACACCAATATTCTATCCATATGTTTTCTTTATTTCTATCACCCTCCACCTCTGTAACTACAAATAAAGGGCTTTCATTGTTGCCCAAGTTCTATCCTGTGGATTGTGTTAGATTTGTTTAGATGTGATCAAAACATATATCTGTAATCAACAGAATAACATTGAGATGCAGCAAAAAAATATTGGTAGGGACCCGGTGCCCACTGCAACCTACTGTAATACAAAGCCTGGTACATTTCCATGGTATGGATAATTTAGTTTTTTAAGATAAAAAAAACCATTTGTTAAAAGGGATTTCATACATTAGGCACAGGGAGAAATCAATGCTTTCTCTGTATACCCATGTTTAATTGACTCTGAGGTGTACATTGCTATAGCAAAAAATGTAGTTACAAAAAATGATAGAACCCAAGAAATAGAAGATATACACAAAGTGTTTGCACAGTGCTTCTGCACCAATAGACTGTTCATCTATTGGTTGTTGTCTGTTTTAGTGTTTTTTCACCAAATCTAATACTGAGCATTTTATTTGCAGGAAGCGCTTTCAGTGGTGAGTGAAGATCAGTCGTTGTTTGAGTGCGCCTACGGAACGCCACATCTTACTAAAACGGAGATGACCGCATCTTCTTCCAGTGACTATGGGCAAACCTCGAAAATGAGTCCACGCGTGCCTCAGCAAGACTGGCTCTCTCAGCCTCCATCCCGGGTCACCATCAAGATGGAATGCAATCCTACTCAAGTCAATGGATCAAGGTAAGAGATGAATTATCATCTTATTATAACATATATCATTGAATCGGGTTTTAAGAATTGACATTCCTTTTCTAATGGGCCACTCTTGACTAATTTGGTAGGTTATTAGAATATGGATAGGCCTAGATTGGTCCCTATTCTAGCTTATACATGATCAGGGCTGGTTTAGATACTGATCCAACAAACTGGAAAATTTCAATAAGTAGTGGTTGTGGATTCAGTCTGTGGCCAGGGTGGCAGGATTCTATGGGTGGCATATAGTGATGAGTGAATCTGTTCCATTTCGCTTCACCGAAAAATTCGCGAATCTTTCAAAAGATCCACGAAACGGCGAAAAATTCGCAAAACGCCGAAAATGTCGTGCAACAAAAAAAATTGTTGCCTGCGGCTATTATTTTGTCGCGCGGCTATTGTTTCGTCGCCCGCGACTATTATTTTGTCGCGCAGCTATTGTTTCGTCGCCTGCAGCTATTATTTTGTCGCGCGGCTATTGTTTCGTCGCCCGCGGCTATTATTTCGATGCATGGCTATTCTTTTGTCGCCCGGGCTATTATTTCGTCGCGCGGCTATTCTTTTGACGCCCGCGGCTATTCTTTTTTTACGCTGGCGACAATTTTGGACGTGCGGCAAATTTTTCTGCGGCAAATTTTTTCATCTGTTTCGCGAAACAATCCGCCAATGGCGAAACGCGGAAATTCACAGCGATTCCATGCCTGGCGAAATATTTCGCCCATCACTAATGGCATAGCATCTGGGCTGCATCTGCAGTGGGGACTCAAACAGTTCCATCAAAATCCACTGCCTGCCAGACAGCAGTACTGCCCCCATGTGATCTGATAATTGAACATGGCCAGAGGCTCAAACAATATTGTTGATCTAACTGGTCACCAGAGAACCAATGATTTGGTGCCTTGTGAAATGAGAATTTATTATAACCAGGCACTGAATCACATGATCCAATATTTATTGTCATACAAAAAGAGTGAATTAGGTAAGGTCACAGGGAACCCTTTATTTATCTCCCACACTATAACTATGAACCCCATTATAAAATAAGTCCCTAAGCTACAATATTTTATATTCTAAAGCTGGTTTAATTGTGACTGAAATGACCATCTATTTCCCAGTGTGTAATGAGTGGTCAATTTCTATGTACTGTGCACATCACAGGGTGGAATTAAGGATTATGGGAGCCATGTAAGGTAACAGATAAATCTCTAGTATCCCATACTAAGCAATACAATGCCTGCTGTATTCTAAATAAAATAGCACAATAAATGCTGACTGCTGATTGGTTGCTGTGGGTTACCTGTACAAACTGCACCTGTTATTACATTGCCACTATGGTTGGATATTTCCCTTACATATAACCCGCTAATGTGTTTGTGTGTTACATCTACAGCCTAAAGTCTGATTCTAAGTGTATAAGCTTTGTGCCTGGCAGTACCGCAACACCGCAGCCACAAGGCATTCGCCATCCCCTTCGCTTTCTGTTAACACTGGAAATATCTAATAAGAAAATGAACTTAAATGTGCATTTTGTGGCCCAAAACAGCACTGATAGCGCTCAAAGATTCTATGGGGCATCAACTGTACTACAAAGTCAGTTGTATCCCATTGTGTGACTTTTGTGCACTGCCAGATTCTGGCCTTGATTGATATTTGCAGCCATGTTTACATGTTCAATGAAAACTATATATATATATATATCCTATAAATCATCAGTTATAATGTGTGCTCAGGCTTTTACACCAGCAATTACTGCCTTTTTAATCTTTTTCCTTTGGGCCACCATTTAGTGATTGAGGGCTGAGTGAGGGCTGAGTGCTCCCTCAGAGATCACCTGACTGACAGGAAGTAATGCAGCTCTAGCAGTAACAGGAAGTAGTGTGGGAGTACAGGCCTCTCTTCAGTCATTGGCTGATGTAACCTGTATTAGGGCCCTTGGTTTGTGAGGGTTCACAGTGCCTGTTGGTACATGTTTATTTGAGGTGTAGTTAGTAGCAGTAATGCCTGGCTCAACATTAACCAGTGCTGGGCCAAGAGGGAAGCACCTCCCCCCATTTGTTAGAGAAAGAAGCTCAGACCCCCCCCCCCCCACACTTGAAAATTGCATTCTAAAGATGGCCACTAGTCTGGAACCCAGAGAGAGGTAGCCTATCTGTCTTAATGAAGCAGGAATAACCATAGTAGTACAGGTATGGGATCCCTTATCTGTAAACCCGTTATCCAGAAAGTTCCAAATTACGGAAAGGCCATCTCTCATAGACTCTATTATAAGAAAATAATTTTAATTTTTAAAAATGATTTCCCTTTTCTCTGTAATAATGAAACTGTACCTGTACTTGATCCCAACTAAGATATAATTACCCCTTATTGGGGGCAGAACAGCCCTATTGGGTTTATTTAATGGTTAAATGATTCCCTTTTCTCTGTAATAATAAAACAGTACCTGTACTTGATCCTAACTAAGATATAATTACCCCTTATTGGGGGCAGAACAGCCCTATTGGGTTTATTTAATGGTTAAATGATTCCCTTTTCTCTGTAATAATAAAACAGTACCTGTACTTGATCCCAACTAAGATATAATTACCCCTTATTGGGGGCAGAACAGCCCTATTGGGTTTATTTAATGGTTAAATGATTCCCTTTTCTCTGTAATAATAAAACAGTACCTGTACTTGATCCCAACTAAGATATAATTACCCCTTATTGGGGCAGAACAGCCCTATTGGGTTTATTTCATGGTTAAATGATTCCCTTTTCTCTGTAATAATAAAACAGTACCTGTACTTGATCCCAACTAAGATATAATTAATCCTTATTGGGGGCAGAACAGCCCTATTGGGTTTATTTAATGGTTAAATGATTCCCTTTTCTCTGTAATAATAAAACAGTACCTGTACTTGATCCCAACTAAGATATAATTACCCCTTATTGGGGGCAGAACAGCCCTATTGGGTTTATTTAATGGTTAAATGATTCCCTTTTCTCTGTAATAATAAAACAGTACCTGTACTTGATCCCAACTAAGATATAATTACCCCTTATTGGGGGCAGAACAGCCCTATTGGGTTTATTTAATGGTTAAATGATTCCCTTTTCTCTGTAATAATAAAACAGTACCTGTACTTGATCCCAACTAAGATAGAATGACTCCTTATTGGAGCCAAAACAATCATATTGGGTTTAATTACTGTTGAAATAATTTGCAGAAAGACCCCTTATCCGGAATAACCCAGGTCCCAAGCATTTTGGATAACGGGTCCCATACCTGTATAATGTTTCTAATATTATAAAAAAATAAATAATGAATGAATGTTAATTGCAAAAGTGCTCGAAAGAGAGTGTTTAGTTCCCCTTTAATGAAACTGAATAACATCGATATATTCTAACAATGCACCATACACTCATATAACGAAGGGCTCTTTCCCATAGCAGGGAGGCAGATCATTAACAAGAGCAGTATTGTGTAATCTGATTTATGCTTTATGGCACTATAATGACAGAACCATTTGCACTATAACAGCACAAGAAGCCTGGGAAGAATTATAGCCTCAGAAATAAATCCTAGTGATTTCCCCCATTGCTTAGCTTTGCTAATTTGAACACAGTGAAACGTGATGCCCTATTGGGAGACATTGCGGCTTTGGTCTGAATTACGCCATATTGTCAGATTTTTACAATTCCTGTGAGTCAAAGTGCTGTAATCCAATTCGAAATGTGTCCATCTAAAACACCTTCTGGTTTCCAATGTCCCCAACTTAAGCGCATAAAACTAATGAAAGAGAAAGTAGATACGCTGCAGACTGCAATGGATTTTTACCATTTCTGAGGGATTCTTAGTTCAGATGTTATTTTGGAATTCTATCACCATAAGATGAATTATAGGGTAAAATAGATACCCATAGTACTATAGTTACCCATAGTGACCAATCAGATTGTTGCAATGAAGCCTGCAGTTTTACTGGTTATCACACAAGGGCATATTCTGGACAAATAGCGCCCCCTGAGGTTTGGAGCCTTCTATGCTCTGTCCTAAAACCAAGTCCTGTTACGAATGCATTTCCTCCAAAGGATCTGAATTTCAGGACACGCGGTTTTGTATATTTTTTTAATTCCAACCATCTGGTTCTCCACCAGGCCCCGTGCACATTCCTTGGCTTCTATGGGGACTATCATTTTTTTTTTTTTCTTCTTTTTACATTTTTCTGGCCTTTTGAACAGGACAAATTTTTCATGACATGCTGGGATTGTGGTTATAACATGGAACTGTGAGTGCCGTTTGTTGGTGACTTACATAACGCTATAATATAATTATAATAAAATAGGTTTGAGATAATTGCCCCTGGGAGCGGTGGGGATATTTAAAATTAAAGTCAAAATTTGCCCTATTTTAGTAACTCTTATAAAAGAATATAAAGTACAGCACAGTAGAGGGAATTCTGGGATTTATGAATATTCTGCACCAGAGAAAGTTCTACAGGTATAGGACGCATTATCCAGAATGCTCGGGACCAAGGGTATTCCGGATAAGGGGTATTTCTGTAATTTGGATCTTCATAACTTAAGTCTACTAAAAAATCAATAAAACATTAATTAAACCCAATAGGATTGTTTTGCATCCAGTAAGGATTAATTGTATCTTAGTTGGGATCAAGTACAGGTACTGTTTTATTATTACAGAGAAAAGGGAATCATTTAACCATGAAATAAACCCAATAGGGCTGTTCTGCCCCCAATAAGGGGTAATTATATCTTAGTTGGGATCAAGTACAGGTACTGTTTTATTATTACAGAGAAAAGGGAATCATTTAACCATTAAATAAACCCAATAGGGCTGTTCTGCCCCCAATAAGGGGTAATTATATCTTAGTTGGGATCAAGTACAGGTACTGTTTTATTATTACAGAGAAAAGGGAATCATTTAACCATTAAATAAACCCAATAGGACTGTTCTGCCCCCAATAAGGGGTAATTATATCTTAGTTGGGATCAAGTACAGGTACTGTTTTATTATTACAGAGAAAAGGGAATCATTTAACCATTAAATAAACCCAATAGGGCTGTTCTGCCCCCAATAAGGGGTAATTATATCTTAGTTGGGATCAAGTACAGGTACTGTTTTATTATTACAGAGAAAAGGGAATCATTTAACCATTAAATAAACCCAATAGGGCTGTTCTGCCCCAATAAGGGTTAATTATATCTTAGTTGGGATCAAGTACAGGTACTGTTTTATTATTACAGAGAAAAGGGAATCATTTAACCATTAAATAAACCCAATAGGGCTGTTCTGCCCCCAATAAGGGGTAATTATATCTTAGTTGGGATCAAATACAAAGCACTGTTTTATTTTTACAGAGAAAAAGGAAATCAATTTTAAAAATCTGAATTACTTGATTAAAATGGAGTCTTTGGGAGACAAGCTTTCCGTAATTCTGAGATTTCTGGGTATCGGGTTTCTGGATAACGTATCCCATAACTGTACCACTATGTTATGTAATAATGACAATGATATCATTTGAGCTTACATCCGGCTTAATGGGGTTATATAATAAAAAGCACTACATTTGCCCAGAAGCAGTAACCCATAGCAGGCAGCATTTACTGGTCACCTTTTTAAAAGTAAACATCTTATTGGTTGCTATGGGTTACTGCTCCTGGGCAAGTTTAGTGTCTTTTATTATTACATATGGGGGTAATTCTCTATTCTGTACTTAGTTCTCTCTTCCCTATTTTGCTGTCATGTTCATAGTAATGGATGCCGTGCCTCAGTGTTCTAAGTTTAAGCACCGTGCTTAAAGCAAATATGTTGAGTTTGCACCAACCAAAATATTTTCCGAAGAGAAATAAATGAGTCCGTCTGTCTCTGTCGGGCTGTTATTCGATACATGAAAAGGTGCACGAGAAGCCATCAACGTGCCGCTTGTTACACAAATAAGCTTGTCTTGACTCCCGTCCAACTTACATAGATTGAAAGTCAATTCACAGTCCAGCCAAGTGCCTGCGCCAGGGCCCTGTCAGTTCTGGTTGGGGTCCAGGGCAGAAAAGACTGTGTACGGCCCAGTTATTTAAAGTAGAACTGTCGGACATAACGATTTTCAGCTAATTTGGAACTATAACTCCCAGGACTACTACTGCAAACAGTACAGAGCCCCTAATGTGGGGGGGGGGGGGGGACTCTCAGGCACTTGATGGAAATGGAGACCCCCAAATAAATTAACATACATTTCGTTGGTGTGCTCTTCTGAGCACTTTTGCAATTAAATTTTTTCTCTAGATTGTAAGATATTAGTGTCATTAACGCTATGGTTAAAAGCACTCCGCTTCACTCCCAAGTTGCCCATAGCACAGCAGCACCTCATGGTGGGCGCCTCATGATGTTGTTGCAGCGCAGTACTAAAATTAAAAGAAAAAAAGACACCAGAGACCAGAGTTCAATAACCGAATATAGGACCTATTCCTGGGTGCATTCTAAATTGCTTTCCTGGTCTGATCTACTTGTTTCTGACTCTTCAGATACCTTATTTGTGCTAAGTGCTGCCTGCCAGTACTCTGCTTCCTCCTCGGCCCCAGCTCCAACCCACAAAAGTCCCTGACAATTAGCAGTTTCATATGATGAAATGTAAAGAACAGCGCCACCAAGTGGTCAGTTTTGCTGACCGTCTGACTGACGGAAGACAATGTCAGAAGAAAATCTTTGGATGTTGCTCTGATTAGAAAACAGTATAGTAGATTCTTCTGAGCACTTTTGCTTTTTTCTCACTTGGTGAATTGTTTGTAGCGGAGTATTTTCCAGTGTCAGACTGGGATGCCAGGGGCCCACCAGATAACCCTGGCCAATGGGCCCACTCTCAGAACTTTAATTCCTCCTCTCCTTCCTCAAACGCTTTATTATCCTATTCTCCTTTCCTTACACTTCCTTCCATCTATCAAGCTTCCTTGTTCCCATACACAAATAGGGAATGACCATGAAATAGGCTAAATAGTTAGAAGCTGACACCTGGGCCCACCGGGAGTTTTCCTGGTATTCTGTTGGGCCAGTTCGACACTGGAATTTTCATAGCGGCAGCAAATTGTCTACTTTTATCTGAGCAACAGAAAACTTTTCTTCTGACATGAAGATTTCATTCATCCAGGTCATGGTATATCTAGTATAAATAAGTTGAACTGAAGAAGCTGCTCGGATGAGTAGTGAAACATCTTCAATGATTACCTAACAAGTCCAGTTGCTTTATTTATACTACATTTTCTTCTGACATTTTCTCCCAGCTGTCAGTCAGCAGACGCAACCAGCAGGTGGTGCTGTGGTTTCCTTTTCATTATATTAGCAGTTGAAAAAATCCTAGTATTTTGAAATCTAGAAAAGCTCAGTTCAAATGAAACATTATCTTCAGTCTCTGGACCTTCTCTAAGAAGATGGTTTAATTATGAAATACAATATTGGACACTATTGTCCAGGAAAATATCTTTTAATAATAATAATAATATTAATGATATCCCATATCCCCCAAAGACTGGGATGAATTTGGAATGGCTGCTGCAGCGGCCCATTGCTATAGTCCATATGCTTGTAAAATTGTCTACAAATGGAAAACACAACTTGTCTTTGAGAGGTACTTTGATAAAGGACTAGACAACCATCAGTGGATCCAGAAGCTCCAAGCATGTCTCTTTGTAGTAGGGGCTTCCTGGATAGTGATGGGCAAAATAATTCGGCAGGCATGGATTTGGGACAAATTTTCGTGTTTCACCATTGCGGATTTTTTCTGCCACAAATGGAGAATCAAAAAATGAATCCATTAGTTGTCCCAGAATTAGAGGTATCTATATAGAGTTAAATAGTAAGATAGTAAGTTGGGTTGAAAAAAGACGTACATCCATCACGTTCAACCATAATGCCTATATATAACCTGCCTAACTACTAGTTGATCCAGAGGAAGGCAAAAACCCCATCTGAAGCCTCTCTAATTTGCCCCAGAGGGGAAAAAATTCCTTCCTGACTCCAAGATGGCAATCGGACCAGTTTATTCAACAATGAGCCATACTAAGCATTAAATGTTTTCTGAATGTGTTAGGAGTCAGCATCCTTCAAACCACATACAGGAAATGACATTTGATAACGTAAACACAAATAATCCATTTTACACCAGACAGCCAAGCAGATTTAAAAAATGTGTATTTTATCTTGCTAAATGTGTCTAATTTTTCATTTCAGGAGCTCCCCGGATGACTGCAGTATAGGAAAAGGAAGCAAAATGGGCGCAGGGTCCGATAATGTTGGAATGAATTATGGCAGCTACATAGAAGAAAAACACATTCCACCCCCAAATATGACAACCAATGAGAGGAGAGTTATTGTACCTGCTGGTAAGATTGTGTCCTATTACCGTTCCATGCTTATTAGTTTCTTTGCTGTTTAGTATTAACATGATGGCACAGCTTCGGGACTCAGGACCTCCCGGAGGAAGACCATGAATGAAACATTATGCACTTATTTTACATTTTTGTTTTTTGCTCCCAAAAATTTTCAAAAAAGGGCAGAGGCATTTTATTCACTTTTATTTGTTTATTTGTTCCAAATGCGTTGGCATGGTTCATAATCTGTCTCCCTTCCAGGTGTTTTCAACTTTCCTCCGCCGTTTGATTCTGCTTGTTCAGCAGAGGACAGTCCAGTCAGCTGCGCCAAACGCATATTTTCCTAAATAGCTAATTGTATCGTTTCTGAAATGTGAAAGTACATTTTGCTAATCATTTCAAGACTGCGGGAGAAACGATGATTAATTGTGGTAGTTGAGAGCTTTTCCAACACACACAGCGGGCAGCTGTTGCTAATCACAATGGGGCATATTGATCAAATGTTGGCATTGCCACTGCGGCTGCCTTTGTGTCATTTTATTTGGTGTCCCGACTGAATTTATTTGTTCACGAACTGGTGAAGAGTCGGTGAATTTTTACTCGGTTGCAATGGTGTTAGGAAACAAGTGGAAAAATAGAGGGCACATTTACATTGGCTTCTATTTTTCTGATAAAAAGTATCAATTAACAAGAGAAAACAGTCGGAGAAAGGTCTATCATTCTTTTAGGGATGCACCAAATCCACTATTTTAGGATAGTGAACCCTGAATCCTTTGCAAAATGATTTAGCCAAATAACGAACCAAATTTTCTCCTTGTAGAGTGTAAGCTCTTTTGGGCAGGGCTCCCTTCCCCTCCTGTATCGGTTACTGATTGCTTTATATGTTACTCTGTATGTCCAATGTATGGAACCCACTTATTGTACAGCGCTGCGGGATATGTTGGCGCTTTATAAATAAATGTTAATAATAATAATAATAATAATAGATTGTAAGCTCTTTTGGGCAGGGCCCTCTTCACCTCCTGTATCGGTTATTGATTGCTTTATATGTTACTCTGTATGTCCAATGTATGGAACCCACTTATTGTACAGCGCTGCGGGATATGTTGGCGCTTTATAAATAAATGTTAATAATAATAATAATAATAATAATAATAATAAATTCAAATCCTAATTTGAAGAATCCAAACCTGCTGAAAAAGGCCAAATCCCCAACCTAATCCTGGATTCGGTGCATCCCTAAATTATGGAAAATACAAAGAGGTGAATATATACATAATTGTTGTGCTTTTGTTTAGGCCTTAGAAATATACATTTAATTATGTATGTATGTATGTATGTATGTATGTATAATTTTATTTATAAAGCACCACAAGGGTACGCAGCGCTGTACAATCTTACAGAATACACAATTACACACAGGGAGGACAAGTGATATAATAAATAAATACAATAAATAAGTATAAATACACAGGGAATAAGTGCCATGTGGTATGAGACACAGTAGGAAGGAGGTCCCTGCCCCGTAGAGCTTACAGTCTAAGTGAATGTATGTGAAATGTATGTATGTATGTATATGTTTATTTATAAAGTGCTACTTATGTACGCAGCACTGTACAGTAGCATACATTAATACAAACAGGGGGTTATTAAGATAATAATAGATAAATACACAGTATAACAATAAATACAGATAAATACAAGATAAATACAGTCAAAGACACAAGAGGATGGAGGTCCCTGCCCCGTAGAGCTTACAATCTATAATTATGAATTCCATAGTTCCATAATTATGAGTTCCATAGCCAGTAAATCATAGCTACCAAGCAAATATTTGCTATTAAAGAGCAGTCTTGTAGATACGTCCTGCCAATTGCCTGGTACTTTGTAGAGTAATAAATAATGCCAATACAGACATCCTTAGGTATTCCAGTGTACTTAGCTTAAGGTCCCCATACACTATAAGATCCGCTCGCTTGCCAATGTCGCCAAGGATCTTCACCCGATACCCCCACCTACGGGTGGGCGATATCGGGTAGCAAGTAGCTAAAATAAAAAATAATCTGATCGTTTGGCCCTGCGGCCAAACGATCGAATTACATTAGCGGCTATGGGGCAGTCAGTTTGGGGACCGCATCAACGAGCCGATGCAGTCACCGATCCGACTGGATTTTCTAACCAATTTCAGGCCAGATATCGGTCGGTCAGGCCGCTCGGTTCTGCCCATACACTGGCCGATTAGCTGCCGAATCGGTCCAAGGGACCGATATCGGCAGCTACTATCGGCCCGTGTATGGGGACTATTAGTAGGACGTGAAGGGATATCTCATTCATCTAATGAGCTGGAGTTTGGCTTCAGCTTCACCAAAAAGGATGTAGGATTCTGCAAGTTTCAAACAAGTTTGATGGATAAGGTTCACCAAGAAGAGTTTCCTGGATTCTCCTGGAACAATAGCAGGGTGACCCTTTAGCTTGGGGCTTTTGGAATGCTAAAAAATTGAAATTTAAAAAAGAAATAAATCTAATTTTCTTAAATGTGTTTAGGAATTGGTCATGTACTGCAATATCTACAGAACTGTACATTGTAGCCTTTATGTATTTTCAGACCCTACTTTGTGGAGCACAGATCACGTCCGACAGTGGCTAGAATGGGCGATAAAAGAATACGGGCTTCCAGATGTCGATGTTCTTCTATTCCAAAACATCGACGGGAAGGAATTATGCAAGATGACCAAAGAAGATTTCCATCGGCTAACTCCAAGTTACAATGCCGATATCCTCCTCTCACATCTTCACTACCTCAGAGAAAGTAAGGAAACCTGTTACATAACCATCAGAACCCACTGTTACTGCATGTTCTTGTCTGACCATGGAACGGAACTTCTATTTTCTTTCTTATAAATAAGATCTGTAGATATAACTGTCGGCTTTGTAGTCAAGAAGTAGACGTGTGTCTTGTTCCAACCTCACCATGTCTATACCATACAGTGTATTTTTTGTCCTGAATACATTTGTTTTTATAGTAAAAATAATCTACTTTATATTTTATGGCAAAATAACACGGCATGCAACATAAAATCCTGACACATTTGTAGAATAATATTTTTAGACTCCTTTTGTCCCTCACAAATTGATATAAATGGATAGTAACCATTTTGCCATTGACGATAACAAATGTATATTTCAGTACGGCGTTTGCTGAACACAACGGGCATCTTTTTGCCAAGTTGTACCTGTGCGCTAACACATAGAACCAATTTACGCTAAATGCCGATTGGTTTCTGGGTTGGCGCACATCCGCCGTTTGTTAGTAACTGAGGCTCAGTCATTTCAATTGATTGATTTTAAAATGTAATTAATGGGGGCGGGGGTTCAACTGACCGTCAAAACGTCTTCTTTTTCAATTTGGTGTTGCTTTGTTTTGTTTTGTAGCTCCTCTTCCACATTTGACTTCAGATGATGTTGATAAGGCCTTACAAAACTCGCCACGGTTAATGCATGCTAGAAATACAGGTAATTCTGGCACAGACCCTCATCCTTCAATCATAAACAGAGCTGAGGCATTACCAATAGTATTGATGAGGCTAAAGGCACACAGGGCATATTTCAGCAACCAACCAAAACTGCCTCCCTGTCGTCCCCATTGATTTGAATGGGATACTACGGAAAGATGCAGCTTTTTAGCCTGGAAATGTTTCAGACTTATCCCATTCCACTCAGTGGAAGGTTTCAGGGAGACATTTTGGGTTGCCTGAAATACATCAGGCTTAAATCCACCCCCTGTACCACTAGATGCTTTAGCTGCACAAATATTTGCCTATACAATGTCTATGAAGATTTCCATTCATCCAGGTCATGGTATATCTAGTATAAATAAATCTAAAGCAACTGGACTTGTTTGGTAACCATTGAAGACGTTTCACTACTCATCCGAGTAGTTGAACTGAAGAAGCTGCTCGGATGAGTAGTGAAACGTCTTCAATGATTACCAAACAAGTCCAGTTGCTTTAGATTTATTTATACTAGATATTGCATATACAATGTTCATCCAGCCAATTTATTTTAACAATTGTTTAGCTAAATAGAGAAAATGATTAGCTTTATATGCTGCTCGACAACCACTAAGGCTTTGCCACCAATGCACCATTGTGAATACAGACCTGTCATTCTTTATTACTCTCACATATCATTCTCTGAAACAGGGTGGCGCAACCCACGTAATTACATTTTAATGAGATCATCAATTTCTCAAATTAAACCCTCAATCTGGAACTATCCCATCCCTTCTATTAAACATGAATGGAGAAGAATTTCTTGCAAATGTGTCATGATATTTTATACACCGGGGCTGTAATTACCAATAAAGCCATTTACGATATGCTGTAATTAATATTATGAACAGCATGTGCTCTGTAGCGGTATATTACGGGGAGAAGTGAAACATGTAAATCACAGGCAATGACACATAAAGCTGTGTAATTACAGGAGACCAATCAAAATATTGATAGGAAACCAGGACGGCTCACTGCGCTAGCTCGCCTTGGTATAGGGCTTAGGAAAAATGAGACCCAGTGATAAAGCAGTAAATCATCACAGATTTCACCAATTTCACCAACTTTGCCAATTTATAAAACTACATCTCCGACAGAAATATAAAAATGCCAGTTTAGCTTTGACTATATTGTCCAAATGTTCAGTCAAACTTGATCCAACCCGTCAAACATGGAATCTATGGCGCCCGCCAGTGCATACAATTCTATGTTTCTGGTTGACTCTTGTATTTGATTTCCTAAATGAAAGCCAACTACAGCCATGGAAGGGTTAAAGTCATGTGACTTTAGCTCTAGACATCTGAACTTTATTGTTAATTATAAAAATATTACATTTTTTGGGTTCTCAAATGTTTGGTGTAATACTGACTATTTGGCCAAACCAAAAGAATTATGAATTATGTTTAACTATTTCCCCTGATTACAAAGAACTTTGGACAAAATATTCCGGATACTTCACTGCTTAGACCGACCTGGAAAAAATCCATTATTTTTCTATAGGAAGATCAAGAAATTCATAATGATAATAAGCAGCGATGTTTTCTCCACATTGATAATATAGGAATTGGCGATTTCTTCCCTCATTTGACCAAATTCTACCTCTTCCCGAAGGAAATCATTGGATTTTATGAGTTCCAAAGTAGTAAAGTCATTTCAGTGATATTTTGGAAAAGGCTTAGTTATAAAGGGTAAAATGCAAAAGGTTCTATAGGTTCTATCTGAATGACTGAAAATGATTATGAACTGAACTGGGGAATACAGAAGGATTTGTAGCATTTCAGCCTATTTTACAATTTAACAAAACTTCCAGGAATATTAGTTTGTAACTTAAGTGCAAATAGAGAATACAAAATAATGGGAGCTGATGTAATTAGGTGTCTACCAATGAAAGCATTCCCTGCCAAATAATACCAAATTTTAGGGAAAATGATTTGCCCTCGATATATCAATAGTATTCAACAGTATTTAATAATGTTTTTTTTTAATTTTCTCTCACATTAGATGCTCAGATGTTATTTTGATCCCATTGATCAGTTTGATGGAAACAATATAGAGAAATCAGACTTGTAATACAGTGGTTCTGGTCCTGTGTGTATATCCAGATTTGCTCTAGATAGACTACCAGAAAGGAAACTGAATTATAACATAAATTCCCAGAAATATATATTTACCCTTCATATACAAAAATGGACTATAACTTGTTTAGAAATAAAGTTAATACCACCCCCTATTTTACATAATTTCAGATCTATATGTTTTGCCATGATTCATCATTTAGAGAGGTGTTAGAGCTCAGTGTGCTTCTATGGAGCTCCATGCTCCAGGGCTGGAACTAGGGGTAGGCGGAAGAGGCAGCTGCCCAGGGCGCAATGATTAGGGGGCGCCAGGCAGAAGCCTCTCTTGCTTACCCCTAGTTCCCCTACTTTGCCATTGCCCCCGCCGCTAATGACAAGCGGCGGGGGCAATGACCCACGGCATGGCACCCCCCCCCCCGAACTGAGCATGCGCGCCAACGGAGGGGGCGGGCGAGGTGGCCGATCGGGTTGCCTAGGGCGCCCGGACGGCTTGGCCCGCCCCTGCCATGCTCCATCAAACACATTCTGATGAATTGACGCATCCCCCTGCTTTGATAAATGTGCGAATTTGTTAAATACTATGCTGGCTGCAAGGAACTGCTCATAGCTTTTTTGAACTAGTAAACACGTTATGTTCTGTTAAAGGCAGGGGTCCCCAAACCTTTTTACTTGTGAGCTACATTCAAATGAGCCAAACAAGCATGAAAAGAGTTCTTTGGGGGCCAAATAAGAGCTGTGATTGGCTATTTGGTAGCCCCATGTGGCCTGCAGGAGACTCTGCTTGGAGTAAACTGAGTCTCTGGGCTTCCAGAACTTGTCTCCAAGCCAGAAATGAAAAAAATGGCTCCTACTTTGGGGCCACTGGGAGCAACATCAAAGGGGGTGGTGAGACACATGTAACTCACGAGCCATTGGTTGGGGATCCCTGCCTTAACGTAATGCAGTACTTTGTAAATATATTCATTAAGCCCAAATGAAACACATAACTTTAATGTTGCTTTTCTATAGGAGGCGCATCTTTTATTTTCCCCAACACATCCGTTTATCAAGACGCAAGCCAAAGAATCACCAGCAGGCAAGGTACGTAATACAAAGCCAACTTCAACTGCATAGTATTGCACTTCAGCGGGAACAGTGTTACAGGAACAGTAAAGGGCAAATTATCCCTTGGTAAGAAATATCCTACTTTTATAAGAGAAAGAGGTTTTCATTCTATAGTCCTGTAGAGAGCCCTGAATAACATTAAACCCTTGTTTATCTTGCTGTGTAAGAATTGAAACCATAGTATTCTATACAACTTAGCTGCTATGCAAATATTCCCTATTGCCCTATTTAAAATCAAATGGCAACCCCCATTGCTACACAGCGGGGTATTTATATAAACTATAGTAGGGTTTCTGTAGCAAACACCCCAGCTGTACCGGTGCAGGAATGGATGCCCCCGGGGCTACACAGCGGGGTATTTATATAAACTATATTAGGGTTTCTGTAGCAAACACCCCAGCTGTACCAGTGCAGGAATGGATGCCCCCGGGGCTACACAGCGGGGTATTTATATAAACTATAGTAGGGTTTCTGTAGCAAACACCCCAGCTGTACCGGTGCAGGAATGGCTGCCCCCGGGGCTACACAGCGGGGTATTTATATAAACTATAGTAGGGTTTCTGTAGCAAACACCCCAGCTGTACCAGTGCAGGAATGGCTGGCCCCGGGGCTACACAGCGGGGTATTTATATAAACTATAGTAGGGTTTCTGTAGCAAACACCCCAGCTGTACCAGTGCAGGAATGGCTGCCCCCGGGGCTACACAGCGGGGTATTTATATAAACTATAGTAGGGTTTCAGCCCTCCTGGTGTTTGAGGAAATGGTGAAATGTAACACAAGTCTATAGTTGCTTCAAATCTTAATGATATCATTGACTGAGAATAAACTCACCAGTGAGAGCCACAAAGAAACCAATTCATTAGCCAAAGGTAAACTAGATCTTATTTATAATGGTGTTTTTATATAACAAATAATAGATAAGGAACATTTTCTCTTCATACATCTGCCTGCAGCTCTGAAGCAATCAATGTTCACCCCATAAAAACCAACATCTACTTATACACAGCATGTTATGTGTATACAGGTATGGGACCCGTTATGCAGAATGCTCGAGACCTGGGGTTTTCTGGATAAGGATCTTTCAGTAAATCGGATCTCCTACCTTAAGACTGCTAATAAAATTATTTAAACAGTAATTAAACCCAATAGGATTGTTTTGGCTCCAATAAGGATTAATTATATCTTAGTTGGGATCAAGTACAGGTACTGTTTTATTATTACAGAGAAAAGGGAATCATTTAACCATTAAATAAACCCAATAGGGCTGTTCTGCCCCAATAAGGGGTAATTATATCTTAGTTGGGATCAAGTACAGGTACTGTTTTATTATTACAGAGAAAAGGGAATCATTTAACCATGAAATAAACCCAATAGGGCTGTTCTGCCCCCAATAAGGGGTAATTATATCTTAGTTGGGATCAAGTACAGGTGCTGTTTTATTATTATAGAGAAAAGGGAATCATTTAACCATGAAATAAACCCAATAGGGCTGTTCTGCCCCCAATAAGGGGTAATTATATCTTAGTTGGGATCAAGTACAGGTACTGTTTTATTATTACAGAGAAAAGGGAATCATTTAACCATGAAATAAACCCAATAGGGCTGTTCTGCCCCAATAAGGGGTAATTATATCTTAGTTGGGATCAAGTACAGGTACTGTTTTATTATTACAGAGAAAAGGGAATCATTTAACCATTAAATAAACTCAATAGGGCTGTTCTGCCCCAATAAGGGGTAATTATATCTTAGTTGGGATCAAGTACAAGGTACTGTTTTATTATTACAGCGAAAAAGGAAATCATTTTTAAAAATGTGAATTATTTGATTAAAATGGAATCTATGGGAGATGACCTTTCCAGAATTCGGAACTTTCTGGATAATGGGTTTCCGCATAAGGGGTCCTATAGAGGTCTCGGAAAATTTTGGGGTTCTGCAGGATTTACACAATGAAATAATCAGTGCTTCGTTCCCAACAGATTTATCATATGAGCCCTCAAGGAGATCTGCTTGGACCAATCATCCAGCCCCACCAACAAAAGGTTTGTGCAAAATATCCCCAATTCTGTCCATGGGAAGCATGTTTGGGTTTTTTTTGCCTTAATTGTGAAATTGAAGAATGATTTTGGGTGCATGCTGGGACAGTTGCACCACTTTTGGGGGAAAAAAGGCAATGAATCAATATAACTTATTTTAAAAGTTGACAGAAAATTCATACCCCCCAACTGTCCAGCTTTTCGCGGGACAGTCCCGGTTTTTACAGCGCGTCCCGCTGTCCCGGATTGTTCAATGAATGTCCCGCATTACGGAAATGCAGAACATTCATTAAACTATCCAGGCCAGCGGGATGCGCTGGCGGCAGCGGAGCGCTCCGGCTCCGTCTCTTCTTGGGCTCCTGCTCCTTATTTGGCTCCTTGTACGGCGGCGACAGGTCCTTTTATAAGGTTGCGCCCGTGTGTACGTGTGACGTCACACATACGCATGGGCACAACCTTACAAAAGGACCTGTTGCCGCCGTACGAGGAGCCGAAAAAGGAGCAGGAGCCCAAGAAGTCTATGGGGGCCGCAATGGGGGCCGCTATGTATGAGGTACTCACTATGGGGGCAATTGGGGGGGTACTGTGTATGGGGGGCACTGTATGGGGGGACACTGTGTAAGGAGGGCTACTGTGTATGGGGGGGCACTGTGTATGGGGGGAGCTACTGTGTATGGGGGGGCTGTGTATGGAGGGCTACTGTGTATGGGGGGGCTCTGTGTATGGGGGGGCTCTGTGTATGGGGGGGCTCTGTGTATGGGGGGCACTGTGTAAGGGGGGCACTATGTATGGGGGGCTCTGTGTAAGGAGGGCTACTGTGTATGGGGGGCACTGTATGGGGGGCACTGTGTAAGGAGGGCTATTGTGTATGGGGGGGCACTGTGTATGGGGGGCACTGTGTATGGGGGGCACTGTGTATGAAGGGCTACTGTATATGGGGGGGCACTGTGTAAGGAGGGCTACTGTGTATGGGGGGCACTGTGTATGGGGGGGCACTGTGTATGGGGGGCACTGTGTATGGGGGGCTACTGTGTATGGGGGGGGCACTGTGTAAGGAAGGCTACTGTGTATGGGGGGCACTGTGTATGGGGGCACTGTGTATGGGGGGCTACTGTGTATGGGGGGGCACTGTGTAAGGAGGGCTACTGGGTATGGGGGGACACTGTGTATGGGGGCACTGTGTATGGGGGGCTACTGTGTATGGGGGGGCACTGTGTATGGGGGGGCACTGTGTATGGGGGGCACTGTATGGGGGGCACTGTGTAAGGAGGGCTACTGTGTATGGGGGGCACTGTGTAAGGGGGGCTACTGTGTATGGGGGGCACTGTGTAAGGGGGGCTACTGTGTATGGGAGGGCTACTGTGTAAGGAGGGCTACTGTGTATGGGGGCACTTTCTATGGGGGCATTGTGTATGGAGGGTACTTTCTATGGGGTTCTGTCTATTGGGCCATCGTGGGCACTATTTTAACTATTTTTAAAATGGGGTGTGGCAATTGGGGCGTGGCCACAAAGTGGGCGTGGTCAAAAAAATTGACCACATGGTCAAGTCTTTTTGTCCCTCTTTTCATTTTTCAAATGTTGGGAGGTATGAAAATTACATATATCAATGTACCAGGCCGATTTACAAATAAATTTTAAATTTTTTCCAAGTGGTAACACTGGTTTTTGGGTATTGTAATAAAAGGTGCAAAGTTTTCCCAGATTTAGTAACCCATAGCAACCCATAGCTTCCTGCTTATTAGTTACACCTTTTATTACATCTGTTTAGATTCATTTTAGTAAATCTTCCCTGTTATTTATACAGCACTGACACATTTCCACAGAGCTTTAGTGAGATTTTACATAATTCCCATCAGTCCCTGTCCCAGTGAGCTTACAATCTAAGGTCCCTATCACATTCCCATCAGTCCCTGCCCCAGTGAGCTTACAATCTAAGGTCCCTATCACATTCCCATCAGTCCCTGCCCCAGTGAGCTTACAATCTAAGGTCCCTATCACATTCCCATCAGCCCCTGCCCCAGTGAGCTTACAATCTAAGGTCCCTATCACATTCCCATCAGTCCCTGCCCCAGTGAGCTTACAATCTAAGGTCCCTATCACATTCCCATCAGCCCCTGCCCCAGTGAGCTTACAATCTAAGGTCCCTATCACATTCCCATCAGCCCCTGCCCCAGTGGAGCTTACAATCTAAGGTCCCTATCACATTCCCATCAGTCCCTGCCCCAGTGAGCTTACAGTCTAAGGTCCCTATCACATTCCCATCAGTCCCTGCCCCAGTAAGCTTACAATCTAAGGCCCCTATCACATTCCCATCAGCCCCTGCCCCAGTGAGCTTACTGTATAAGGTCCCTATCACATTCCCATCAGTCCCTGCCCCAGTGAGCTTACAATCTAAGGCCCCTATCACATTCCCATCAGTCCCTGCCCCAGTAAGCTTACAATCTAAGGTCCCTATCACATTCCCATCAGCCCCTGCCCCAGTGAGCTTACAGTCTAAGGTCCCTATCACATTCCCATCAGTCCCTGCCCCAGTGAGCTTACAATCTAAGGTCCCTATCACATTCCCATCAGTCCCTGCCCCAGTGAGCTTACAGTCTAAGGTCCCTATCCCATTCCCATCAGTCCCTGCCCCAGTGAGCTTACAATCTAAGGTCCCTATCACATTCCCATCAGCCCCTGCCCCAGTGAGCTTACAATCTAAGGTCCCTATCACATTCCCATCAGCCCCTGCCCCAGTGGAGCTTACAATCTAAGGTCCCTATCACATTCCCATCAGTCCCTGCCCCAGTAAGCTTACAATCTAAGGTCCCTATCACATTCCCATCAGCCCCTGCCCCAGTGAGCTTACTGTATAAGGTCCCTATCCCATTCCCATCAGTCCCTGTCCCAGTGGAGCTTACAGTCTAAGGTCCCTATCACATTCCCATCAGTCCCTGCCCCAGTAAGCTTACAATCTAAGGTCCCTATCACATTCCCATCAGTCCCTGCCCCAGTGAGCTTACAATCTAAGGTCCCTATCACATTCCCATCAGTCCCTGCCCCAGTGGAGCTTACAATCTAAGGTCCCTATCCCATTCCCATCAGTCCCTGCCCCAGTGAGCTTACAATCTAAGGTCCCTATCACATTCCCATCAGTCCCTGCTCCAGTGAGCTTACAATCTAAGGTCCCTATCCCATTCCCATCAGTCCCTGCCCCAGTGAGCTTACAATCTAAGGTCCCTATCACATTCCCATCAGTCCCTGCTCCAGTGAGCTTACAATCTAAGGTCCCTATCACATTCCCATCAGTCCCTGCCCCAGTGAGCTTACAATCTAAGGTCCCTATCACATTCCCATCAGTCTCTGCCCCAGTGGGCTTACAATCTAAGGTCCCTATCACATTCCCATCAGTCCCTGCCCCAGTGAGCTTACAATCTTAGGTCCCTATCACATTCCCATCAGTCCCTGCCCCAGTGAGCTTTAAATCTAGGGTCCCTATAACATTCCCATCCGTTCCTGCCCCAGTGAGCTTACAATCTAATGTCCCTATCACATTCCCATCACTCCCTGCCCCAGTGAGCTTACTGTATAAGGTCCCTATCACATTCTCATCAGTCCCTGCCCCAGTGAGCTTACAATCTAAGGTCCCTATCCCATTCCCATCAGCCCCTGCCCCAGTGAGCTTACAATCTAGGGTTCCTATCACATTCCCATCAGCCCCTGCCCCAGGGAGCTTACAATCTAGGGTTCCTATCACATTCCCATCAGCCCCTGCCCCAGGGAGCTTACAATCTAAGGTCCCTATCATATTCCCATCAGCCCCTGCCCCAGTGGAGCTTACAATCTAAGGTCCCTATCCCATTCCCATCAGTCCCTGCCCCAGTGGAGTTTACAATCTAAGGTCCCTATCACATTCCCATCAGTCCCTGCCCCAGTGGAGCTTACAATCTAAGGTCCCTATCCCATTCCCATCAGTCCCTGCCCCAGGGAGCTTACAATCTAGGGTCCCTATCACATTCACACACTCTAGAGATTGTGCCCTGACTGGGATTGAACTCTCAGGACCCCAGCACTGCACAGCACACACTATTCTGTACTTATTTACACCAATAAGAGGAACCAAAAATATTTACATGTGAAACATAAATAGCCTTCTCTGTCTATGTCTATATATAAATCTGAATTACAATATTTACTGCCTTGACAAATAAGTGTTTTTGTCTCATTTTAGCATCTCAACCACCAGCCACAGTTCCCAAAACAGAAGACCCCAGACCACAGCTAGGTGAGTTGTTATAGTATGGGGACATTTTTATATGTACTCATTTGTACTATATAATATAGCTACTTTATTAAATAAATATCCTATGTTTGTTATCAGTATGTTGGTGTGGGAAAATAAACAATAAATACTTCATAGGGCTCTTTACAAACCCAAATGGAAGAGCATTTTCCCCTGTTAACTCCACCAGTTCTTCCTTATCTGCTTTCAGTTTTATATTTTTATTTCCCGCCTTTTCTTCTTTCACCCAATTCAGTCTGTAATTCAGCCATAACCTGCAGTGCTGCCATTTTCTAGAGCTTCAGATTTTTTTTCTAAAAGTGCCATGGTACAGCCAAGTGGGGAATGGATAGGCCGGAGAGAGGTTCAGAGGTTAATCTCAAGCCTATCCAATCCCTGTGTGGCTGTAACACAACATTTTGGAAAAAAACCCCCACAATCCATTAAACTGTAGAATCAGCATGTAAAGAGGCGCAATTGGTTTTGTGGGGGTTAGTGAAGTTATTAATACAGTTTGCACCAAACAGGAAAGTTGGTCCAGACAGGAAGTGAACCCAGGAGGAAGCAAGGGGGTGGCGACCATTTTGGTTTTGTGAATAGGTTGGATTGTTTTAGCTGCAGGATTATCGAAAGGACTTGGTTGCTGTTACAAAAAGTTGTAAAAATAAAAGCTGAATCCTGGTTAAGTAGTCGGAGCTTCTATATCCAATGTGGAAATGCAAAGAAAGCTCCCATATTACAATAAAGATATTCTGGGATTCTAAACATGCAATTTCCCAGAAATAAAGCAACCCTAAGCACTGGCTCTGGCCGGAGCACAAACTGTTTAACAGGTGCCTTTTGCTACATTGGAATTCCTGGGGGGTAGGGTTGCCACCTGGCCGATATTCCACCGGCCTAGCCACTAAAATACCAGCCAGGGCTGGAGTCAGTATTACAAATTATGTAGCTGCTGGTCAATTTGTAATAACTTGTTCTCCACCCCTGACCCGCCGCCGATCCGCCCCTGACCCGCCCCAGACCCACCTCCGATCCACCCCTGACCCACCTCCTATACCTACTCCAAGCTCCCTTACTAGCCTGCTCTGCCTGTTACTTTAAAATAAGGTATGTTTCCCTTTCCATTAATCCATAAGTTGAAGGTCTCCTTATAACCAGTAAAGTTTGCTGTGTGCGTAACAGGACCTAAACCTGTATATTTGTTATTCGTTTTAGATCCATATCAGATTCTTGGGCCAACGAGCAGCCGCCTTGCTAATCCAGGTAAGTTCATTTCAACATTGTTTTTTATGGGGGGGGGGGGTAGGTTTGTATGAAATTTACAATTGCTATATGGAAAGGATAAATGTGGTTAAAAAAAATACCTATTAATTGTGGCAGAAATTCTTTGCCGCTGTTCCATTTGTTTGGTTGGGTCACACCAAGTCAATAGAGGTGTAGATAACGGTGTTATTGCAGCATAAACACAGAACTGTGAAGGCAAAAGGACAGATTTATCAATGGTCAAATTATTGAACCCAGAAATCGTAAGCATTTTCCCCTGCTGGGCGAATCTTTTGCATTATGAGAGGTGTTCCCAATACTTCTAGCTTTTTTTTTATTATTGAACTTTAGATTCAGAAAAAAAAATTTAAACATATTTAATTACACATGGGGCTAGCCATAGTCTTCATTTCCCAGGGTGCCACAGCCATGTGACCTGTGCTCTGATAAACTTCAGTCACAGAACAGCAGGACAATGGGAAGGGAGCAAGATAGCAGCTCCCAGTAGGTATCAGAATAGCACTCAATAGTAAGAAATCCAAGTCCGGCTTGGGACTCCTCCAGTTACATGGGAGTAGGAGAAACAATAGGTTAGCTGAAAGCAGTTCTAATGTGTAGCGCTGGCTCCTTCTGAATGCTCAGACTCAGGCACACTTTACTGCTGCGCTGCAAGTTGGAATGATATCCCCCCCCCTCACCCCCAGCAGCCGATCAGCAGAACAATGGGAAGGGAGCAAGATAGCAGCTCCCAGTAGGTATCAGAATAGCACTCAATAGTAAGAAATCCAAGTCCGGCTTGGGACTCCTCCAGTTACATGGGAGTAGGAGAAACAATAGGTTAGCTGAAAGCAGTTCTAATGTGTAGCGCTGGCTGAAAGCTCAGACTCAGGCACAATACACTGAGATGGCGCCTACACACCAATATTACAGCTACAAATACATTTGTTGGTTCAAGAATTATTTGCTATGTAAACAATGTATTTTAGAAATAAAAAGTATAAATAATGTCCAGCAGAAACTCTGTCAGTCTATAACATACCAAGAGATTATTATTATGCTTATTATATATGTGTAGTAGTGATAAGCGAATTTTTCGCCAAGGCATGGATTCACAGTGAATTTCCACATTTCGCCATTGTTTAATTGTTTCGCAAAACTTCAGCTCAAATCTGCCCGGGAAAAATGGTCACATGTCCAAAAGAGTCGCGGTTACATCAAAAATAGCCACAAAAAAAAAGGCACACGTGACAAAAAAATTCACATTTTGCGAATTTTCTGGCAAAATGGACAGATTCGCTCATCACTAATCAGTAGACTTGGACTTGAAGCACTTAGTAGCATCTAATTGTATCCTAAAAAGTATAACTCTATTATTTTCAGCTTTGTAAATTGCTTTACTTTTACCACTTTTAGGAAGTGGCCAAATTCAGCTCTGGCAGTTCTTACTGGAACTTCTTTCCGACAGTTCCAACTCCAATTGTATCACTTGGGAAGGAACCAACGGAGAGTTTAAGATGACCGATCCCGACGAAGTGGCGAGACGTTGGGGGGAGAGGAAAAGCAAACCCAACATGAACTACGACAAGCTCAGCCGCGCACTCCGTTACTACTATGATAAAAATATTATGACTAAAGTCCACGGCAAGCGCTATGCCTACAAGTTTGATTTTCACGGGATTGCTCAAGCTCTTCAACCTCATCCTCCAGAGTCCACCATGTACAAGTATCCCTCAGAACTGCCATATATGAGCTCATACCATGCACATCCACAGAAGATGAACTTTGTTGCCCCCCATCCTCCAGCTCTACCTGTGACATCGTCAAGTTTCTTTGCAGCCCCTAACGCATACTGGAATTCACCAACTGGAAGTATTTATCCGAATACCCGGCTGCCAGCTAGCCATATGCCTTCTCATCTCGGAACCTACTATTAAATGAAGCGACGAAAGACTATATTGTGGGTAATGGTCCCTACTTTGTTGCAACTGACTCTGAATTGAGTTGACTTACAAGTGCCTTTTATAATAGATACACGACAAAGGGGGACAGTGCAGGAAAGAAATGTTCTAGAGCGTAGGGTTGAAAAGAATTTATTACTAACGAAGTTCAGATGCTAACGATGTTATATAGAAGGCATCGAGGCTTTGGACCAATATATATATGAGACTTTAAACCGAAGTCTGTAAAGGATTCTCCTAAAATGGTTTTGAATTGATTCTACAATGTCATACACTCTTTCTTTAATGACAGCAATTGATAGAAGAAAAAAAATATATATATAAAAATATATATGCCAGACAGTTACCATGAAAATGCCGTTTTTTAAACTTCTGATTTAAGAAAAAGGAAATGAACAGTATTTAGAAAAACAGATGTATATATAAAAATCTCATAGAAAAGCTAATGTAAATTGCACATTATCACCATTGAGTTCATACTAATGTTATTATTGTTTTGTAACAGAGGAGGGGGGGAAAAAATGGAAACGTATCGGAAAATGTCATTGTCAAAACTGTGAAAATTATCCACATTTGTTTTTTTTCTTGATATTCAGCAAAGAGAAGGTCGTGCTCTATGGAAATAAGAATGTGCTAAAAGAGAAGTTTATTCTAGTTCAGGAGGCAGATATGGAAAGAGCAGAGGGAAAAGTGGTGGAGGATGCGGGATACGTTTCTATAGAAGATACGAAGGACGGTTTTTAGGGTCTTACTTGGAAATGTTTTTGACAGTATTACTTGTGCCGCGACAGTGTTCCGTGAGGCAGAACAAAAAAAAATACAAAACCTGGATAAACATTGAAAAGGGAAATAGTATAGGTTAGAAGAATTTTCTCTAATTGTATTATAAAACTGGAATTGTCTGATATGTAAAGGGAACATTTAGGATCTCGTTTTTGTACACAGCATTCTTGCATTTTCTTCTAAGAGAAGCGTGGCCTTTCTGGGAAAAGGGGGGGATAAATATCAAATTTAAGAAGAAATATAAATATCTGGTGTTCTCTTTTTTATTAGAATTTTTATAAATACGCTGCATCCGAGCTCTTCCATAACCGTTGTTAGACAATAGATTTAATATCGCACTGATTTTTAACAGCAATAAAAAAACACCTTTATAGAAATATATTACGTGGGATCCTATAAAGACCTTTTCCAGTTTTGCTACCTATGCTCTCAGGGTGGAATTTGTATGCAATGTCTTTTTTTTTTATTTGATCTCTTTAACGGAAGTCCGGACGGAGCGTAAAGGCGGAGCTTCCCCTGAGCTCAGGAATATGACTTCTCGTGTTATTGTTTTTGTTTTTTTCTCGAAAAAAAAAAGCAGGCGCCAGTTTTATATGAGCCGCGAACGCTGTGCGTTCGTCAGATTGAAGTATACAAGTCAATGGTATTTTTCATTTTTTTTTTTATATATATATAATTATATAAGTTATGCATTTATACACTACGAGTTGAACTCGGCCAAACCAAAGAAACAAGGGACATTGTAAAAAAAAAGAAAAAAAATGTTGTGGCCTTGAATTTAAACTCTGTATGCTTTGTTGTTTACAGTATGAACTAGTAGTACTTAGACTGCGGTTTGTGAGCAATACCATTAGCTTGGCCTAGCATGGCATTGTAGTTTGCCTTAGCATATAAACATGACCAAAATCACCATCCCATCCCTTATTTTTTTTTTAATGCAACATTTCTAGGACCGCCTTCATAAAAATGTCAAGTTTTGACGTAATCTTGAAACAAAAATTGGCCCAGGAAATCTTATATAGTTGTAAAACATTATATATAGGGTGAATTTTTTTTGCGAGGTGTGGATTCACGGCTAATGTCCCCATTTCGCCATTGGAGAATTATTTAGCAGAACTGCTGCGGAAAATTCGCCGCGCATCAACAAAAAGTTGTGCGGGCGTGTCAAAATAGGCGTGGTCACTGTAAAATAGGTGTGGTCACTGCTAAATAGGCGTGGTCACTCTAAAATGGCCGCATCAACAGAAAGTTGCGCAGTGATGTCAAAATAGGCGCGGTTGCAGCAAATTGGGCGTGCTCACTGCCAAATGGGCGTGGTCATTGTGAAATAGGCATGGTCACTGTAAAATGGGCGTGATCACTGAAAAATAGGCGTGGTCACTGCATAAAACCACGCGTGCGACAACAAAAGTCTTGCGACAAATGCGTTTCGCAGATTTTCTGCCGTTTTGCGAATTTTTAGGCCGAAACGGGACAGATTCCCTCATCGCTAATTATAGAAATTCAAGTGCTTTATTCACATTTTATCAGATCAATTTTCATCCAAGTTTTAAAGGGAATTTTGAACTTCTTAATCATCTTTTTATACCTGTGCTAACATGTTCTCAGAGTTTGAATTAAAATCTAAAGCAAATCCAACGTATTTATAGGAAACAATAAAAAAAACAAAAGTAAAAAAAATAAAGTTTGGGATTTTTTTTCCATGTATTATTTGTAAACTCTCTGTGGCCCCCTAGAAAAAGCTGTAACCTGCTCCACTTGCTCCACCTTTCAGTAAAGGTGACCTTACACTGCTAGAACTGGGCCCAATTTGGCCTTCAATATACTGCCAGAACTGGGCCCAATTTGGCCTTCAATATACTGCTAGAACTGGGCCCAATTTGGCCTTCAATATACTGCTAGAACTGGGCCCAATTTGGCCTTCAATATACTGCTAGAACTGGGCCCAATTTGGCCTTCAATATACTGCTAGAACTGGGCCCAATTTGGCCTCCAATGTACTGCCAGAACTAGGCCCAATTTGGCCTCCAATATATTGCTAGAACTGGGCCCAATTTGGCCTCCAATATACTGCTATTACTGGGCCCAATTTGGCCTCCAATATACTGCTAGAACTGGGCCCAATTTGGCCTCCAATATATTGCTAGAACTGGGCCCAATTTGGCCTTCAATATACTGCTAGAACTGGGCCCAATTTGGCCTCCAATATATTGCTAGAACTGGGCCCAATTTGGCCTCCAATATACTGCTAGAACTGGGCCCAATTTGGCCTCCAATATATTGCTAGAACTGGGCCCAATTTGGCCTCCAATATACTGCCAGAACTGGGCCCAATTTGGCCTTCAATATACTGCTAGAACTGGGCCCAATTTGGCCTCCAATATACTGCTAGAACTGGGCCCAATTTGGCCTCCAATATATTGCTAGAACTGGGCCCAATTTGGCCTCCAATATACTGCCAGAACTGGGCCCAATTTGGCCTTCAATATACTGCTAGAACTGGGCCCAATTTGGCCTCCAATGTACTGCCAGAACTGGGCCCAATTTGGCCTCCAATATACTGCTAGAACTGGGCCCAATTTGGCCTCCAATATATTGCTAGAACTGGGCCCAATTTGGCCTCCAATATACTGCCAGAACTGGGCCCAATTTGGCCTTCAATATACTGCTAGAACTGGGCCCAATTTGGCCTTCAATATACTGCTAGAACTGGGCCCAATTTGGCCTTCAATATACTGCTAGAACTGGGCCCAATTTGGCCTCCAATATACTGCTAGAACTGGGCCCAATTTAGCCTCCAATATACTGCTAGAACTGGGCCCAATTTGGCCTCCCACATAAAGGGCCAAAGCACTGGTATTAGGACCTTATCAATGCACCAGATAATGATTGGACATAATTGATGATGGGCCTTAACCACGGGCCAATAAGCTTTCAGCTTAGTTCAGAGAGACTGAGTTAGCAGTTTTAATCAGTCTGTGTATGGTTAACTTAACATAGACATATCCCCAAAAACTTCAGCTTTTCTTAAGGGGCGTTTTTTTTTTTTAATTTAAATTCATGTTTTTCCACGGTTTGAGAAAATTGGGTGCAAAATGATGATAAAAGCTATTTTTGAATGTGAGTTGATCAAATTTGAAAAATTCAAACGATAAACTTCAGCAGCTAAAACCCGCCAATTTTCTATAGAAGTCAATTTTCAACTATATTTGTAAGAATGTTTTTCAGTGAATGGAATAACAACGATTTTTAATGTGGTCACCCACAAACTAATTCTCAAAATTCAAGTTTTTCCTTGTATATACGGCATTTTATTCCAAAATCTAGTTTCCAAAAAACTCAATAAATTATTACATTTACATTGGGCTGAGCATATTGTTTAACTGCTTAGTACATTCAGTTTTGTGCCAAATATTTATAAAAAAACCACCAAAATCATCTTCAACGGCCAACGCTGACCCAAGGTATAGATACCCAGTGAGTATAACTCAGGGTTGCTAGGCAACATATTAATGCTGCTACATCCCAAGCTTGGCCGAACGCTTGGATAATCAAGGTCAGCGCCATGATATATGAACATGGGAACCAAATGGGAATGTGATTGGTTCATGTAGCCGCCATTGTGTCCAATGTTTTTGTAGCATTAAACAAAACTGCCATTCCATAGATATTCATAGCATTCCCCATATCCATATTGTACGTGTCTTGGTTGGGTGATTTTGTCGGGAAGATCGGTGTTAAAGATTCCATTATTATCAGTTTCTTATGGCGAAATGGACTTTCCGTCGTTGCTTTGTACTGCACACAATACAGATATGGCCTTTAGTCCTTTTGATAAACTTCTCTGTAAAAAAAAAAAAAAAGATGGGCGGGGTTAGATGTGTAGATAGGGGGGGGCCCAAAATCGGCAAAAATTGACTCAACGAGTATTTACCTTGGTACCTAAAGGGGTTAAAAAATGTACATAAATATGTGGAGAATATTAGAAAATATTTTCATATTTCTCTGAATTAATTGAAAAGAACCAAAAAAACCCAAAAACAAACGCCCTCTGTTTTTTACCGACCACTACATTTGTACTTACTATGTAAAACTCACGAGGGTTGTGTTATATGTGTAACCAGGACCTAACACTAATTGATTCTTTGTTGCATTAAAGGCAGCTTGTTAGATGTGTCAGAAGAAAAAGACTTTGTCTAAAGCAGCAGTACTAATTATTATTTAAAGAAATCAAATATATAAACCAATAAAATCATCAACAAAAATGCCTTGGTTTGGTTTCTTTCATTCATTAATTAGTCGTTTCGGTCAAATGATCGGCAGTGATTAGTTTAGTGCTTGTAATACAGGTATGGGATCCGTTATCCGGAAACCCGTTATCCAGAAAGTTCTGAATTACGGAAAGGCCATCTCCCATAGACTCCATTATAAGCAAATAATTCAGAATTTTAAAATTGATTTCCCTTTTCTCTGTAAAAATAAAACAGTACCTGTACTTGATCCCAACTAAGATATAATTACCCCTTATTGGGGCAGAACAGCCCTATTGGGTTTATTTAATGGTTAAATGATTCCCTTTTCTCTGTAATAATAAAACAGTACCTGTACTTGATCCCAACTAAGATATAATTACCCCTTATTGGGGCAGAACAGTCCTATTGGGTTTATTTCATGGTTAAATGATTCCCTTTTCTCTGTAATAATAAAACAGTACCTGTACTTGATCCCAACTAAGATATAATTACCCCTTATTGGGGGCAGAACAGCCCTATTGGGTTTATTTAATGGTTAAATGATTCCCTTTTCTCTGTAATAATAAAACAGTACCTGTACTTGATCCCAACTAAGATATAATTACCCCTTATTGGGGGCAGAACAGCCCTATTGGGTTTATTTAATGGTTAAATGATTCCCTTTTCTCTGTAATAATAAACCAGTACCTGTACTTAATCCCAACTAAGATATAATTACCCCTTATTGGGGCAGAACAGCCCTATTGGGTTTATTTAATGGTTAAATGATTCCTTTTTCTCTGTAATAATAAAACAGTACCTGTACTTGATCCCAACTAAGATATAATTACCCCTTATTGGGGCAGAACAGCCCTATTGGGTTTATTTAATGGTTAAATGATTCCCTTTTCTCTGTAATAATAAAACAGTACCTGTACTTGATCCCAACTAAGATATAATTACCCCTTATTGGGGGCAGAACAGCCCTATTGGGTTTATTTAATGGTTAAATGATTCCCTTTTCTCTGTAATAATAAACCAGTACCTGTACTTAATCCCAACTAAGATATAATTACCCCTTATTGGGGCAGAACAGCCCTATTGGGTTTATTTAATGGTTAAATGATTCCTTTTTCTCTGTAATAATAAAACAGTACCTGTACTTGATCCCAACTAAGATATAATTACCCCTTATTGGGGCAGAACAGCCCTATTGGGTTTATTTAATGGTTAAATGATTCCCTTTTCTCTGTAATAATAAAACAGTACCTGTACTTGATCCCAACTAAGATATAATTACCCCTTATTGGGGGCAGAACAGCCCTATTGGGTTTAAGTAATGCTTTATTGTTTTTTTAGTAGATTTAAGGTATGAAGATCCAAATTACAGAAAGACCCCTTATCCGGAATACCCTTCCGGATTCTGGATAACGGGTCCTATACCTGTACTAGAATTTTGAGTGTCACCCTGCACTTGTGACATTACCAGGGACTGAACTAGGGGTAGGCACCAGTGGCAGCTACCTAGGGGGCAATAATATATATATATTCTCTTTATGCTCCTGTCCTGACTAACTAGTTCCTGAAGGGCAAGTAGGTGCAATAGTCAGTAAGAGAGTGTGGAGGACTGGGGTTGGGGGTTGAAAGTGGGAGAGTGAGCGGATGGAAAAAGCATGGTTTGCAGGGATAGGGCTTGGGGGAAGTAGAAATGGTTTAGGTGGATTATGGGTGGGGATTTGGCATAATTGGGGTAACACCATACAGCATCCCTAACTATTCACCTTTGCTTATGTTTATAAGGTGGTCACCATCCTTTTGTGTTACATTGTTTTGGAAAGAGGCTCTACATCATCTTCCAAACGTACAAATTGATTGGCTTAGTCCCTAATCCAACTATCACTGTCCTCTTGCTCCCTCACGAGGAAAGTGACTAAATCCCCTTCTTTCATTGAAGCCGAGTTAGATGAAGGAGATGTCCGCCATCTGCACAATAACTGGATAAAATGCACAGAGAACTCTGAGTAAGGTTAAATGATAATCATGCAGCCATTGACCATTTGGCCATCTGTCTCCACTGGCCCATGCGTAGCAGAAAAAGCTTCCTAGGGACAGATGTGCTACAATAGATTTCTCACTATCGTATTCACAAGATCAGATGATACCTAGTTTCCTTCAGTCCCCGTGGTTGGGGTAGAAATAAAGACCCTCTTCCAAATGTCAGTTCAACTTTACACTAATGCCCTATGGAACCAATCAGGCAGTTGCTTTCATGAGTCTAAAGCTCCCCATACATGTTGAGATTCGCTCGCTTGGCGATATCGCCAAGCGAGCGGATCTTCACCCGATATCCCCACCTATGGGTGGGCGATATGGGGGAGCAATGAGGCAGTCGGTTCGGGGACCACATCAATGCGGTCCCCGACCTGACTAAAACTTTTAACCTGCCCAATCAATATCTGGCCAATTTCAGGCCAGATATCGGTCGGCCAGGTCCCTCGTTTCTGCCCCTGCACGGGCCGATAAGCTGCCGAATCTGTCTAAGGGACCGATATCAGCAGCTACAATCTGCCCGTGTATGGGGACCTTTACTGTGCAAAAACCACTTTGTGAGCAATGATATAGTTGTCTATAATCTCTCTAATCTGCACTTTCGGGTAAAGAATGTCCAATCTGTTTCATTGTCCAACAGGTCTCCATAAGCCCTAATAGATGATCCAATCACTAGGCTGGGACCAGTAGGAGGGTGGCCAATTTTAGCCCAGATTTGATTTGTCTTGGCATTGGGTTTACATTTAAACACTATTGGTATCATTTTGTTTTTAATTACATCATTGATTAACTCACCTCCTAATCAATGGTACAAGACACACTGAGTGGGTGAGCCAATCATTGCAGAGGGGAATGATTAATGGTGGATGACACAATATGCAGCTGGGAACAAACCAATATTAATGTTGAACTGTTCTATTCTGTGATCCAGTTCCATTGAAGTTAAACCTGGGATGTGGACTAGTGGATTCAGTGCTTTATTACGGCTGGCTGCACACCATATTGGGCCTATTGGAATGGGTGGTTCTTACCAGTTCTTACCTTCTCTCCCTGGGCTACCCAGCAGCCCTGGAGCCTCCTTCCCCTCTTGTTACCCTACGGATGCACCTTGTGGTCGGGAAGCAGAATGCAGATTTAGAAATAGGGTATGTTTTTTGGAGAGAAGTCCGAGTAGCTGGTAGGCAGGGTCAGTTAGATACCAATGGGAGGAGGTGGTTGACCATCCAGATAGGGTTCCTTAGGGAGGTAGGAAGTTACTGTGGCCCCTGGGTAGGACTGGGTAGGACTGGGTAAGACTTTCCCAAAGGATAAAAGGAGGACAGGGATCTGTGTCAGGCCTTTTTGGTTCTGTTCAGTGGAGGGCAGATGTGTTAACTGCAACGCTTTTCCTCTACCATTTTAGCAAGGGCCCATCTTAATAAAGGAGGCCTATGTAATGCATGGGATACAACTGGGAGATACGACTGGGAGTTGCCATCCATGTAACACAAAGTTCATTCCCAATGAGCCCCAAGGAAAGGCTGTGGCCCAAGTCAGCACACAGAGCCCAATATAATTACAAAAGTATTTTGCTTTAGTCCATACTAGATGTATCACAGCACAGAATTCCGACTTCTGAAGGGACTGGGTTGCACTTTCCTGGCTGCTCCAGCAGGGGGCAGTAAAGTTTCAGGAATCATCCGCAGAATTCCCATTATGAATGTTTTGCCTTGGGCAAATCTGTATCATTTCTAGCGGAGCGGAAGCCGTTTGCCTGACAGGCCTTGTAGTTTATTGGACGCCTGCGCTTGGATCACAAGACCCAGAACTTTACGAGCTCCAAATCAATTAAATCAGCTTTTATGGCTCATGTCTCACAGTCAATAACAAGCAGGCCGGAGCAGAAATGAGAAATTATAATATAACAGAAAATCTCAGCCTTATTTAACCCCTTCACTACCAGCGATATTAGGGCCACACTCTACTCTGGCTCTACTGCAATCAGCATGCAATGCACCAATATACACACTAATTAGCCCCTGTCAGTAAATGCTGTGCACTTTGTAGCAAACGATCCGTTACTGACCTTCCCGGAGCCAACGCGGTGCCCTAATGTGGTGCCAAGCGCCCGGCTCTCCCTAATCTCAATCTGATTTGCTATAAAATTAAATATAGATTAGTGCGAACTGGACTGGCGCCTGGAGCTCAGCAGAACACAAGGTGGATCTATTTCTACTGGTACAGAACCAGCACAACTTTCTCAATGTCATTACAGATTTAATAATGAACTGACTGCCCCCCATTATACTGTGCTGCCATACTGCTATCAACTGCACTGACTGCCCCCCCCCATTATACTGTGCTGCCATACTGATATCAACTGCACTGACTGACCCCCCCCCCATTATACTGTGCTGCCATACTGCTATCAACTGCACTGACTGACCCCCATTATACTGTGCTGCCATACTGCTATCAACTGCACTGACTGACCCCCATTATACTGTGCTGCCATACTGCTATCAACTGCACTGACTGACCCCCATTATACTGTGCTGCCATACTGCTATCAACTGCACTGACTGACCCCCATTATACTGTGCTGCCATACTGCTATCAACTGCACTGACTGCCCCCCCCATTATACTGTGCTGCCATACTGCTATCAACTGCACTGACTGCCCCCCCCCCCATTATACTGTGCTGCCATACTGCTATCAACTGCACTGGACTGACCCCCCATTATACTGTGCTGCCATACTGCTATCAACTGCACTGACTGCCCCCCCCATTATACTGTGCTGCCATACTGCTATCAACTGCACTGACTGCCCCCCCCCCCATTATACTGTGCTGCCATACTGCTATCAACTGCACTGACTGCCCCCCCATTATACTGTGCTGCCATACTGCTATCAACTGCACTGACTGCCCCCCCCATTATACTGTGCTGCCATACTGCTATCAACTGCACTGACTGACCCCCATTATACTGTGCTGCCATACTGCTATCAACTGCACTGACTGCCCCCCCCATTATACTGTGCTGCCATACTGCTATCAACTGCACTGACTGCCCCCCCCCCCATTATACTGTGCTGCCATACTGCTATCAACTGCACTGACTGACCCCCCATTATACTGTGCTGCCATACTGCTATCAACTGCACTGACTGCCCCCCCATTATACTGTGCTGCCATACTGCTATCAACTGCACTGACTGCCCCCCCATTATACTGTGCTGCCATACTGATATCAACTGTACTGACTGACCCCCTATTATACTGTGCTGCCATACTGATATCAACTGCACTGACTGACCCCCCCCCATTATACTGTGCTGCCATACTGCTATCAACTGCACTGACTGACCCCCCCCCCCATTATACTGTGCTGCCATACTGCTATCAACTGCACTGACTGACCCCCCATTATACTGTGCTGCCATACTGCTATCAACTGCACTGACTGCCCCCCCATTATACTGTGCTGCCATACTGCTATCAACTGCACTGACTGCCCCCCCCCCCATTATACTGTGCTGCCATACTGCTATCAACTGCACTGACTGACCCCCCATTATACTGTGCTGCCATACTGCTATCAACTGCACTGACTGCCCCCCCATTATACTGTGCTGCCATACTGCTATCAACTGCACTGACTGCCCCCCCATTATACTGTGCTGCCATACTGCTATCAACTGCACTGACTGACCCCCATTATACTGTGCTGCCATACTGCTATCAACTGCACTGACTGCCCCCCCCCCCCCATTATACTGTGCTGCCATACTGCTATCAACTGCACTGACTGACCCCCCATTATACTGTGCTGCCATACTGCTATCAACTGCACTGACTGCCCCCCCCATTATACTGTGCTGCCATACTGCTATCAACTGCACTGACTGCCCCCCCATTATACTGTGCTGCCATACTGATATCAACTGTACTGACTGACCCCCTATTATACTGTGCTGCCATACTGATATCAACTGCACTGACTGACCCCCCCCCCATTATACTGTGCTGCCATACTGCTATCAACTGCACTGACTGACCCCCATTATACTGTGCTGCCATACTGCTATCAACTGCACTGACTGACCCCCATTATACTGTGCTGCCATACTGCTATCAACTGCACTGACTGACCCCCCATTATACTGTGCTGCCATACTGCTATCAACTGCACTGACTGACCCCCCCCCCCCCCATTATACTGTGCTGCCATACTGCTATCAACTGCACTGACTGACCCCCCATTATACTGTGCTGCCATACTGCTATCAACTGCACTGACTGCCCCCCCCATTATACTGTGCTGCCATACTGCTATCAACTGCACTGACTGCCCCCCCCCCCATTATACTGTGCTGCCATACTGCTATCAACTGCACTGACTGACCCCCCATTATACTGTGCTGCCATACTGCTATCAACTGCACTGACTGCCCCCCCCATTATACTGTGCTGCCATACTGCTATCAACTGCACTGACTGCCCCCCCATTATACTGTGCTGCCATACTGCTATCAACTGCACTGACTGCCCCCCCATTATACTGTGCTGCCATACTGCTATCAACTGCACTGACTGACCCCCATTATACTGTGCTGCCATACTGCTATCAACTGCACTGACTGCCCCCCCCCATTATACTGTGCTGCCATACTGCTATCAACTGCACTGACTGCCCCCCCCCCCCATTATACTGTGCTGCCATACTGCTATCAACTGCACTGACTGACCCCCCATTATACTGTGCTGCCATACTGCTATCAACTGCACTGACTGCCCCCCCCATTATACTGTGCTGCCATACTGCTATCAACTGCACTGACTGCCCCCCCATTATACTGTGCTGCCATACTGATATCAACTGTACTGACTGACCCCCTATTATACTGTGCTGCCATACTGATATCAACTGCACTGACTGACCCCCCCCCCCATTATACTGTGCTGCCATACTGCTATCAACTGCACTGACTGACCCCCCCCCATTATACTGTGCTGCCATACTGCTATCAACTGCACTGACTGACCCCCCATTATACTGTGCTGCCATACTGCTATCAACTGCACTGACTGCCCCCCCCATTATACTGTGCTGCCATACTGCTATCAACTGCACTGACTGCCCCCCCATTATACTGTGCTGCCATACTGCTATCAACTGCACTGACTGCCCCCCCATTATACTGTGCTGCCATACTGCTATCAACTGCACTGACTGCCCCCCATTATACTGTGCTGCCATACTGATATCAACTGTACTGACTGACCCCCTATTATACTGTGCTGCCATACTGATATCAACTGCACTGACTGACCCCCCCCCCATTATACTGTGCTGCCATACTGCTATCAACTGCACTGACTGACCCCCATTTACTGTGCTGCCATACTGCTATCAACTGCACTGACTGACCCCCATTATACTGTGCTGCCATACTGCTATCAACTGCACTGACTGACCCCCATTATACTGTGCTGCCATACTGCTATCAACTGCACTGACTGACCCCCCATTATACTGTGCTGCCATACTGCTATCAACTGCACTGACTGACCCCCCCCCCCCATTATACTGTGCTGCCATACTGCTATCAACTGCACTGACTGACCCCCCATTATACTGTGCTGCCATACTGCTATCAACTGCACTGACTGCCCCCCCCATTATACTGTGCTGCCATACTGCTATCAACTGCACTGACTGCCCCCCCCCCCATTATACTGTGCTGCCATACTGCTATCAACTGCACTGACTGACCCCCCCATTATACTGTGCTGCCATACTGCTATCAACTGCACTGACTGCCCCCCCCATATATACTGTGCTGCCATACTGCTATCAACTGCACTGACTGCCCCCCCATTATACTGTGCTGCCATACTGCTATCAACTGCACTGACTGCCCCCCCATTATACTGTGCTGCCATACTGCTATCAACTGCACTGACTGACCCCCATTATACTGTGCTGCCATACTGCTATCAACTGCACTGACTGCCCCCCCCATTATACTGTGCTGCCATACTGCTATCAACTGCACTGACTGCCCCCCCCCCCATTATACTGTGCTGCCATACTGCTATCAACTGCACTGACTGACCCCCCATTATACTGTGCTGCCATACTGCTATCAACTGCACTGACTGACAACCCCCCCCCATTATACTGTGCTGCCATACTGCTATCAACTGCACTGACTGACCCCCATTATACTGTGCTGCCATACTGCTATCAACTGCACTGACTGCCCCCCCCATTATACTGTGCTGCCATACTGCTATCAACTGCACTGACTGCCCCCCCATTATACTGTGCTGCCATACTGATATCAACTGTACTGACTGACCCCCTATTATACTGTGCTGCCATACTGATATCAACTGCACTGACTGACCCCCCCCCCCATTATACTGTGCTGCCATACTGCTATCAACTGCACTGACTGACCCCCCCCCCATTATACTGTGCTGCCATACTGCTATCAACTGCACTGACTGACCCCCCATTATACTGTGCTGCCATACTGCTATCAACTGCACTGACTGCCCCCCCCATTATACTGTGCTGCCATACTGCTATCAACTGCACTGACTGCCCCCCCATTATACTGTGCTGCCATACTGCTATCAACTGCACTGACTGCCCCCCCATTATACTGTGCTGCCATACTGATATCAACTGCACTGACTCACCCCCCCCCATTATACTGTGCTGCCATACTGATATCAACTGCACTGACTGACCCCCCCCCATTATACTGTGCTGCCATACTGCTATCAACTGCACTGACTGCCCCCCATTATACTGTGCTGCCATACTGCTATCAACTGCACTGACTGACCCCCATTGTACTGTTCTGCCATACTGCTATCAACTGCACTGACTGACCCCCCATTATACTGTGCTGCCATACTGCTATCAACTGCACTGACTGCCCCCCCCCATTATACTGTGCTGCCATACTGCTATCAACTGCACTGACTGACCCCCCATTATACTGTGCTGCCATACTGCTATCAACTGCACTGACTGCCCCTCCCCCATTATACTGTGCTGCCATACTGCTATCAACTGCACTGACTGCCCCCCCATTATACTGTGCTGCCATACTGATATCAACTGCACTGACTGACCCCCCCCATTATACTGTGCTGCCATACTGCTATCAACTGCACTGACTGCCCCCCCCATTATACTGTGCTGCCATACTGATATCAACTGCACTGACTGACCCCCCCCATTATACTGTGCTGCCATACTGCTATCAACTGCACTGACTGACCCCCCATTATACTGTGCTGCCATACTGCTATCAACTGCACTGACTGACCCCCCATTATACTGTGCTGCCATACTGCTATCAACTGCACTGACTGACCCCCCATTATACTGTGCTGCCATACTGCTATCAACTGTACTGACTGACCCCCCATTATACTGTGCTGCCATACTGCTATCAACTGCACTGACTGACCCCCTATTATACTGTGCTGCCATACTGCTATCAACTGCACTGACTGACCCCCATTATACTGTGCTGCCATACTGCTATCAACTGCACTGACTGCCCCCCATTATACTGTGCTGCCATACTGCTATCAACTGCACTGACTGCCCCCCCCCCATTATACTGTGCTGCCATACTGCTATCAACTGCACTGACTGCCCCCCCCCCATTATACTGTGCTGCCATACTGCTATCAACTGCACTGACTGCCCCCCCCCCATTATACTGTGCTGCCATACTGCTATCAACTGCACTGACTGACCCCCCATTATACTGTGCTGCCATACTGCTATCAACTGCACTGACTGCCCCCCCCCATTATACTGTGCTGCCATACTGCTATCAACTGCACTGACTGCCCCCCCATTATACTGTGCTGCCATACTGATATCAACTGCACTGACTGACCCCCCCCCATTATACTGTGCTGCCATACTGCTATCAACTGCACTGGACTGACCCCCCATTATACTGTGCTGCCATACTGCTATCAACTGCACTGACTGACCCCCCATTATACTGTGCTGCCATACTGCTATCAACTGTACTGACTGACCCCCCATTATACTGTGCTGCCATACTGCTATCAACTGCACTGACTGACCCCCTATTATACTGTGCTGCCATACTGCTATCAACTGCACTGACTGACCCCCATTATACTGTGCTGCCATACTGCTATCAACTGCACTGACTGACCCCCATTATACTGTGCTGCCATACTGCTATCAACTGCACTGACTGACCCCCATTATACTGTGCTGCCATACTGCTATCAACTGCACTGACTGACCCCCCTCCTCATTATACTGTGCTGCCATACTGCTATCAACTGCACTGACTGACCCCCATTATACTGTGCTGCCATACTGCTATCAACTGCACTGACTGACCCCCATTATACTGTGCTGCCATACTGCTATCAACTGTACTGACTGACCCCCCATTATACTGTGCTGCCATACTGCTATCAACTGCACTGACTGACCCCCATTATACTGTGCTGCCATACTGCTATCAACTGCACTGACTGCCCCCCCATTATACTGTGCTGCCATACTGCTATCAACTGCACTGACTGCCCCCCATTATACTGTGCTGCCATACTGCTATCAACTGCACTGACTGCCCCCCCATTATACTGTGCTGCCATACTGCTATCAACTGCACTGACTGCCCCCCCATTATACTGTGCTGCCATACTGCTATCAACTGCACTGACTGCCCCCCCATTATTCTGTGCTGCCATACTGCTATCAACTGTACTGACTGACCCCCCATTATACTGTGCTGCCATACTGCTATCAACTGCACTGACTGCCCCGCCATTATACTGTGCTGCCATACTGCTATCAACTGCACTGACTGACCCCCTTCCTCATTATACTGTGCTGCCATACTGCTATCAACTGCAATGACTGACAACCCCCCCCCCCCCATTATACTGTGCTGCCATACTGCTATTTTTTTTCTAAACATTTACACGGCTCTTGATTGGGAAACAGATTGAGCGCATGTTTATTGCCAAGTTCCCTTTGCTTTCCCAGGAGCGCCAGTCGGTGGGGCCGTTATTTGATATATTTGCAGTGCGGGGGCCATTGTGATCCAAACAAAGGGCTAATCAGTGCTCGGGTTCTTATAACTGATTTGGCCGAAGAGCTGAAACCCGAAGCAGAATTCATCCACCTACACAAGCAGTGTTGGGTTTCTACCGGAGAACCTGCTGCCGTTTGTGATGGCTGTTCTTGTTTGACAACATTCGGAGGCTTCAGCTTTCACTGCTGTGATATAATTCATTATTGGCATGGCCGCCGTACCGACTATCCCAGCTCCATTGTGCAGCAGCTTCCCCTGACGCCATCTTGCCCAGCTACACACACTGCCCTACAGGTACAAGCCCTACATTGCACCAAGGCCACACAGATCACTACAAGTAGAGTGCAATATGCCTATTGTGATATCGCCTGAATAAGAAGCCAACACGTGATTGGCCAATCAAGCCAGCGTGGTTTCATCTCATTGGGTTGGTAAAAGGCTGGCAGCTCAACAATCTGGCACAGGCTCCCAGCTAAAGGTGGCCATACATGGGCCAATAGTAGCTGCTGATATGGGTCCCTTAGACAGATTCGGCAGCTAATCGACCCGTGTATGGGCAGAAACGAGCGGCCTGGCCGACCGATATCTGGCCTGAAATCGGGCAGATCTCGATGGAGCAGGTAAGAAAATCTAGTCGGATCGGGGTCTGCATCGGCTCGTTGATGCGGTCCCTGGACCGACTTTTCCTATAACCGTCGTTATAATTCGACTGGGGCCAAACGATCAAATTATCCTGGATTCTCCCGATATCGCCCACCCGTAGGTGGGGGATATCGGTCGCCAAGTGAGCGAATCGGCCCGTGTATGGGGACCTTAAGTAGTTAGTCCTTTAATCTCGAGGCTTATCCAACTGGAATCCTGCCTTTGTCCTGGGCTTTGGGGAGACGGGGCAAGTTATCCTTATCCTACCCCAGAGATAGGAGAAGAACCCCCTGCTGCCCATATCATGTCTTGTGGGTGATAAGAGACAATAAGGCCCATTATGTTAGAGTGATTACTGGAATCCTAGAGGGGATTAACCCCTGGGATGTGTATTTCCACATGCAGCAAATGTCCCCTTCGGCCTCCCATAGACAATACATTTTCAGGTTGCATCTCCAAGGGAAAGACTTTTTCAAGGGTTGATTACATGGACTTTATTTGCAAAGGACTTTTTAATGGACTAATTTTCTACAATTCACATGACTTGCACTGTACCACCTACCCATAAGGGCAGTGATCCCCAACCAGTGGCTTGGGGGGAACATGTTGCTCCCCAACCCCTTGGGTGTTGCTCTCAGTGCCCCCAAACCAGGGAGTTATTTTTGAATTCCTGACTTGGGGGGCAAGTTTTGGTTGTATAAAAACCAGATCTACTACCAAACAGAGCCTCATGTTGGCTACGAGTCCACATAGGGGCTACCAAATAGCCAATCATAGCTCTTATTTGGCACCCCTAGGAACATTTTTCAAGCTCCCCCACACTTTTTCCATGTGAATGTGGCTCACGCGTATAAAAGGATGGGGATCCCTGCACAAGGGTGAAGACACACAGAGCTACTAGTAACAGCTATTTTTTCAAGGCTACCAAACTCCAGTAAATCCCCTGCCATAGACAATACTGAGAATTGTCTCTGCTAAAACACACGTAGAGACAATTATCAGTAAATGATCAGCATTGTCTGTTTTAGTAGCCATGACAAGTAGCTGCTACTAGTAGCTCTGTGTGTCTTCACCCTAAAGGTGCCCATACACAGGCCGACTATAGCTGCCGATATCGGTCCCTTGGACCGATTCGGCAGCTAATCGGGCCATGTATGGGCAGAACAGAGCTGCCTGGCCGACCGATATCTGGCCTGAAATTGGCCAGATCTCGATCGGCCAGGTTAGAAAATCCGGTCGGATCGGGGACCGCATCGGCTTGTTGATGTGGTCCCCGAACCGACTGCCCCATAAGCTCAAATGTAATCCGATCGTTTGGCCCCAGGGCAGAGGTACAATCTTCCATCCAGATCTAGCAACCCAATCAAATGCTTGCTCTCTGTTGCTATGGGATACAAGGATCTGCACCGAAGTAAGAAAAACTGAGAAGAAAAAATATAGTGCTATTATTTCATTTTTTTTTTTTTAACAAACATTCATTTGTGGGAAGTTCCCAATCCATAAGCCTGGCTTCCCCGTACTGGGAATTATCCTTGTGTATACAATGAATAGATATCCCCATGCACACAAATCCCCAGGTGGCTGCACGGTGTTTGCTCATTGGCTCACAATAGGCTCCGCGCTTGTCACTGTACAATTCTATCAGTTGTTCCCGATTCTTTTCTATCTCGTTACCTTTAGCGCTACTGGGCCCTCAAGATTAACAGCCCTTGGGAAGCAGAGGATCTTGGGAAAGCTGTCTCCCCGTGATGGAAAGGATATGCTTGGCTTGGCGCTTCTGTAATTCCACTTCATTAGGCAGATTTTATTAAGGAGATCACGGCGCTAATTAAGAACAAATCACTAGAGCAGATAAGGGTAACAGTGCGTAGCTCTCTCCTGCGCCGTGCCCTATCCTGGCGCCTGAAATATTGCTATTGCCTTAATAATAACAACAATACCGCCTGTCAGGGGCCGCCAATTCAGCCCGCAATTAATGGCAACGTGCAGATTTACTGTTTGTTCCACTTCTCATTGCAAGTGCTACTTAGTTTGAATTATGAGTCTATTATCAGGAAGAAATATGTTCTTGTAGTTCACTTCATTCCGTACAAGCAAATACCTAGTATAGAATTGTGGTATCTCTCTGTACAGGCTATGAGCAAACTTAGGGGGCTGTTCCTGCTGAATTGTGCTTAGTACAGGGGAATAGTGATGGGCGAAATGTTTCGCCAGGCATGGATTCGCGGCGAATTTCCGCGTTTCGCCATTGGCGGATTGTTTCGCGAAACGATTGAAAAAATTCGCCGCGGAAAAATTCGCCGCACATCCAAAAATTGTCGCCGGCGTCAAAAAAGAATTGTCGCGGGCGTCAAAAGAATAGCCGCGTGACAAAATAATAGCCGCGCGACGAAATAATAGCCACGGGCGACGAAATAATAGCCGCCTGCGATGAAACAATAGCCGCGCGACAAAATAATAGCCGCGGGCGACGAAACAATAGCTGCGCGACAAAATAATAGCCGCGGGCGATGAACTTTTTTTGTCGCACGACATTTTCGCTGTTTCGCGAATTTTTCGCCGTTTCGCGGATCTTTTTAAAGATTCGCGAATTTTTCGGCGAAGCGAAACGGAACAGATTCGCTCATCACTACAGGGGAATCCCTATGTGCCATAGTTTTATGGTATCTCTCTGTACAGGCTATGGGCAAACTTAGGGGGCTGTTCCTGCTGAATTGTGCTTAGTACAGGGGAATCCCTATGCTGCCATAGTTTTATGGTATCTCTCTGTACAGGCTATGGGCAAACTTAGGGGGCTGTTCCTGCTGAATTGTGCTTAGTACAGGGGAATCCCTATGTGCCATAGTTTTATGGGATCTCTCTGTACAGGCTATGAGCAAACTTAGGGGGCTGTTCCTGCTGAATTGTGCTTAGTACAGGGGAATCCCTATGTGCCATAGTTTTATGGTATCTCTCTGTACAGGCTATGAGCAAACTTAGGGGGCTGTTCCTGCTGAATTGTGCTTAGTACAGGGGAATCCCTATGTGCCATAGTTTTATGGGATCTCTCTGTACAGGCTATGAGCAAACTTAGGGGGCTGTTCCTGCTGAATTGTGCTTAGTACAGGGGAATCCCTATGTGCCATAGTTTTATGGTATCTCTCTGTACAGGCTATGAGCAAACTTAGGGGGCTGTTCCTGCTGAATTGTGCTTAGTACAGGGGAATCCCTATGTGCCATAGTTTTATGGTATCTCTCTGTACAGGCTATGAGCAAACTTAGGGGGCTGTTCCTGCTGAATTGTGCTTAGTACAGGGGAATCCCTATGTGCCATAGTTTTATGGTGTCTCTCTGTACAGGCTATGAGCAAACTTAAGGGGCTGTTCCTGCTGAATTGTACTTAGTACAGGGGAAATTTTTGTTTATTGCATCCTAATACTATAAAGCTTAAAATAACATAATAAATAAGCAAAAGCATTAAATAGATTTACATGCAGTAAACATAACTAGCTTATCCATAAACGTATCCGCTTGCTCTGTGGGCAACTGTACAAATGTTACAAAGCTGATGTATAGTCGCACCTGAGCTATACAACGCTGCTCAATTTCCAACTTTAACTCAACTTCAATGAGCGGCTCAGCCTGGCTGGGTGCCACTCTACTATACACAACTATATACACAAAACATGGCTCTGACTCCAGGAAGACAAAAGATTGGGCTACTCACCTAAAACCGTATGAAGCCCCATCAGAAAAATACATAGAAGGCAAAAATCTAAGGGGGGTGAAAAGTATTAGCCCATCACCAAAGAGACATCAGAATTAGCAAGAGACTCACGGTGGGTCAAACTGAATGCCCCTCCACAGACCCTTCCACCTTGCTCCATCCATCCTTTGTCTCTCCAAAGAGCGTATCTTCCCGAGCTCACCCAGTACCATATCCACCACCACTGGACAGGGGAGGACTTCACGCCTGAGAGAAACCTTGCACCGTGCGTTCCAGGTGTAAAAGTGGACAACAGAGCTGACTAAGAAAAGGGTGCCCAAATCATACCCCCTGTGGCGCTTGAATGCCCCATAGGCCCACTCCTGGTAATTACAACCAGAGAGGCAAGGAATGCCCAAGGCAGCAGAGACTTGTTTGTAAACATCTATGTTAAAGGGGCACTGAAGCAAGAAGTGGTCCATTGTTTCCACTTCCCCAGAGCATTCCTCTCGTGGGCACGGTCACGGTCATCAGTGCGTCTGTACTTCAGATTCCCATTAACATAGAGCTTCCCGTGGAAGGAGCGCCAGACGACATCCCTGAGCTTCGGGGGAACCCTTGGGGAATTGACTAATGAGAGCCCTGATCTCAACACCTCGTCTGGACAGTCTTTCAGGGCCAGTGATGCATGAAAGTAGGAACCCAAGACTCTCCTATCGATGTCCCTTCTTGGAGAAGCCCTGATCTCCCCAACAGACACACACCACCGCCTCATCACCTTCAGACTCACGGCAACATAAGGCGGGAGAGGGGCATGAGGAGCACGCACGCTCTTTACCAAGCCGCCTCTCATCCAACACTCAAGAAAAGGAAGGGCCTAAACTCTGAAGATCTCCACCCACAAAGGAGGCTTCTCCAAGAGGAGGTTGTTATAGTTGTATTTAATAAAGGTGTTCACGAAGAACACAATGGGGTTCACCATACCGAGACCCCCCTCCTTCCTTTGTAGGTAGGTAATATTCCTTTTGATGAGGTTTGTCTTATTCCCCCATAACAGTTGGAAGAAGAGACCTTTGATCTTAACGTAGAAAGCTTCTGGCAAAAGGCACACATGGCTGAGATACAAAAAGATTGGAATCAGGTAGGTTTTGATAAGATCCACCCTTTCTCTGAGGGTAAATTTCAACCCTTTCCACCGGTTCACCAGAACAGATGCGGTTTCCAACTTGCCCTCCCAAATTTGCTTGGCATAATCGCCCTGGCCAAATTCGATACCAAGAATTTTAATTTTGGGCTGGGCCACTGGGAAGACATCCGGAAGATCGAAGGCAGGATCTCCCTTCCCCATCCAGAAAGTTTCACACTTATTCTGATTAACCAAGGACCCAGAGGCCCTTGAGTAGTCCCTTAGCACCCGTGCCACAGTCTCTGCCTCCTCCCCACTAGACACGACTACTGTGACATCGTCTGCATAAGCGGAGACCTTCAGGGCCCTCCCGGGAGACAGAGGAACCCCTGCTAATGCATCGCACTCTATCCGCCTTATGAGGGGATCAATGGCAAATACATAAAGCAAAGGGCTCAAAGGACAGCCCTGTCGGACCCCAGAAGAAACCCCAAAGCTCTCCCCGGACCAACCATTCACAAGTGGGAAACTCTCGGCCCCTTTATACAAAATCTTTAGCCAATTAACAAATTTACCCGGAAGACCGTACCTGTCAAGGAGCAACCAGAGATACTCGTGGTTTACCCTATCGAAAGCCTTTGACTGATCCAAAGTCAGCAGATACTTACCCCACTCGCAGATCCTGCACCGCTCTAGGACCTCCCGGATGCCAAGGACAGCGGAAAAGGTGCTGCGGCCCTTCACTGTGCAGTGCTGAGAGGGGGAAAGAAGCCTTTCTGCAAAAGGAAAAAGGCGGTTGAACATGACCTTTGCCAGAATCTTTCGGTCTGTATTGAGAAGAGCGATGGGGCGCCAGTTCTCAACCTTAGACTGGTCCAAACCCTTGGAGAGGAGAATAAGAGCTGAGTGTCTCATAGAGGGAGGGAGTAGGCCCTCTTCCAGTGTGCTATTGAATACCTATGTGAGACGAGGGGCCAGGACATCAACAAACTGTTTATAAAATTCGGCTGTTAAACCGTCAGGCCCTGGAGACTTTTTGAGGCCTAAGCCATCAATTGCCTTCCTGACCTCCTCAACTCCAATCTCACACTCCAATTCATCAAAAGAAATATTCTCATCTTGCAGAATAGGGGTCTCTTCCAGAAAGGAAGACATGCTGGCCCGGGAGAGCCCCTGCCCCTTCAGGAGTTTAGCATAGTAGTTCTTAACAACTCTGAGAATACCAGGGACCGAAGTCTCTAGCACCCCAGCCTCATTTTGCAAGCCGTGTATGGACTTGCGGGAAAACACTTCCCGGCAGTTTTGGTAAGGGTCGGGCGAGTGGTGCTTCCCGTAGTCCCTCTCCAAAACCAGGGAAGAGTACCTGTCATACTGATACTCCTTCATGAGGGCACGGACCCTGGCAACTTCCCCACCTTGGGCCCCATCAGACACCAGTCTGTCTAACTTTCTCCTGAGAGATTGGTAGGCACGATCTTTATCAATTTGTATCTTGTTTGCTAGGCCTCAAAAGAGTCCTGCTGCCCTCTTTTTGACCATCTCCCACCACTCCGCCTTAGTGTTGCACAGATCTAATAAGGATTCCTGAGCCTGAAAGAACTCCCTGAAGGACTGATTTACACACTCCTCCCCCAGGAGGGCCGAATTCAGGCGCCAAAGACCCCTTCCCCTCTGAGGGGACTCTGAAACATTCAAGGACACACTCACCATACAGTGATCAGAGAACTCCACGGCTGTCACCTCAGGAGGAGACACTATGAAGTCCTGTTTAACAAAAAACCTGTCTATCCTACTTCTACATGTTCCTCTATAAAAAGTGAAACCCGTGCGGTCAGAGAAGTGGCGAATGTGCACATCCTCTAGGCCGGCCTGACTAACTATGCTATTCAGGTAAATGCTATCATAGCCCAGCCGACCTGCGGCACCTCCCCTATCCATAGGCCTAGTCACGGTGTTAAAGCCAAAAATTCGCCGGGCTGTAAAAAGAAAGGGCTTAATCCTGCTAAACAGATCCCTCCTCGCCTTTAGGGTCTGAGGACCGTACACATTAATAAGGCGAAGATACTGCCCATTCAGCAGGACGTCTAAGACCATACATCTGCCCATCTCTACCTCAATCACCCGTTTGACTGTTACCTTACTGGTCTTAAAAAGGACCGCCACTCCACTGTACATCTCGGCCGCAAGAGACCAGTAGGAAGGACCGTGCACCCATTCCTTCTTGGCCCTATGGAGCACCTGAAGATTGCATAATCTGGTCTCTTGCAAAAATAAAATGTCTGCCTCAACTCGGGAGAGCAAAAAAAAGGCCGTGTCTCTTGCACCTACAGACTTAACGCTCACGACATTAATGGTCACGACGCGTATCGGAGGGGGAACAGCCATTTACAGGGTGATTAAGATGAGGAGGTTTCCACCCTCCTTTTAACCTTCCTATCATCGTCAGAGCATTCCCTCTTTGCAGAGAGACCAGATGGAAGTTTCTCAGCTTCAGCCGGACTTATGTCCTCAAACTCCGAAGAGGAAGAGTTGGCGTTATCAGACCGTGCCAGCTCCCTGTTTAGCTCCTCCTCCTCCTCCAACTCTGCCCTCTCCCCCCAAGATAAAGGAGCGAATCTATTTACAGATAAAGGAAAGGGATCAGCCCCCTCCTTTGCATGGGCACCCTCTGCCCTTTCCTCTTTCTTCCTGTGATTCCCCCCACTCGTGTTGGTAGCCTTCTGTTTGGCTAAGGCGGCTTTCTGGGGTTCGCCCACCTTAACCCGATCCCCCAATGTGTTTCCAGCCACACTAGGCCGCTCAGAAGGGGGGGTCTCCTGAACTACCCTTTGGGACATTAGTGACCGTCCACTAGGTTGTCCTCTCCCTCTCCCCCTTCCCCGTGTTGCCCTAAAAGATGCGGAGGACTGCGGGGCCTGGGAAGACTGCGGGGCCTGGGAAGACTGCGGGGCCCGGGAAGACTGCGGGGCCCGGGAAGACTGCGGGGCCCGGGAAGACTGCGGGGCCTGGGAAGACTGCGGGGCCAGGGAAGACTATGGGGCCTGGGAAGACTGTGGGGCCTGGGAAGACTGCGGGGCCTGGGAAGGCTGGGGGCCCTGGGAAGGCTGAGATGAATTATGGGGGATGAACAGGTCAGGTTCAGGCACAGGCTGAGTTTCCCCAACCACCTGACCCTGTGTGGCCTCGGACTCCAGCACCCCCATTTCCTTGCGGTATTCCTCATCAATGCTTTGCCACGACATAGGACAGGAACCGTACGCATGGCCGAGCTCTCCGCACAAGTTGCACCGGATACTTTTGGGACAGTGCTTTGCCACATGACCTACCCCAAGGCACATGGCGCATTTCAGTACATCGCAACTAATACTGAAATGCCTGGTGGAGCCGCACTTCCAACATTCCCTGGGCTGCCCAGGATAAAAGCAGCAGACTAAATCCCGGCCAATGTATGCGGAGCTGGGGATGTGCTGGGTGACATTGCCTACAGTGCGTAGGCGCACCTTAGCCTGCCAGCCCCCCGTCCATATCCCCCTGTACCCAAAGTCCCTCTCCAGCTCCCCTATCACATCCCCATACCTTCTCAGCCAGATCTTTAGGTCTGCGGGGGGGATGGACTCGTTCTCTATGAGAATGGTGACCTTGCAGACCCCAGGCCTAGACACGGGGACTGCCCGAAACCCCTCCCACATCCCTGCAGCATCCCTAAACTTTTCCCAGAATTCATCTAACTCCTGGGGCCTCATGAAGCTGATGGTATAATCTTTGAACACTTTGTTATGCACAAAACAATAAATATCATTTGCAGTGAAGCCCATATCACAGATCTTATCAACGACAATATTTCCCTCAGGCAAGGGACCCTCCCCCTCCCACTGCAACCGCACCACATTCCTGCGCCTCCCCGAGTCTGCGGGGTAGATCCTCCCACGTCGGGGGTAATTCCCCACTGCAGGTTTGTCACCCCCACGCGCCCCACTCACTGCCACCTTCGCCACATTCACACTGCCAGGCACTTTAGCCTTGCCACGGACAATATTAGCAAAGCTTTGGCCACTCACACCCGCCACCTCATTCGCTGCACTCACACCCGCCACTGTGGCATTAACTGCACCAGTTGGGTCATTCACCCCTGCACCCACAGCACTCATATCTGCACCCACAGCTCTCATACCTGCACCCACAGCTCTTGTACCTGCACCCACAGCTCTTGTACCTGCACCCACAGCTCTTGTACCTGCACCCACAGCTCTTGTATCTGCACCCACATTCACCTCTTGCACAACAGCATTTGACCCTTGCACAGTTGGACCCGAGCCCCCCAACACTTTCCCCCCACACACATTTACACCCACAGAATTCACATTCCCAGTGCACTCACCAGCCTCAGGCAGTCGCTCACCGATCCCCTCACTGCAGTCACGCCCACGCACACTTGCACCATTGGAAATGGCAACAGTTGGAATTGCTGAACTACAAGAGTCCGCTGCAGAGTCTTTTGCAGCCGCCTTCTTCCTGCCAGATTTAGGAGCAGCCGTGGTCTTCTTCTTCTTCTTGTTTCCCTTTTGCTGTTCCTCCTGCTGCTCAGCGACTGCAGCTTTGCCTTTATAGTTGTTCCCATCACTTCCAGCTTTCCCCTGCTCTGGGAGAGACACAGTAGTGGATGTAATGGCCTCTGGTTGCTGTGAGATGTCACCATCAGGGCCCGCTTGTTGTTCTGCACCAATGTTTGCAGCAGTGTGGCAAACTGACTCCCTTTCAGCCATGTTCTGCGTCGGCTGCCCTGCATTCCTCCCAGATGGCAGATTCTCACTGTTCCCTGCTGCAACCACATTGGCATTTGCTTTTTGTGCCCAACTGGCCAACGCAGCAGGGGCTGACTGCACCCCAACATCCTCAGCTGACTGAGGGGCAGCCTGGGAGACACCCATAGACATAGGCTGATTTTGGGGTGAGGGCAGGACAGGGAAATCAGATTCTGTGTAGACAAAGCCACTTACTTCCAGCTGCTGTCTCTGTTTCTTTGCTTTCACCTTTTCCTTGGGGTCAATATCATCAATTTCATCAGTAGAAAAGACCATTTTTTGCGGCCTCAGGGAGCAAGGAGACTCCACCTGCCTGATCTCCCTTAGGAGGCCCGGTGTACCTGAGGGGGTACCAGTGGGGGTACCAGTAGGAGTGCCAGTGGGTGTTCCTTGGCACTTTGGAGCTGGCCGGTTTGGCTGGAGGGCCCCAGAGCTTTCAGGCTCCTCATCGCTGGACACCTCAGTAATGGCTCTGCTTCTCAGCGATGCCCTGTATTTTTCCTCCTGGCGCCTCTGCTCCATCTCCCGGAACCGCTCGGCATTATCAAACGATTCCTTTACCGCGCCGATTCCCTTGCCAAGGAAGTCCAGCTCCCGCTCCAGAGTGCGCTGCTTGTCGCACAGGGCAGCAATCTCTACCTTCTTGCGGGGCCGGGCCAGGCTGTAGGCCTTAGCGCACTCATATCTCTTGGTCTTTATTAGAGATTTCAGAGCCGCAAGCTCAGCCCTTTTCTCCTTAAACTTCTGAATTCCTTTAGCCAGATTTTCCTGGAATCCCGGTTCATGCGGCAGCATATCAGGGTCAAACCCCGCAACTTGCACTGGGGACTCCGCTTGGGGCCCCTCAGAAACTCCTCCTTCTGCAGAAGCACCCCGAGGCCTAGGTGACTCAGATGAGGCCTGGGGCTTTCCTGGATCAGCATCCTTGGGCGCACCACACCCTCCAGGGCTGCAATTGCTCATGATTGAGCTCAACGAGCGCCACACAACCTGCGATCAGCACCCAGCAGCACACACGGTCAGGTGAGCACTAGTGGGCGGTTCCTGCTGAATTGTGCTTAGTACAGGGGAATCCCTATGTGCCATAGTTTTATGGTATCTCTCTGTACAGGCTATGAGCAAACTTAGGGGGCTGTTCCTGCTGAATTGTGCTTAGTACAGGGGAATCCCTATGTGCCATAGTTTTATGGTATCTCTCTGTACAGGCTATGAGCAAACTTAGGGGGCTGTTCCTGCTGAATTGTGCTTAGTACAGGGGAATCCCTATGCTGCCATAGTTTTATGGTATCTCTCGGTACAGGCTATGAGCAAACTTAGGGGGCTGTTCCTGCTGAATTGTGCTTAGTACAGGGGAATCCCTATGTGCCATAGTTTTATGGTATCTCTCTGTACAGGCTATGAGCAAACTTAGGGGGCTGTTCCTGCTGAATTGTGCTTAGTACAGGGGAATCCCTATGTGCCATAGTTTTATGGTATCTCTCTGTACAGGCTATGGGCAAACTTAGGGGGCTGTTCCTGCTGAATTGTGCTTAGTACAGGGGAATCCCTATGTGCCATAGTTTTATGGTATCTCTCTGTACAGGCTATGAGCAAACGTAGGGGGCTGTTCCTGCTGAATTGTGCTTAGTACAGGGGAATCCCTATGTGCCATAGTTTTATGGTACAGGCTAGTACAAAGAAATACCTATGATACTACAGTTTATGGTGACTCTCAGTACAGTCTATGAGATGCCATTGCTCCTAATGTAGAACTTAAGGTGGCCATACACGGTAAGATCTGCTCACCTAAGATGGGTATAGGCGCTGTTGGACTAAGGAACACATAATCAAGCTGATGCGGTCCCCAATCCGACGGAAAATTAAACCTGCCTGAACAAGATCTGACCAATTTTATGCCAGGTATCGGCCAGGGAGACCCATTGGGATCCCCATATACAGGCAGATAAGCTGCCGAATCAGTCTGAAGAACCTGAATCAGCAGCTGAAATCTGCCCCTGTATGGCCCCCTTTAATGTAGAGCCTTCTTTACAGGCCAGCGGCACCAAATAGCTCTTTAATTGCTAGGCCTCATCCTTTCTGGGGATATAACACAATAGGAAGAAGGTGACAAGGAAACATTTAGCTAATGATACAATAAGAGTTTAGCCAATGCTAATTTGTTTTCTTTATAAAGCACTGGAACAGTTTTAGATAAGAGCTCTTCATAAACAAATGCTAAGCTGCGGCCTTTTATTAGCTTTAAAATAAGGACCCGTTCATTATACAGAGCCCTTTGGAGTGGTTATTTGTTCTACCAGCACCTCCTACGCAAACAGAGACTCGGCAGAACCAGGAAGTAAGGCACAGCAACCTATGAAAATCTGCTCAGGTGTAAATTTGCCCATTCTTTATAAATGAACCCATTTCCTTGTAAAATGAATAGTCAGTGTGGTTTTTGGTTGCTGGGGTCAGGGACCCCTTCAACAACGAGATAGCAGACTAGTGTAAGCCCTTTTTGGCTGTAAAACCGACAATGCCCAGCTAGGTTGGTTAGAGCATGGGGTACACTTGGACTCTTAGTCCGCAGGATGGGCCTTTGCTATGTGGAAGAGTATATGAGAAGAGTGTTGTTCAACTAAACATCAGGACTGTCAGAATAATAAAAGAAGAGGAAATCAGGACACCAGGGGGCTGATTTACTAACCCACGAACGGGTCGAAATGAGTCCGATTGCGTTTTTTTCGTAAAGATCTGTATTTTGCGATTTTTTTCGTATGTTTTGCGATTTTTTCGGCGTCTTTACGAATTTTTCGTTACCAATACGATTTTTGCGTAAAAACGCGAGTTTTTCGTAGCCATTACGAAAGTTGCGTAAAATCTTGCGATTTTTCGTAGCGTTAAAACTTGCGCAAAAAGTTGCGCTTTTTTCGTAGCGTTAAAACTTACGCGAAACTTCGCACCTTTTAAGTTTTAACGCTACGAAAAAGGCGCAACTTTTCGCGTAAGTTTTAACGCTACGGAAAAATCGCAAGATTTTACGCAACTTTCGTAAAGGCTACGAAAAACTTGCGTTTTTACGCAAAAATCGTATTGGTAACGAAAAATTCGTAAAGACGCCGAAAAAGTCGCAAAACATACGAAAAAGTCGCAAAATGTTCGTTTTGAAGTCGGAACTTTTCCAATTCGGGTCGGATTCGTGGGTTAGTAAATCAGCCCCCAGGAGTTATTTGCTACAAATCTGAACCAACAATGTATTTGTCCAAGACTAATGACCCCAGGAAAAGGTACTCACAGACTTAATGGAAAAGCATGGAGTTAAGTACAATTGTATCAGAGTAAAGAGTTGTAGTGGGTTGAACTTGATGGACACTGGTCTTTTTCAACCCTATGTAACTATCTAACTATCTAGTGTGCGCCACTGTGGAGATCATCTTGGGGATATAAGACATTCTAAGGGTTTCCACCTAAAGTGGCCCGGATCCCAAGGGTCCAAATCCCAAGCCCGGATCATCTTGTGGATATAGGAATATCTTAGAGTTTCCACCTCAAGTGGCCTGGATTCCAACGGTCCCAATCCCAAAACCAAGACCATCTTGTGGATACAGGAAGTTCTTGGGTTTCCACCTCAAGTGGCCTGGAACCCAAGGGTCCCTATCCCACGCCCGGATCATCTTGTGGTATAGGAATATCTTAGGGTTTCCACCTCAAGTGGCCCAGATCCCAAGGGTCCCAATCCCAAGCCCGGATCATCTTGTGGTATAGGAATATCTTAGGGTTTCCACCTCAAGTGGCCCGGATCCCAAGGGTCCAAATCTCAAGCCCGGTTCATCTTGTGGATATAGGAATATCTTAGGGTTTCCACCTCAAGTGGCCCAGATTGCAGGGGTCCCATCCCAAAACCAAGATCATCTTGTGGATACAGGAAGTTCTTGGGTTTCCACCTCAAGTGCTCTGGATCCCAAGGGTCCCAATCCCAAGCCCAGATCACCCTGTGGGTATAGGAAGTTCTTAGAGTTTCCACCTCAAGTGGCCCGAATCCCAAGGGTCCCAAATCCCAAGCCCAGATCACCCTGTGGATATACGAAGTTCTTAGAGTTTCCACTTCAAGTGTCCCGGATCCCATGGGTCCCAAGCCCAGATCATCTTGCAGATATAGGAAGCATGGAGTTAAATACAATTTTATCAGAGCCAAGAGTTGTAGTGAGCGCCACTTTGGAGATCATCTTGGGGATATAAGAAGTTCTAAGAGTTTCCACCTAAAGTAGTCCGGATCCCAAGGGTCACAATCTCAAGGCCAGGATCATCTTGTGGATATAGGAATATCTAAGGGTTTCCACCTCAAGTGGCCCGAATCCCAAATGCCCAATTCCAACAGAAAGTTTATACCCCCTGCTAAACACTATATTACAGTGGCCAGAAAGTGGCCATTAAACATATGGCCAATAGCAAAATAGACACATAGGCATCTGCCTAGTAACAATGAAATAAAGAAGTGTAGATATCAAAGCCATAGGGGCTGTTAACCCTTAATGCAATTGACTTTTTCAAGACACACAGAGAACTCAACAAAACTCAATTGACTGGTCAAATGGGGAAGCCAAGTAGTGGGGCTACTTCTTTTCTTGGCCAACAACAATGATACTATCCATTAATTATAAAAAAAAACTAAGAGAAAGGTTGCACCTCCTACTCAAAAATGTTAGGTCCAATGAGGGTACAAGGGTAATGTGCACATGGGGTATTTAGCACAGAGTATGTTAATCACAAGAAAAGCCCCATAACCACTGAGCCCCAGGATTCATTTACCCGGGAGCTATGTCAAAGCTCCCCTATGTGGAGCAAACCGCGCGTAGGGCATTTGTTAAGGGGGGAGGTTGTCGTAGGGTGTTGATGGGGTTTTTAATAAGCGTGGGTAAATGAATCCTGGGGCTCAGTGGTTATGGGGGTCTTCTTGTGATTACGCTTGTTTCCCCCTTAACCGTTTCTGGCTCCTAGCAGAGTAGGTAGGGATACAATTATTTTCTCACCTACCCAATCTACCCAATGTGAGTTTTACTTTATATGGGATTCAACACATGATTTTCATTTTATTAATCCAAGTTAAGTCTTAATTTGTATCCTGGCATTCACTTACCTATTTGATGTTTGTGGGAATGGTGCAGATATCTGGAGGTCTGTTACACTAGCTCTGATCTTATTTTCTTTTTGTAGATACTATCCATTAGGCTGAACTATTCAATGAACACAAGCATTCTAGTCAAAGGCTATTTGAACTCTACTTTTGGGTTCCATTGCCACTCCCTAATATGCACAAGTGGATGATGTGAAATGTGGGAGATGGATAGAGACAGAAGGTGGGTGCCAATGTGACTTCCCTCGTGCAACCCTCCTGAATACCGGGTGCTGGCAGCACAGTATTCATGGGACAGACACATGTCTGTGTGGTCATTTATTTAGGGTCAAAGGTAGAGTGAAAATTGCAAAAACATGGTCAATTGTCCTTGTTTTTCTTTGCACTCTACCTTCTTCTTCATAAATGACTTTCATAACCTCTTTATGATTCTATTATCCCATATTCCTCAGCTCTCGAACACAGGGTTGAGTGTTGTCCCTTCACACTCTCTAGGCAAGGGATCCCCAACCTTTTATACCCGTGAGCAACATTCAAATGGAAAGAGAGTTGGGGAGCAACGAAAGCATGGAAAAAGTTCCTGGAGGTGCCAATAAGAGCTATAATTGGCTATTTGGTAGCCCCTATGTGGACTGGCAGCCTATAGATTGCTCTGTTTGGCTTTACACTGGGTTTTATGCAACCAATACTTGCCTCCAAGCCAGAAATTCAAAAAATAAGCACCTGTTTTGAGGCCACTGGGAGCAACATCCAAGGGGTTGGGGAGCAACATGTTACTCAGGAGCCACTGTTTGGGAAACACTGCTCTAGACCATGTAAAATGCTGATCCCTTTAGTTCCACCCCCGTACATCACATATACCTTATTTTCTTTTTGTAGATACTACCAATTTGGCTGAACTTTTCAATGCACACAAGCATTCTGGTTGAAGGCTATTTGAACTTTACTTTTGGGTTCCATTGCCACTCCCTAATATGCACAAGTGGATGATGTGAAATGTGGGAGATGGATAGAGACAGAAGGTGGGTGCCACTGTGCCTTCCTTCGTGCACCCCTCATGAATACCGAATGCTGGCAGCACAGTATTCATGGGACAGGCACAGGTCTCTGTGGTCATTTATTTTGGGTCAAAGGTAGAGTGCAAAGTGCAAAAACATGGTCAATTGTCCTTGTTTTTCTTTGCACCTTACCTTCTTCTTCATAAATGACTTTCATAACCTCTTTATGATTCTATTATCCCATATTCCCCAGCTCTCAGATACAGGGTTGAGTGTTGTCCCTTCACACTCTCTAGGCCAGGATTTCCCAACCTTTTATACCCATGAGCAACATTCAAATGGAAAAAGAGTTGGGGAGCAACACAAGCATGGAAAAAGTTCCTGGGGTGCCAATAAGAGCTATAATTGGTTATATGGTAGCCCCTATGTGGATTGGCAGCCTACAGAAGGCTCTGTTTGGCTTTACACTGGGTTTTATGCAACCAAAACTTGCCCCCAAGCCAGAAATTCAAAAATAAGCCGATGTTTTGAGGCCACTGGGAGCAACATCCAAGGGGTTGGAGAGCAACATGGTGCCCCTGAGCCACTGGTTGGGGAACACTGCTCTAGACCATGTAAACTGCTGATCCCTCTAGTTCCACCCCCCTGTACATCACATATACCTACCACCTATATGTTTCAGAACTCAAGAGAGACAGAGCTAATTAGAAATGGGCTAGTTGGGGTGGGGGGTCTCCTACAATTTATATACAATGGTGACAAGTTGCAAGTTAATTGCCTGTTTACACTGTACCGTATACTAGTGCTGGGACGGTATACCGGTTTTAAAAAAAAAAACGGTATGAGTTTTAAACATACCGCTATACCGGTATGCGCGCCTCCTGCTGTTTTTCTCCTATTACTTCCGGGTTGCGCCCGTGCGTACGTGACGTCGGCGCGCATGTGACGTCAGCGCGCACGCGACGTCGCTAGGATGCATCGCTGGAGCTGGAGGAACCACAAGTTGGGTAAGTTCTGCTGGGGGGTTGTGGCTGGGGTTGGGGTTGTGGTTGGGGGGGTTGTGGTTGGGGGGGCTGGGGGGGTTGTGGCTGGGGTTGGGGGGGCTGGGGGGGTTGTGGCTGGGGTTGGGGGGGGTTGTGGCTGGGGTTGGGGGGGTTGGGGTTGGTGTTGGGGGGGAGGGCTGGGGTTGTTGGGGGGGTTGGGGTTGGTGTTGGGGGGCCACCAATATTTATTATTTATTTTTTTATTTATATACCGTCAAATACCGTGATACCGATATAATTTTGAAAAATACCGTGATATAAATTTTTGGTCATACCGCCCAGCTCTACCGTATACATACAGAGGGTAACTGCAATAAAGGAAATTAAATCTGTATATTCAAATTATTATTTTATTGACAACAATCCACAAAATGCATAATGTTGGCAATGAGATACAGCTGCAAATGGAAACTCTGCGATATAAACAAACGCTGGCTCTTTAGTACAGAAATCCCCGCCACCCAAAAACAAATATAAAATTGTGCAAAACCGATGGACGTTTTTCTTTATTTTTTTTTAAAAAAAGGGCAAAACAATATTCACATACAAAGGTAATTTACAGTGATTATTTTAATTTACTTTCAATAGATTACAGATAAATATTAGCAGCTGATCAGCTTCCATGAAACTGATCGTCACAGGGTACAAGTTCTTTGTCCTTAATTAGCGGTGAAATTAAGTCTTTTGAAAAGTGAGGAAGACGTTTGGCCTGTGATTACAGATTCTTAAAGAAATGGTCTGTGATTGGCTGAATATGAATGTGACAACCACTATAGCAATCAAAGCGACTCCTACAAAACAATGATTACCCCAGGTATGAGCAATATATACAATGCAGAAGATACCCCTGTAAGCACAGGCAAAATGACCCGAAGTGAAGGTGTCATGTGACTTCTATGCTATGAAGTCATCACAATCAAAATGTTCCTATTGGCTGGCGTTGGAACAAGGAGGTAAGGTAAGGCTTGGAAACATAGTTGCTCTAAGGTCCCAATGAGGTAATTTCCTCTTGTCAATCAAAGCTTGAGGTCAACCACTCATGACCAAGGTCACTGCTTACTCAATATGGCCGTGCCTATGTGTCATGTGATATAAAATGTTGAACTGCTTGATATTTCCCAATGCGTTTGGTTCCGCCAACATGCAACTCATCACTCACCCATGAATAGTAAGGTATATGGTTTGTTCAATGGGTGTAGGGTAGTTCTCTTTACCCTTTGACTTAAGGCTGTTCCTACTGGTTCCCCAAAGACTGTATCATTGACATTATAGTTCAAATAAACCCAAAATACATTTGTTCTTCCATATTTTAAAGAGCCCCAGCCTCAAATGTATCTTTTCAGCTCCTTCCTTTGTTTCCAGGACGTTACAAAGGACCTGCTTACTCTCACCCAAAGCTTTGGAATCTGAAGGGCATGGGTAAATACCTAAACAGTCGTTAGAATATGTTTGTAACCTACAGTGGGTACATCCAGTAGACAACCAACCAATAACCTTATAATCTTAAGTAGAGGTGTTCATGAAATGTATTCTCTTCATCTAAGCCCCCCCCCCCACCCCTAATATAACAAGACTTTTCTGTATAGTGGCACTCTATGGGCATAACAATCATTGAGAGACCACAAAGTGTCCCACCAGCAGTGCACTTTGTAAATCTACCCCAAGTCAAGATGATACAAGGCAGTGCTGAACTCACAGTGAAGTTTCTTGTCATACAATATCTATATCACCCACAACACCTCCGAGTTCTGCCCTCCACACTGGCTAAGTGGCTATACATTTACCCCTGGTCACATACCTGGACTTCAAAGGCTCAATAATGTTGCTAAACTTGTTATAAATCCTTTTCTCATAGCAGCGTAGGTATTGCCCTCTACTAAGCAGGAATAGTCCCCTGGGTTTGGCCATAGCCTATACAGACATATACCATACAACTATGCCTGTGTAAGTATTCCTATGAACTAAATACAATTCAGCTGGAACTCATATGCACAGACATTACATAGAACTAGGCTAGCATAGGTATTTCTTTATTAAGCACAGGATCACCATCAGTAATCATGGGGCCCCATACTACTAAGTTTAAAGGACTCTCCATCCATATGGAGCCCAATTATAATCCCAACCAGTCACCCAGACTCCACGGGCACTGAGCCTTGTCAACAAGCAGAATGGGGCCCCAATGAAAAAAAATCCCCTATGCACGCGTGGTCATGCCACCGACCTGCCCCACTATAGCCAAACCATGCCTTCTATCTGCACAAACCTGCTCCCCACAAACCTTTTCCCCTTTGCAACCTGCAAAACCCTGTACCCCATAATGACAACCCTTCGTAAGAACAAATCTGCTAGGACATTAGGTACTATAGGAGCCTATTAATCTTCCCTTCAGTGTTCTGCTGCTCAGTTTTACTAAGAGTTGTCTATTGTACACAATGCCCACACCATCCTACACAGGACCATTTACCATTGCTTCTTTTGTGTTTCTGCCTCATAAAACATTGCTAAGATTGATGTTTCCCTACATAAACCAGACTTCTGTGTTATCATAAGGTATCGCGCATATCAGGCTGACAAAAATGTAGAAAAATAAAGTCAACTATATTCCTGCAACACTTTTTTTTATATCAAAGAGTACCGAGGGCTGTGAAGTATCAGTTAACTTCATAGGCTTACGAGATGTTAAGGACAAAAGGGATAGTGGTACCATAATGGCACTAAAAGTCTTAATTCATTGACATACTGCCTTGCATTGTCCATGTTGCCACCTTTATTTTCACATTTGGTGTCTTCTACTGGACGTTTGTGAATGTTTTTTTAGTTTTGCTAAATGTGGTCCTTTTGGAGACCAGTACACTAGGCGGCAAGCTTTTCAATTTCCCAGAGTATGTCATTGCTTAATCCAGTTCCAGTGTATTCAACAATGAATTCACCATAGAAATAAAGCTTTATGGTTATACCCTGGTGTAGCATTTACTGATACACCGATTCCTCAAGCTTTTGTTTCTTAGCCTTGTACTCTTATGGCACATTAAAAAAAGAAAACTATTGTGCAGATTAAACATTCGTTTGCTTCTCTCTGTTTTTTAATTCTTGTTGTCTGTACTTTTCCTCCAGTTTGCGCTTCTCAAAATTGACAAGATAAATAGTTTCTATCACTTTACATTTCCTGATTTTGTCAAAATTGCTGAAATCAGCGACGTATTTCCCTTGTGGAGATAAGGAAACCACCGGCACAAACTCGTAGCCCCAGTAGATCTCGTCGGGGAGGTACGACGTCCGGCTCTGACACACCGTGCTGGTGGATTCCACCGTGGCGTTCAGAAGAACAACGAGCTCAAAATCCTTCGTTTTTATATTGTCAGCCGTTAGATCCTTCAGCGGGCTGTTATCATCAAGCACATGATAGAATGTCAATGGTAGAATTAAAAATGGACTTTCCGAAGAAGAGTCCACGTTAAAGTTCATGTTGACCTGCTGAAGAAGGATCTTCTCGCCTTCTTTGGTTTCATATGAATGAAGAAGTTTGCCATAAAGCTGGCATTGTATTAAGAGGCTTTTCCGCATGTTGGCCACTTGTACCACAAGGCAAAGCTTTCCATTGTGTTTAGTAATAACGGCCTTGTTGCTGAACTTGATAGTCTCTGCACGCTTTTTGGGTCTGGCTATTTTGGCCAAGAAGGTCCCTGTGATGAATATTTCAATTAACGTCGTAACGACCAACTGGGCCACCAGCATGAAAATGGCAAGTGGACACTCTTCTGTGATGAAACGGAATCCGTAGCCAATCGTCGTCTGAGATTCCATGGAAAAGAGAAACGCTCCGGTAAATGAGTCAACGTTCATTACACAGGGCGTATGATTGGACAAAGGTTCAATATTCATATCGCCATGGATGAAGGCAACAACGAAATAGATGACGCCAAAGAAGCACCATGTCAGGAAGAAGGTAGCAGCAAACAGGGTGAGCTTGTACCTCCATTTCATATCGATAACAGTGGTCCATAAGTCCTGGAGGTAAAGCAGGAAAACTCCTTCCACCTTGTCAATTTTCACATTGCTGTGTCCGCTTTTTGAGATAACTCTGGGTCTCTCTGACTTCCCTTCGATGTGGATCTCATCAGGTACAAGTGGGCAGTTCGACAGATCCGAATGTCCCGCATCCATCCTCTGTCCTGGTTCAGCCCTATGAGACAAGCACATTTTAGCGTTCAGCTCAGTAATGGGAAAACACACAAAAACAACAGGACAAACTGCATCTACATGAAGCTGACACGTACACAAAGTGATCATTTTATCAAAGGAGTGAGATAAGTCAAGCAGTTAACATTATATACTGCAATAATCTAGGCTGTTGTACTCAAGGTTGAACTAATACTTATCATGACAAGTTATACTTATCATGAGTTCAAAGTGCTCCAAATGCTACGCAATTGCCTGAAACAAACAAGTCATCTGCTGTATAGAAGAGTGACAAATCTCAAGTTAAGGAGCAGGTCGTCATACTGTTCGGCAAAATGTACTGTAAATAAAGGATATTTGTTAATCAAACACTAAAGGTGGCCATACACGGGCCGATTGTAGCCAGTGTCGGACTGGCCCAACCAGGATACCAGGAAAACTCCCGGTGGGCCCAGGGGTCAGTGGGCCCTCCTGATCCTGACCATTTGGCCTGTTTCATGCTTATTACCCATTTCTGAATGGGAAGAAAGAGGAGAAATAGATGGAAGAATAGATGCTAGCATGTAAATAAAAGAGACTAGGAGAATAAAGTGGTTGAGTGAGGAAAGGAGGAAAAATAGTTTGGAGAGTGGGCCCATGGTCTAAGGTTTTCTGGTGGGCCCCTGGGGTCCCAGTCTGACACTGATTGTAGCTGCTGATATCGGCCCCTTGGACCGATTCAGCAGCTTATTGGCCCGTGTAGGGGCAACAATGACGGGCATTCCCATCCGATATCTGACCTGAACTTGGGCAGAAATCATTTGGGCAGGGGATATATAATAGGGATGAATGGCAACAGTAGGCCACGAATGGCAGGATGAATGGCAACAGTAGGCCATGGTGGAGACAATAGGGAGGAATGGCAACAGTAGGCCATGGTGGAGACAATAGGGAGGAATGGCAACAGTAGGGCATAATGGAGATAATAGGGATGAATGGCAACAGTAGGCCATAATGGAGGCAATAGGGATGAATGGCAACAGTAGGGCACAGTGGGGACAATAGGAATGAATGGCAACAGTAGGGCACAGCGGGGACAATAGGAATGAATGGCAACAGTAGGGCACAGCGGGGACAAAAGAGATGAATGGCAACAGTAGGGCACAGCGGGGACAAAAGAGATGAATGGCAACAGTAGGGCACAGCGGGGACAAAAGAGATGAATGGCAACAGTAGGGCACAGCGGGGACAGTAGGAATGAATGGCAGTAGTAGGGCTAGATGCCAACACTAAAGCAAGATGGCTACAGTAATAAAACATATTACAAAAACTGGGCGTTGGCAGTTGTAACAAGACCAGAAAGTTCAACAACATGTTAAACAACTCTACTTTTATATAATTAATGGGGCTGTGTAAAATCAGAGTTGCCTTTCTAGATACAGCTGTGAGCCTTATCTCATATCCTTGCCTTGTGCAATGGGAATTGGCTGTGGATCCCCGCTACGTGACTTTCTGAGTATGATAGAACCATGCATGTGAGTTTCAATATTTATAGCCAAGGAATTATGCATTTATGATCATTTATAGGGCATAAGTAATGTCTCAGATTAGCACAGGCAACTGCAGAGATCACAGGCTTTCCAATGCAATTATTTGTGACCCAGTTTTCAAATAGCAAATTACAGTATAGGCTAATGCCAAACATGGGAACACATACATTTTGGGAAGGGAGCCCGTTTATAAACAAGTAAAGTAAAGTTGTCCATATATATAGATTGTAAGCTCTACGGGGCAGGGACCTCCATCCTCTTGTGTCTTTGACTCTTAACTTATTGCAACTGTACCTTGTATTTATTTGTATTTATTGTTATACTGTGTATTTATCTATTATTATCTTAATAACCCCCTGTTTGTATTAATGTATTCTACTGTACAGCGCTGCGTACATAAGTAGCACTTTATAAATAAAGATACACATACATATATGTCTAATTGAACTACTAATTAGACATCACAAATCTGGGCCTGGCAATCACATGCATATGGCAGGGCTTGGGGTATTGGCAGAAGGAAGCAAATGGCAGGTTAAGCCAGTTGGGGGTACATCTGAGTGTGGCTTATGGGTAATAAAGGTTGGGGACCGCTGCTCTAGACAAAAAAACATGATTTGTATCTCTGTTGCTGAAGCTCGTGGGAACCAGCCAGCGAGTTTCCAGTCAGTACTCTCCCTTTCCACTGAAAGTGGAACAATAACGGCAGGATTAGTTACACAGTGAACACTCCCTACATCTGTAAATACAGACCGGCACGCGCAATTTAGCTCAATAAAACAATAAATGTCAGCCTGATCCATGCTAAGGATCCCTGCTAGCAAAGTCCAAGTTACAGTGAGAAAACAATGGATATGTAACTTGCCTGCTGCCGGCTGATAACCTGCTGGGATGCCCCTAGCACATACCCTGGGTATGGAAGGAACGAAGCAAATGGAAAGGGCATTGGCATTTGTTGTGCATAAGAAAAGTGTGGAAAGAAAATGGAAGGGTTGATTGGCCTTAACAGATAATGGGAGTTGTCATGCTTCTTAGGAATGTGGATGACGCGTGGCTGTATGCACAATCATTCCACCCCGTATGCTCCGGCGTATTTTGCATCGCTGTGATAATCGCTGTTTTCTAAACCAACTTTGACTATATATTTACATGCATTCTGGATAACAGGTCCCATACAGTATGTATATATATATACACTTATGGAACTGATAATATTTTCACAATAAAAGCCCCCATCGAATCCAGGGTTTGGTTCAGGATTTGTCCCTTTTCAGCAGGATTTGGCCTAGTGCTTGCCCGACCTAACCTGAATCTTTAAAATATAAATAGGGTTGCCATCTTTCATCATTGTTCATACTGGCCAGGGTTGGGGGGCAGGTCCAAAAGAGGGGGGTCTGTGACATCGGGGTGGGGTTGTGATGTAAGTGGGGGTGACGGATGACATTGATGACCCACATTCAAAGGGAAATAGGGAGGAAGGCAGGTTAATTTGGATCTCCATAACTTAAGTCTACTAGATCATTTAAACATTAAACAAACCCAATCGGATTGTTTTGCTTCCAATAAGGATTTATTATATCTTAGCTGGGATCAAGTACAGGTACTGTTTTATTATTACAGAGAAAAGGGAATCATTTAACCATTAAATAAACCCAATAGGGCTGTTCTGCCCCCAATAAGGGGTAATTATATCTTAGTTGGGATCAAGTACAGGTACTGTTTTATTATTACAGAGAAAAGGGAATCATTTAACCATTAAATAAACCCAATAGGGCTGTTCTGCCCCCAATAAGGGGTAATTATATCTTAGTTGGGATCAAGTACAGGTACTGTTTTATTATTACAGAGAAAAGGGAATCATTTAACCATTAAATAAACCCAATAGGGCTGTTCTGCCCCCAATAAGGGGTAATTATATCTTAGTTGGGATCAAGTACAGGTACTGTTTTATTATTACAGAGAAAAGGGAATCATTTAACCATTAAATAAACCCAATAGGGCTGTTCTGCCCCAATAAGGGGTAATTATATCTTAGTTGGGATCAAGTACAGGTACTGTTTTATTATTACAGAGAAAAGGGAATCATTTAACCATTAAATAAACCCAATAGGCATGTTCTGCCCCCAATAAGGGGTAATTATATCTTAGTTGGGATTAAGTAGAGGCCTATTGATAATAGTTTCCATGTGTGCCAACATTTACACTTTAATAAACTGGGCAAAGTCCATTGAAGCGATTAGGAAACTTAGTTGACTCAAGACATATGTGGCTTTTTGCTTGTGGCGTCACTGCTGCTAAATATTCTGTGCAAAAAAACAGCGCAGAACTGGGCGTGTTCAGGGCAAAGTGGAGGCGTGGCCTACGTATAGTGATTCTGGGTGGGATGGATGAAGGGAATCCGTGGTTGGTTGTCTTATCTATTTATTTTCTTGAGCCAGATCAATGAAACAAGTAAAACCTTTGCGTTTGCCCCTCCCCGTCGTGCCTATCGCTGTATACGGCCACTTAACAATGCATCAAATAGGCATTTACATCTCCATTAGGGAAATGTATTGGCCAGTCCCCGGCGGGCACACAATCCGGTAACGACTTGTATTCTCTGAGCAGCTCGCTAGCAATTAATAGGTAACATTTAGTAACAAAGCTGGGCCTTGTCCGCAGTGTTAATTAATAATGTTCCGCTGTCAAAGTTCCAGCGAGTGTTTTGTTTGTACGAATGCGAAGTCTTGTTCAAGCCCCGAGGCTTCCGCCGCCGTGTGTGACGCTGCCGAACTGGATTGTATGAAGCCACGCTGAACTATTCCCATGTGAGGGAATGCAAACACAGGCACAATAACCATGAATATTTCATGTTTCAGCACCAAAAGGACAACAAGGAGGCGGAAGAATAGAATGTCGTGTTGGGAGCGTTTTTGTGTAACTACACCATGTAGGAGGTTAAATATTAACGCACACACGCTCGGGTTTAATGAGACCTGGAATCAGAGAGGTGAAAGCCATTGGGGAGGATTGAAGGGAGGATCCAGGGAATGTTATGTGATGCTATGGGGCCTATAGGGAAACCCTACAAACCCTAAAGAGTCTTCTTTTCTTTTCTATATATTTGTCTAATGGAAATTTTGTGATAAGAAGGGAACTGGCTTCTTTATTACCTCCAATAAACCTACTCTGGGATGCTATAGTCTTGTTATAAGAAGCTTGTATGTATTGGCCCAGTGACAAGGAGATGTATTGACATCATAAGGGATAAAGTGAGAAAAAAAATACACAAATAGGGTGTACTGTAGATTGTACAATAAATCTATGGCAGCAAAGATATTCTCCTGTACTAAGCACAATTCAGCAGGAACAGCCCCCTAAGTTTACTCATAGCCTGTACAGAGAGATACCATAAAACTATGGCAGCATAGGGATTCCCCTGTACTAAGCACAATTCAGCAGGAACAGCCCCCTAAGTTTGCTCATAGCCTGTACAAAGAGATGCCATAAAACTATGGCAGCATAGGGATTCCCCTGTACTAAGCCCAATTCAGCAGGAACAGCCCCCTAAGTTTGCTCATAGCCTATACAGAGAGATACCATAAAACTATGGCAGCATAGGGATTCCCCTGTATTAAGCACAATTCAGCAGGAACAGCCCCATAAGTTTGCTCATAGCCTGTACAGAGAGATACCATAAAACTATGGCAGCATAGGGATTCCCCTGTACTAAGCACAATTCAGCAGGAACAGCCCCCTAAGTTTGCTCATAGCCTGTACAGAGAGATACCATAAAACTATGGCAGCATAGGGATTCCCCTGTACTAAGCACAATTCAGCAGGAACAGCCTCCTAAGTTTGCTCATAGCCTGTACAGAGAGATACCATAAAACTATGACACATAGGGATTCCCCTGTACTAAGCACAATTCAGCAGGAACAGCCCCCTAAGTTTGCTCATAGCCTGTACAGAGAGATACCATAAAACTATGGCAGCATAGATATCCCCAAATGCAATTCTACACCCAATTTGATCTTAGCCTATATAGACAGATACCACAAAACTGTGCTAGCGTAGGTATTAAGCTGCCCATACATTGGGCTAATAATAGCTGCCATTTTGGCCCCGTCTGGCTATGTCTGTAGCATACTGGCCAATGTATGGAGGCAGATTGTCTGTCTCATCAATATAAAACCAAGGATTGTCCAGCTATCTATTTTGTGGGTGAGGACTACATCGGCCAATTAGTGCAGTGCTTTTTCAATGAGCCTGAAGAGGCCCCTACTGTGATCCAATCTTTGGCCCGGCCAAAGCCAAAGGCAATACAGGTAGCGGCATGGAGGACGTCTAAGAAGGAAATAGTGGGACTCTTTGGTCACTGGAAGTTGCAGTAGGTTTATTGTATGTAAAAATTCTTTCAAAATTAAGAGAATATTTTATTACCTTAAACTTCACAAATCTTATCTTTTTTTTACTAAAATCACCCAAATCTTTTTAAAGTTAGAACATTCTGTAGCACAATAAAGCCCGGATCCCACCATGAACGTTAATCAGAAGGAGCGTAACTTTCTAGGTTTAGGGTTGTTGAACTCAGTGATACTTTACCATTAAATTATAACTTCCAGTGTAACTTCATTAACCAGGTTAATTGGGCTGTAACTTGTAGCTGGTCGAAAAAGAATGTGAAGCCAATTAATCATTGCCAGGGCGCTGCTTCTGAAGCACAGGCTTTTGTTATTGTAGCCTTTATTTCACTTATCTACAGTAACCTAATGCTGCATTGATTTACTGGATTAACTGGGCTATAGATATCATAGGGAGCCGGGCCAAATAATGATCATTCAGGGCACCGGCAATGGGCGTTCTTATAAAGACGTCAGGGTTGTGTCTAGCCCATGCCGTAAAAGTCAGAATTTAATAATAAAGCAAAGAATTTCCTGAGCCAATTCGTTAGCCTTTCGCTAACGGTGCAATATTAATGAGGCGGCTATGATGGATGACGACCGTTGCTGGGAGTTTGACCGTGACTCTCAGGGTTCTGAACAAAGTCCTCAGGGTTTGGGATAATGACCCCCCCACCCCGGTTACGTCAGCAGTGGCCTTGGGTCTATGCAAGTTTTCTAGTGGTTAAACACATATATAATTATGGGCTTTGACAATAGAATATAATGCCAAAGTCACTATAAAGGACAGATGTAGTGAAAGGGTTTTTTTATGTATCTAAATACAGGTATGGCATCCCTTATCCGGAAACCCATTATCCAGAAAGTTCCGAATTACGGAAAGGCATCTCCCATAGACTCCATTTTAATCAAATAATTATAATTTTTAAAAATGGTTTCCTTTTTCTCTGTAATAATAAAACAGTACCTGTACTTGATCCCAACTAAGATATAATTACCCCTTATTGGGGGCAGAACAGCCCTATTGGGTTTAATTAATGGTTAAATGATTCCCTTTTCTCTGTAATAATAAAACAGTACCTGTACTTGATCCCAACTAAGATATAATTACCCCTTATTGGGGGCAGAACAATCCTATTGGGTTTATTTAATGGTTAAATGATTCCCTTTTCTCTGTAATAATAAAACAGTACCTGTACTTGATCCCAACTAAGATATAATTACCCCTTATTGGGGGCAGAACAATCCTATTGGGTTTATTTAATGGTTAAATGATTCCCTTTTCTCTGTAATAAAACAGTACCTGTACTTGATCCCAACTAAGATATAATTACCCCTTATTGGGGGCAGAACAGCCCTATTGGGTTTATTTAATGGTTAAATGATTCCCTTTTCTCTGTAATAATAAAACAGTACCTGTACTTGATCCCAACTAAAGGTGGCCATACACGGGCCGACTATAGCTGCCGATATCGGTCCCTTGGACCGATTCGGCAGCTAATCGGCCCGTGTATGGGCAGGGCAGAGCGGCCTGGCCGACCGATATCTGGCCTGAAATTGGCCAGATCTCGATCGGCCAGGTTAGAAAATCCGGTCGGATCGGGGACCGCATCGGCTCGTTGATGCGGTCCCCGATCCGACTGCCCCATTGCTGGCCACATAATCCGATCGTCTGGCCCCAGGGCCAAACGATCGGATTATTTTTTTTTTACCTAAATGCTCCCCGATATCGCCCACCCGTAGGTGGGGATATCGGGGGAAGATCCGCTCGCTTGGCGACGTCGCCAAGCGAGCGGATCTGCTCGTGTATGGCCACCTTAAGATATAATTACCCCTTATTGGGGCAGAACAGCCCTATTGGGTTTATTTAATGGTTAAATGATTCCCTTTTCTCTGTAATAATAAAACAGTACCTGTACTTGATCCCAACTAAGATATAATTACCCCTTATTGGGGCAGAACAGCCCTATTGGGTTTATTTAATGGTTAAATGATTCCCTTTTCTCTGTAATAATAAAACAGTACTTGTACTTGATCCCAACTAAGATATAATTACCCCTTATTGGGGGCACATTTACATAGCAGATAACTAATGAGGTCTGTGCAGTACAATGTTTTTAGTTCTTACACAGAGTACCCGTAGAGCTTGAGCTGGTAAACAGCAGGCCATAACAACAGAGGTTTGCACACAAATGGCTTTAACTCATATTTAAAATAAAATGACTCGAGGTTAGGGTTGTCACCTGGCTGGTATTTCATTGGTTTAGCTGGTAAAATACCAGTCAGGAACACGGCCGGTATCACAAAATTACTGGCAATTTAGCTGCCGATAAATCCCTTTCTAGCCTGCCCCGCTCACTATTTCCCCTTATATGCAGCCACCAAAGTCATGCCCACGCCCATTTATATCACAGCTCCGCCCCTGATGTTACTGACCTGCCCCCTCATCAACCCTTGCTCTGGCTGGAAAAAAAATTGAGGGAACCCTATGTGAGGTACCAGTGTTTCTTCTATAGATATAACAATAGGCCATTTTCATGCACTTAAATAGAGTGATGGGGGGCTTGCCAGCAACACCCCCCTAGTATAGGGCTGGTATAGGTGGCCTTATGCCAAGGTGCCAATTTATTGCATATATACACTGCCTGCTGATATCTGAAAAAAGTAGAACTTTCATCGGCCGGAGAAAAACCTATTCTTTTGTTGCATATTTAATTTTTGGGCTGGATTTTCTTACTGAGCGTCAGGGCAGATGGGTCAGTCCTGCAGGTTTTAGGCTCAGCAGGTCGGCCCATCAGGAATGAGGAATTACTGGTTAGGGAAAAGCAGACTGGGATAAAGTTCCTAAAATACTGGTCATGTCAAAGGCCAAAAGTCTCAAACAGTTGTGGATGAGGTCAAAAGAGTCAAAGACTTTTCTAGTATGAGCCCTAAAGCAAGGATTTCCTTCCCTACACAATCTCTATTGGCTCCTGGTCCCAAGAACCGGTTGGCTGTCTGTTTAGCAGGTAAGAAATACAGTGTCTGTAATGCTCATTGTATATTACTGTATATTACTGTATATCACTGTATATTACTGTATATTACTGTATATTACTGTATATCACTGTATATTACTGTATATTACTGTATATCACTGTATATTACTGTATATTACTGTATATCACTGTATATTACTGTATATTACTGTATATCACTGTATATCACTGTATATTACTGTATATTACTGTATATCACTGTATATCACTGTATATTACTGTATATCACTGTATATTACTGTATATCACTGTATATTACTGTATATTACTGTATATCACTGTATATTACTGTATATTACTGTATATCACTGTATATCACTGTATATCACTGTATATTACTGTATATTACTGTATATTACTGTATATCACTGTATATTACTGTATATTACTGTATATCACTGTATATTACTGTATATCACTGTATATTACTGTATATTACTGTATATCACTGGATATTACTGGATATTACTGTATATTACTGTATATCACTGTATATTACTGTATATTACTGTATATCACTGTATATCACTGTATATTACTGTATATTACTGATCGCTCCAACTGGAATTGTATTTATCCCAGCCAAAGACTGATTTTTTTTTTTAATTTCTCTGGCTCAGCTGGGAGTTAGATTTGAATTAAGGCCTAAAATGATGCATTTGTATTGATTTCCAACCTCAGCTACTATTCAATTATCTTTTATTTTGTCATTTGTTATTGTATTTCTAATTGACATTATTATTTTTTTTTTATGTCTACATTTTTATTTTATATTTGTTTTTTTTTTTATATTTTTTATGTGATCAATTTTGACATATTATATCTATTATACATTTGTAGTTCTTTTTTAATGTATTTTAAATGTATTATGTTTCTATATTATTACATGTATTATTATGTAATATTATTTTACATATTTAAAAATGTTTTATATTTTATATTTATTTTATATTTTTTAAATTTATCCATTTTGTTATTCATTATATATATTGTTATATATTTTTATTTATATTTTTGTTGTGTTTTAAATGTATCATTTTCATATATCACATACACATTTATTTTTATTGTTATTATTATTATTATACATATTTACAAACATATTTTATTTTTGCATTGTTATATTTTATAATTATATTAGATTTTTTATTGTATCCATTTTTGTTATTCATTATATATATTATTATATATTTGTATTTATTTTTCATTGTATTTTAAATGTCTAATTTTTATATATTGCATACATATTATTATTATTATTATTATTATTATTATTATTATTATTATTATTATTATTATTATAATTATTATTATTATTATTATTATAATTATTATTATTGATGATGAAAATAATAATAATAATAAATAATAATAATAATAATAATAATAATAATAATAATAATAATAATAATAATAATAATAATAATAATAATAATAATAATAATAATTACAAACATATTTTATTTTTGTATTTTTATATTTTATCATTATTTTATTTATTTTTGTTTAGTTTACATTTATATATTTATATGTATTTATTTTCGTTTTCATTTTACGATATTATTATTGTTATCTAATTATTTCTTATGTAACAAGATTATTAGTTGCATGAGTTCTAATTCAAGAACAAGTATTTATATGATGTATGATGAATATAGTGATGATATATGGATAGGGCGGTAATGCAAAATGCCTGCCCTTGCCCCCCTGCTGTGTGCCCCCCTGGAGTGCAGATATGAGACAGTTACCCTATGGGGGGGGGGGCAGACCAAAGGCACTAAGGGGGGCAGGCCAAAGGCACTAAGGGAGGCAGGCCAAAGGCACTAAGGGGGGCAGACCAAAGGCACTAAGGGGGGCAGGCCAAAGGCACTAAGGGGGGCAGGCCAAAGGCACTAAGGGGGGCAGACCAAAGGCACTAAGGGGGGCAGGCCAAAGGCACTAAGGGAGGCAGGCCAAAGGCACTAAGGGGGGCAGACCAAAGGCACTAAGGGGGGCAGGCCAAAGGCACTAAGGGGGGCAGGCCAAAGGCACTAAGGGGGGCAGACCAAAGGCACTAAGGGGGGCAGGCCAAAGGCACTAAGGGAGGCATCAGGAATTAAAGGCAAAGTAATCCTACAGTAGGCCATTACACCTGTGGGGAGGAGCCCAAGGAGCTCAGGGAGAAGTATTCCTGCTATTTATATATCTGTTTAATATTTCCCCACGTCTGCATTCCATCACACCCAGGTGAGACATTAATTGATACTTTGACGGCCAATAAAGGCCGAGCTCTATTCGTGCAGAGCTTTATGGGCGGCCGGGATAGGTTACTCAGCTCTGCGCTGGGAACATGAATTTCACATAAACCAAGAGGAGCAGTAGCAATGGTGCAACATTAAACCAGTAAAACTGTCCACAAAAGTCACGACAATGATACAATCTTGTATGTTGGCTCCTTGTATTGTTACTCATTTACTGTGCTGGCAAAGGCAAATAGAGTTTTATATAGAGGCTGGTTAAGGATTACTGCAATGTCTTAGTTAACTCCCTAAGATTACTGAATAACAATTACTGTCTTAAAGGGGCAGTGCACATAAGGCTGATAGACGGCTGAGCTGGACGGCTTTCTCACATAAGGTTAATGTCCCACGGGGAGATTTAGTCGCTGCAATTTTTAAAAAGCAGGTTTCAGCGCTATTTTTGTCTCTTCATAGAGGAGAATATAAATCGCCAGCCCCTAAACCGATGATACTACTTCAAATCGCTTATCACTCCGAATCACAATGAGACCCTTTTTCGAGCGATTTTACATTGTCATTAGAGATGAGCGAATTTCGCCATTGGCAGATTGTTTTGTGAAACCTCAGAGAAAATTCGAAGCAGAAGAATTTGCCGCACATTAAAAAAAAAATCGAATTTGCAAGAAACTGGTCACGGGAGTGCCAAAATGGGCGCAATTGCGACAAAAAAAAAAAAAAAGGGTCGGACGACATAAAAAAGTCACAGATGACCAAAAACAAGTTGCGCGACAAATGAGTTTCGCAGATTTTTCCCCATTTTGCGAATTTTCCTGCCGTTTCGCAAATTCTTCTGCGAAGTGAAATGGGACTGATTCGCTCATCACTAATTGCCATTCAAAAATATTGGAATCGCTGAAAGTAAAAGCCACTGTGCGGGATGTCGCCATTTCTAATTGTGGGCGGGGAATATAACACCTGGATTTGTGGGAAATAGAATCGCTCCGTTGTGGAAATTTCTAGTAATCGCTTGTTAGGAAAAGACGCGCAACAAAATCTCCCCGTGGGACATTAGCCTTAAGGTCCCCATACACGGGCCGATTCTAGCTGCTGATATGGGTCCCTTAGACTGATTCGGCAGCTAATCGGCCCGTGTAGGGGCACTACCGACGGGCCTGCCTGGCCGATATCTGGCCTGATATCGACCAGATATTTATCGGGCAGGTTAAAAAATCTAGTCAGATCAGGGACCGTATCGGCTCGTTGATGCAGCCCCCGAACCGACTTTGCCTATACCCGTCGTTATAATTCGATCGTTTGGCCCCAGAGCCAAATGATCGAATTAGCCTGGATTCTCCCGATGTTGCCCACCCGTAGGTGGGGATATCGGAAGAAGATCTGCTCTGCTTGGCGACATCGCCATCGAGCGGATCTGAAGGTGTGTGGGGACCTTTAGGCATCAGGCCGCCCGTCTCAGCTAAAGGGCAATTACATTTCCCATCTGCCTGTGCAGCCACTGGAAGGAAATAATCGGCTTTGGATACTGTATAAATGAATAGAAAGATAGTGATGTGCAGTGATTGTGCCATCAACGTGTCTTTAATTCCCTGCATTCTGACTGGGGATGCACCCAATCCACTCCTTTCGGATTCGACCGAATACCAAACCGATTGTGAAACCCTAATTTGCAGAAGGGTTAAAGAGTGGCGCACCAAAAATGTTTCGCTTTTGTGACAAAAAGTCACGTGAATTCCTGATACCTTACCTACTAAGCACTGATAACATCATTTCCCGGATATTCTTGGCTCTTATGTATAATAAGCAGGGCTGCAATAAGGCTGAAGACACACTGAGCTACTAGTAGCAGCTACTTGTCGTGGCTACTGAAACAGACAATGCTGATCATTTACTGATAATGCCTCTACGTGTGTTTTAGCAGAGGCAATTCTCAGTATTGTCTATGGCAGGGGATTTTCTGGCGTTTAGTAGCTGCAGTTAGGGGCCCTGTGGGAGTGTTGGGCTCTGGGATAGAAAAGCAAAGTTTAGAAGTAGAAGCGGAAGGGGTGGGGGTGCAGGGGAGGGGTTGGGGTGGGTGGATTATAGGCGACAGTTAGGCATAAGTGACTGGGGTTGATCAGGGCCATGGACATGTATCTATGTATGTATAACTTTATTTATAAAGTGCCACAAGGGTACAAAGCACTGTACAATCTTACAGTATACACAATTACACACAGGGAGGACAAGTGATATAATAAATAAATACAATATATATATATATATAAGTGCCATGTGGTATGCATGCCAGTGCCATTTATTCATTGGTGTCCCATTTTACTTGCTGGCAGAGCCCAAAACCTGGAGGTGGGGGGGGGGGGGCAGGTTACCAGTGGACTAAATTCAGAACCCTTGGGGTGGAGAGCCCTGTTAATTTAGTAGTATGGGGCCCCATGATTACTGATGGTGCTGATTTTAAAGTTATATTCCAGTAAGGAGTCAGTTCTGCTTCATGTACTCAACTGATATACACAGACTTCTCCAAAATACTATTTTTATGTCCGATAAAAACTGTGGTTTGGACAGAGCTGCCAATAATGTATGTGCAAGGCTCACGTGCATCCACACAACTGATTGGTTAGGCCTCCATGGCTGGCACGGTTACCCACACTCCTACTCCTTCCAACCCCGTGCCTGGCAGACATTGGGACAACCTTGTTTTGTTAAAAAGAAAAGTCCTGCAAAACATCTGTTGTTTTCCAACCCCATAACTGGCCAATATTATGTCCCTTTCATGGTATGAGCACAATGCGGCTCCAGTAATTACAGGCCTGCATGGAGACGGGGTGGCACTTAACAGCCACCATTTCCACTGAACAAAGGGGTTATTATCAGTCGCAAGGATCTTCCCAAGCCCTTTCATACACAATGAGGGCAACTTCAAAGGATGGGAAGATCTACTCAGTCCGACACCAGCGCTTTGGGATACTTTGAGTTATACTCCTACATACTGAGGGCAATGGCACTCCTGGCGATTCCGGCATTGTGGTGACTGGGCTTTTGATAGTCAAGATGCATCAAATCCCTCTCATTGTTTCAGGCGGCAGCCTCCTGGTGTGCCATCTCAACAGCCAGGCACCAATTCCTCATTATTGTCTATGGGAAGTAAAGTTCTGCCCAGGGTCGGACTGGGCCAGTGGTGCACCTAGAAAAACCCCCCACTGGCCCAGACCCAATTCCCGTGATGCTTCCCCACCCAAAGATCTCCCTCCCCCAGGGGAAGGGGGGAAGGGCAGGGGCCCCTGGGACGAGAGCCCCGGTGGGCCCTGCACCCCTCCAGTCTGACCCTGGTTCTGCCCCATGGGCCGAGTCTTTTTCACACAGACACACCTGTACTGTTCACTTACACATCACTCTTTAGTCATTTTGGCATGATGGGTAACTCCTTCAACATATTATTGATGTTTGGGGGGGTGCATATATCCCACAACACGTATGTACAAGTGCACTGCTCTCACACACACATCCATGTACACATACACATAGACAAACTCACTCCTAGCCACTATACATACACTATTAAAGTACTTTTTTTTATACCGATCGACATTGGTCAGGTAGGCCCATTGGGGGTCCACATAGACAGGTAGATAAGATGCAGAATCGATCTGAAGGACCTGAATTGGGTCACCCTTAGGCTGCCCATACATGGATAGATCCACTTGCTGAAGCAGTGGACCAAAATGGGGCTGATCCATTTATAAAGTTGGATCACATGAGGTCTATGGAGTCATGTAGGGGTCTATGGAGATCTGCCAGGAGAGGACAGTATCAAAACCGCAAGGTGGTCCTTCCCTGACTGAATTTTCAAGCCTAAATAGATATCAAAGTGCAATTGGATCGTTTTAACTATAGCACTTAAATAAAAAAGAGAAGGAATACTTTAGTGACTGGCCAGTCTGATACAATTCATATTAAAAGACATCTTGAATTAAAACTCATTTAAAAAGGACAGTTCATCATATATTAATCACATTAATCAATATAAAAATTCATATTATTATCAGGTCTGGATCGGCGGGGCCCACCGGCTTATTCCCCAGTGTCCTCTCTGCCCAGTCCGACCCTGACAAATTTCCGTGGAATGTTCTACTGGGAAACATGGTGCCCCAATGGAATATTGTGCTGGTTGAGCCTCGAGCAGGTCAGATTGGATCTGGGAGAAACAATATCAGGTAGAATGGGGAATTGGATAACTACTGAACTAGGCAGATATCAGTCAGACAGGGCAGTCGGCGGACCCCATACTGATGAGCTTAATGTGGAAGAGTTCAGTTAATTGCAGGCTGATTACTACTGCATTTATGCAATTTTAGCAAATCAGTCCTGTTATCTGCTGTAACGACACATCTGATTGGCTCGATACTGTAATTCCCTGTAATAAAGATACTGAACGCTATCGCCTGGCTGAGTGGAACCTTTGGCCATCGCTATTGAAAGCAGCATTTGTTTATCCCTTTCTATCCTCTGCTTCCGACTCTTAAAAAAACAATGTCAGTCGTCCTCCAGGTCTGCTTATCGGCTGGCACATTGTTTCAGGAGTCAAAACCAATAAGAATGACATTCACGCATAACTATTGAAAGTATTTACGCGTATTGGGACGTTGGAATGACATGTTCTTGCATTATGCAACATTATTATTTTCTCCCTAAGGCGCGGGAGAGAGGCGGTTAATTTATTCAGGCCCCTCCCACCTCTCAACCTAATGGCATTTGTTGGTTTGTTATTTTTTCTTCTTTGTTTACTTATTTTAGAAAGCAAATTTAGCCCGAGTGGCAGGGAGTTCAGGTGCCAGTCAGACCGGTTCCTCTCGCCCTGCTGCTTACATGGAGGCTCAGTATCTGCGGCCCGGGCTGATATAGTTATTTGAGACGTGCAAGTGTTATTTCTGCCCCGTGCGTCCAATTGGCTGTAACAACAAACACCATTCTGCTCATAGCTCCATCAGTGGATAAAAACAAAAACATGAGATTCTAGGAAAACACATAGCCCTGGCTCCTTGCCATAATAGCCCAGGTGATGAGGGTACCTTGTTGCTAGGGCAAAGCGGTTACAGTAGACTGATGCCACAATAGTCCCCCTGCTGGGCTGTGTGCATTGGGCAGTGCACTTCCTATAGCCCAGCGGTTCTCAGCCTGTGGGTCGGGAACCCATTGGGGGTTGTACGACCCTTTCACAGGGGTTGCCAAAGACCATCGGAAAACACATTTTTCCGATGGTCTTAGGAATAATTTTATGGTTGGGGGTCACCACAACATGAGGAACTGTAATAAAGGGTGGCGGCATTAGGAAGGTTGAGAACCGCTGCTACAGGCTATAAAGGGTGGATGGTTCCAGCAGGGCTGCTGCTCAGAACCCTTGGGTGCTCGGTACCGAACTCCCATGACTTGTCAGCCTGAACTGGACTGACATTGCAGGTGTGGGGACAAACGATCAGAACGTGCAGTACCGGCAGCTATGAAAATACCGTTGGACAATGGGAATGAGTAATTTAGCAAGAGCTCAAGAGCTGCAGCCTGGAAAAACCTTTCCATTTATGACCACTAGGTGGCGATGTTCTAAAAACAGACTCAACTGAGGCACTTTTGAACTCCCCTTCATCCCCCTTTCCAATCCTTAAGCTGGCCATAAAACGCACCGATAATATTGTACAAAACCTCGTTTCGTACGATATTCGGTGCGTGTATGGCGGCTCAAAGAGGTGATGGATATCACTGAAGGCTGCGGATATCAGTCGACTTGTCGATCAGCCAGGTTAAAAGATTCTGGTCGAGCAAAATCTACATTCAGGGCTGAATCGGCAGGTGAAGGTAGAATTTCTATTGTTTCTACCTCCATATCTCACAATTCAGCCCTGAACGTCGATGAAGAATAGAAACAAACTTTTGTGTGACCAATGGTCTCATGAAAGATCGGAATTGCTACGTGTGTGGCCGCCTTTACTCTTCTATTGACAGCATCAAATTACAATACACACAATCCCACTGTTACAGTCCCTTCTACCAACACCCTCTTTCCCTTCTATATATACTATGCCAGTTACAGCCTTTTCCCCAATACTATCCTTCCTTTCCATACATGCACTATCAGACAATTACAACCTAATTCACATGACAAAATCTTGTCTCACTATTCACACTTTCCCCCACAATAACACAATCTTGCCTTTCTACGTTATCTATCCCACAAGCACAGTCTTTCCTTACTATTTAAGGGCCCCTGTTGCAGAGGGTGGCCCTAAGGGACAGGGGGTGCAATGTGCAATTCAGAAAGTGGGACCGGTCAGGGGATGCATTTTCTTTTCATTGGGGCCCATTCCACCTATTGGCAGGGTCTACTGTCCAGGGGCCTTAGATAACTGGTGGGTTAATAATTGGGGCCCCCAGGGAAGGAGGGCTCTGCCAACAAAGATTACTAATGGTGGCCCCACACAATCTTGCCTTACTATTAGTGATGCAGCAAATGCACCATTTTAGGATCCAGTCAAACCCCAAATCCTTTGCAAAAGATTTGGCTGAATACAGAACCCTAATCCTAATTTGTATATGTGATCTAATTAATTACACATTTCAGTATGTATGTATAAATGTAACTGTAGTGTCCTTCTGGCTGTATACATTCTTTGCACTGCAGGTTCTGACTCCTAAAGCAATGTAGCAGAAGCCAGCTTACAGACATGGAGGAGAATGGACTCCCACTACATTGTTTCAGAACCAAGGAAAAGAAAGGGATAAACACTGCTTCAATAACAATTCAATTTATAGTACAAATAGGCTTAGGTATGGGGCAGCACTCACATTGCTTAATTGCCAGCTCTGTGGCTCAGTACCCTGTCTGGCCCAATACCCAGGGTAATGGGGGGGAGCGGATTTCCCACGCTTCCCACATTTGAGCCTTTAACTCTGTTCTGCTGCGCCTGTGTGTTTATCTGCCTGTGAATGGGTCTGTACATAAAGGACTTAAGCAGAACTTCAAAGAGAATCAGATGCACAGACTGATTGAGACAATGGTACAACAACAGGTATCAGGCTGTTCCCATTCTCCCTTCAGACTTGTACTGATCCGTCTCTAGCGGCACTAGATCTTACAGACAAGAACCCTGACACGGATCTGGCAGCTTTATGATGTGGGACCTCATTCCTAGAACCCACTAAAAAAGGTTTTTCTATATGACCCCTAAACATGTTCTTGTTGGCAGATCAGTGCTGTGATTGGCTGTTAGCATTGGGACAAGGAGAGAGGTGTGATTGGTTCTACATTTGGTTCTAAGAGAGAAAAAGGCCTGATTGGTTCTACAATGCAAGTATTTATTAACATTGGAGAAAAAGTCATAACTCAGAAGCCCCACACAGGGTGCTGATCAGAACTGATCCCACTGCACAACTTGTCTGAAGCGGTAACTAACCATTGTGCCGCCATCTCACCATGAACCATCTACCCCTGCAGTCAAATAGAAGGACAGTACATGAGGGAAAGATGTCTGGGATTGGGGCAGATCAGGGGCATAACTGAGTGGCCTGAGGGCATAACTGGGGGGGATGTCGGGCATAACTGGGCAAACAGGGGCAGAACATTGAGGGAGCCTAAATAGGGATTCGCATTACGCCATTGGCAATGCGCAGTGGGCAAAATTCGCTGAGTGGGGAAAAAGTCAAGGTCGCGTCGTATAGTAGGGGTTGCGTCACAAATTTTTCAGGCGTTTCGCTAATTTTTTGGCGAAGCGAAATGGGATAGACTCGCTTATCACTAACCATAAATGTGTAATTCAGTCCCCAGCCTTAGCCAATGCTTTACCAGTTAGGCCAGTGCAATGCTATATACACACTATATACAGGCTTTCCAAGGAACCATAAGCAGGTAGAGCCGCCATGCAGTGTATCCACCGACCCACGCTTGGGCTACTGCAGGCCCACGGCAGCCACAAACAGCCCATTCTCTGGCCCCCATTTCCCAGCCCATCTGGCTCTAATTCCCAGTATGGAAGAAGCCAAGGCGCGGGAATGCCAGCTGACTATCATACTGGGCGTGCTGTGCCCTCACTTACCTGCATTCCAGCATGGAACCCTCTCAGAACGATAAATGTGACACGTGAAATTACTGAGCAATTATGGAACATTACACACAATGCGCCCAGTGGGCAGGCACATTTACACACGTAATAACAGCCAAATAATGAATGGGAATGAGCGTAACGCTGCCCAAAGTAGTGCCTGGGCCCCAGTAACACCGCTGTGTAGCTGAAATAGGGCTAGATTTACTCAACAGATAACCTCCGCAGAATACAATGGGTTTAGTTCTTCCACAGGAAGATATGCAGGAGTTAAATGCCATTCATAGATCTCTCTTTACAGAACTATAAGCTGGATGCCTTTATCCTATAAAAAAAGGACATTTTGGAGCCAAGAAATAGTGGATTTCTATGGGCAGAATGAACAAACCCACTGGCCTTTTAACAGGAGCCTCAACTCACAGGAGGTGGAATTTAGCTCCATGAATTCAGTAGTCATAAGATCACTTGGCATTTACTAACAAATAGCACCATTAACGGGTTTATAGACAAGGAAGTCTGTGGCTCGGAGCAGATCTCTTGGCTTATACAGAAGGTTCTGCCTTAGCGGATACTGTAATTTAGGCAAATCTGCTTGGCACAATGTCCTTACGTGAGCCCAGAGAGCTGGGAAAACCCGCAAGTATTCTTACATACGGTACAAGGTCTCACTCGGCTCATAAAAACATAATTACAGTCCCTATGTTTATCAATAAATAACATCTGTTTCCTCCTTGGACCAAGATTTCCCCAAATTTTCACATTATCGAGTTTAAGCACAATTCAGCAGGAACAGCCCCCTAAGTTTGCTCAGTCTGTACAGAGAGATACCATAAAACTATGGCACATAGGGATTCCCCTGTACTAAGAACAATTCAGCAGGAACAGCCCCCTAAGTTTGCTCATAGCTTGTACAGAGAGATACCATAAAACTATGGCACATAGGGATTCCCCTGTACTAAGCACAATTCAGCAGGAACAGCCCCCTAAGTTTGCTCATAGCCTGTACAGAGAGATACCATAAAACTATGGCACATAGGGATTCCCCTGTACTAAGCACAATTCAGCAGGAACAGCCTGCTCATAGCATGTAGCAAAATATACTATGAAACTATACAATCAAGGCATTTTTCTGCATAAGGAACAATATGTAACTATATAAATAATTTAGCTCAGAGTTATTCTCTACTTTTACTTTTACTAGTCCGGTGCTCAGATGCCGATACCATATTAGATTACAAGCCAAGATTTTCACAATGCATCGCACACACACAGAGCCTTACACCTCACCTTATGCCTGAAGCGAGTATCCGCCAGGATTATCCTGTTCAGATGCCGTCACGGGCAGACAGGCGAGCAATAACAAACAACAGGCTGCACCGAGCAGTTTCCCTTGCGCTCCCTATAGGAGCGACACCTCCATGTGTCACACCTTCCCCTACTCACACTTATGGCACAGGGACTGCGCGGGGCGTGCTAAGGATCCCTAGTCCCTCTGTAGTGAGCTTACAAAACCCCATCAGTTAAATGAAATATCACATTTCCCAGTTCTAAGGCTCAATGGTAAAACAGGGAAGTGTCAGGAGATGCTTCCTGCTTCAGCAAAATCAGCATTAGGTGTTCTTCCCGACAATGGTTTGGGCAAGGCCCCCTTCCTGTTTCAGCACACAGGGAAGTCTGTACGTTGTTGGTTGCCCCCAATAAGGGGTAATTATATCTTAGTTGGGATCAAGTACAGGTACTGTTTTATTATTACAGAGAAAAGGGAATCATTTAACCATTAAATAAACCCAATAGGACTGTTCTGCCCCCAATAAGGGGTAATTATATCTTAGTTGGGATCAAGAACAGGTACTGTTTTATTATTACAGAGAAAAGGGAATCATTTAACCATTAAATAAACCCAATAGGACTGTTTTGCCCCCAATAAGGGGTAATTATATCTTAGTTGGGATCAAGTACAGATACTGTTTTATTATTACAGAGAAAAGGGAATCATTTAACCATGAAATAAACCCAATAGGGCTGTTCTGCCCCAATAAGGGGTAATTATATCTTAGTTGGGATCAAGTACAGGTACTGTTTTATTATTACAGAGAAAAGGGAATCATTTAACCATGAAATAAACCCAATAGGGCTGTTCTGCCCCCAATAAGGGAATCATTTTTAAAAGTTAGAATTATTTGCTTATAATGGAGTCTATGAGAGATGGCCTTCCCGTAATTCAGAACTGGATAACAGGTTTCCAGATAAGGGATCCCATACCTGTATCAGATAATTACAGATAAGACCTGCGACCCTACACGCAACCCGAAGACCCATGACCTGCCAACCCACATCTATACCCGCGTCTACAGATCCGCCCGTAACCAGTGCCCAACCTCTTATATACAGTATGAATGGCAGCAAATCCCACCAATAATGTCCCAATATCTATTGGGAACCTCCCCAGGAAAGCAGAGACCATTATAGCAGCACAGGGAGGGGCGATGTCATAGTTATTACCTTGGCCCATTCTAAGCAACTTTTCATTTGGTCTTCATTATTTATTTTTTATAGGTTTTGAATCATTTGCCTTCTTCTTCAGTTTCCAGCTTTTAAATGGGGGTCACTGACCCCGGCAGCCAAAAACGATTGCTCCGTGAGGCTACATTTTTATTGCTGTAACTTTTTATTACTTAGTTTTATATTCAGCCCCTCTCCTATTCATATACCAGTCTCTCATTTAAACCACTCCCTGGTTGCTAAGGTCATTTGGACCCTAGCAACCAGATAGTTGCTGAAATTCCGAACGGGAGAGCTGCTGAACAAAAAGCTAAACAATTAAAAAACAAAAATAATAATAAAAATAAAGACCAATTGCAAATTGTCTCAGAATATTACTCTCTACATCGTACTAACAGTTAACTCAAAGGTGAACAACCCCTTTAAAGACACGTGCAGCCTGAATTGCTTTCTTAATCCATAACTGGAGAGAATTTGATCTTTCAAATAAAAAAAAGGATGTTAGTTAAGTACTTTATATACAACTGTCAGCGGCCAATCAAATCTCACTTTGCATCAGGAATGTCATGATAGAAATATGAGCCAAGAATAAGCACTGGCCTCTTTTTATCGCCATTGTATTGTAAATGACAGTTTCTCCTGCTGTGCCACATGGGGCCCCGGGGCGGCTACAATGGGACTCGTGAGTCTATAAATGAATTCTAAAGGCAACAGAGAGGTTTTACAAGCACGAGGTAAAAGGGTTTTATAGTTCCACGGACACAAATCCCTTTCATTGGAGTTACAGGTTCTCCCGTAACCGGTTTGCAGCAGCATAAAGAGGACTTTCTGGCCGGTGTTGCGACACAATGTAACATGCTGGCGCTTATATAATTGCCCAAAGGTCACTCCTATTGGACTCCCAACCCGTATTTACTATATACCCGTGATCGTGTTTTTGAAAGAAACTCGTGAGAAAGATCTAGATGTGTAAATAGAACGGCTTATAAAACATGTTATAACTGTTTCTACATGAATGCACGGGAGGAATGCAGAGCTGCGCGGTGGGGTTGGACGACGCCATCTTGCACCGCTTCTGGTCTAGATTGGCCTCAACTGCTCCTGCTTTCGTTGGCGCCACAGCAGACAATAATATTCTAGGACAATTTCCAACTGGTCTTCAATTTTAATTTTGTTTTGTGGTTTTTTTTTCAGCTATTTAGCAGTTCTTCAAATTGGTTTTTCAGCAGCGATCTGGTTGCTATGGTCTTATTTACCCTAGCAACCAGGCAGTGGTTAGAACAAGAGATGGGAATATGAATAGGAGAGAGACTAAAGGTCCCCATACATGGGCCGATAGTAGCTGCCGATATGGGTCCCTTGGACCAATGCGGCAGCTTATCGTCCCGTGTAGGGACAGAAACGAGGGTCCTGCCCGACCGATATCTGGCCAGATATCGATTGGCCAATTTAGAAAATTCAGTCGGATCGGGGACCACATTGGCTCGTTGATGAGGTCCCCGAACCGACTGCCCCATTGCCACCAATATAATTTGATCGTTTGGCCCCAGGGCAAATTATTATTTGTTTTTTACCTACACGCTCCCCCATATCGCCCACCCGTAGGTGGGGATATCGGGTGAAGATCTACTCGCTTGGCGACATCGCCAAGCAAGCGAATCTCAACGTGTATGGGGACCTTATGGGTGAAGACACACGGGGCTACTAGTAGCAGCTACTTGTCGTGGCTACTAAAACAGACAATGCTGATCATTTACTGATAATTGTCTCTACGTGTGTTTTAGCAGAGGCAATTCTCAGTACTGTCTATGGCAGGGGATTTTCTGGCATTTAGTAGCCGTGACAAGTAGCTGCTACTAGTAGCTCTGTGTGTCTTCACCCTAAATAGAAAGATAAGTCATAAAAAGGGACAATAACGATAACATTTTAGCCTCAGAGAATAATGGGATTTGGCTGCCGGGGTCAGCGACCCTCATTTAAAAAATGGAAAGAGTCAGAAGAGGAATGCAAATAATTCAAAAACTAGTCCCATTGCCAGGAATAGGTCGTTCAATAACATACTAAAAGGTAACTTAAAGGTGAACCACCCCTTTAACGCAGGTAGGTAGAGGCATGGGGAGGGAGCACGGTGTTGGATGGGGGCTGGGGTGGGGCGAAGGGTTTAGTTCTCCTTTAAAAAGAACAACTTAGCTAGAAAGCAAAGTCAAGTCAAGCAAAGTAAGAAAAGCAAGTTATATAGGGTCGCCACCTCTGGCTTTTTTGCTGGACAGGGGGCGGGAGTGACGTCATGGGGGTGGGCCATGACACAGAGGTCTGTGATTGGCCGATCGCCGCGTCAGTGTTACTGTTACTCTTCTGAAAACCGGGCTGTCCGGGTCAAAACCGGACGTTTGGCAACCCTACCGTTATATGAATTAGGGAAAGCCATGCAACACAGATATTATCATACTATCAGCAGTAATATTCCATAGGCACAAACAAATGGTTAGAGGCAGTTTAATAAGAACTATATTTATCCAATAATGAATTGGAATCTGTATGATTTGGGGCAGCACCCAGTCCATTGGGTATTGGGTTAGAACCAGCCACACTGGCAGTATCTGACTGACTGACTGACTGATAATATACTGTATATATATATATATATATCCCATTCCCACACCTTGTGTCTCAACCCTTTCTCCTTGTAGATTGTAAGCTCTTTTGGGCAGGGCCCTCTTCACCCCTTGTATTGGTTATTGATTGCTTTATATGTTACTCTGTATGTCCAATGTATGGAACCCACTTATTGTACAGCGCTGCGGGATATGTTGGCGCTTTATAAATAAATGTTAATAATAATAATATATATATACACACAGCTCTCATCAAGACATGCAGCCTTTGCAGATTCTTATAAAACATCATCTTTTTGTACAGACAGGTTTTTACAATTATGCTGCAAAAGACAGAAAAAGAAACCCACATTCTTCTATCTTATTTCTCCGCAGATCTGAGCGTTGGAAGAAGAAAACAAACGCAATGGCAGCCTCATGCCTCTTGTCCTAAAACAACCTCTAAGCACTAAACGGCTCTAATGATCCGATAATCCGGCTCCTTCCTCAAACCAGGTGTTCTGAGCCCTGGGAAATGGGCCCACGAGGGCTAAAAGCTTATTAAATGCTTGGAAATGAGCTGCAAATATTCACAGCACGGGCTGTAGTACAGACTCTAGTACAGGTAGGGAACCCTTTATCCACAATGCGTGGGACCTGGGGTTAATTTGGATCTCCTACCTTAAGTCTTCTAAAAAAAAATCATTTAAACATTAAATAAACCCAATAGGATTGTTCTGCCCCCAATAAGGGGTAATTATATCTTAGTTGGGATCAAGTACAGGTACTGTTTTATTATTACAGAGAAAAGGGAATCATTTAACCATTAAATAAACCCAATAGGGCTGTTCTGCCCCCAATAAGGGGTAATTATATCTTAGTTGGGATCAAGTACAGGTACTGTTTTATTATTACAGAGAAAAGGGAATCATTTAACCATTAAATAAACCCAATAGGGCTGTTCTGCCCCCAATAAGGGGTAATTATATCTTAGTTGGGATCAAGTACAGGTACTGTTTTATTATTACAGAGAAAAAGGGAATCATTTTTTAAAATGTAAATTATTTAACTAACTTGGAATCTATGGGAGATGGCCTTTCTGCAATTTGGAACTATCTGAATGATGGGTTTCAGCATAAGGGGTCCGATACCTGTACAGGCTGTAATAGAGGCTCTAGTACATACTGTATGCTAGTAGCACAGACTGTAATATAGGCTCTAGTACATACTGTATGCTAGTAGTACAGACTGTAATATAGGCTCTAGTACATACTGTATGCTAGTAGTACAGACTGTAATATAGGCTCTAGTACATACTGTATGCTTGTAGTACAGACTGTAATATAGGCTCTAGTACATACTGCATGCTAGTAGTACAGACTGTAATATAGGCTCTAGTACATACTGCATGCTAGTAGTACAGACTGTAATATAGGCTCTAGTACATACTGTATGCTAGTAGTACAGACTGTAATATAGGCTCTAGTACATACTGTATGCTAGTAGCACAGACTGTAATATAGGCTCTAGTACATACTGTATGCTAGTAGTACAGACTGTAATATAGGCTCTAGTACATACTGTATGCTAGTAGCACAGACTGTAATATAGGCTCTAGTACATACTGTATGCTAGTAGTACAGACTGTAATATAGGCTCTAGTACATACTGTATGCTTGTAGTACAGACTGTAATATAGGCTCTAGTACATACTGCATGCTAGTAGTACAGACTGTAATATAGGCTCTAGTACATACTGCATGCTAGTAGCACAGACTGTAATATAGGCTCTAGTACATACTGCATGCTAGTAGTACAGACTGTAATATAGGCTCTAGTACATACTGTATGCTAGTAGCACAGACTGTAATATAGGCTCTAGTACATACTGTATGCTAGTAGTACAGACTGTAATATAGGCTCTAGTACATACTGTATGCTAGTAGCACAGACTGTAATATAGGCTCTAGTACATACTGTATGCTAGTAGCACAGACTGTAATATAGGCTCTAGTACATACTGTATGCTTGTAGTACAGACTGTAATATAGGCTCTAGTACATACTGCATGCTAGTAGTACAGACTGTAATATAGGCTCTAGTACATACTGTATGCTAGTAGTACAGACTGTAATATAGGCTCTAGTACATACTGCATGCTAGTAGTACAGACTGTAATATAGGCTCTAGTACATACTGCATGCTAGTAGTACAGACTGTAATATAGGCTCTAGTACATACTGTATGCTAGTAGTACAGACTGTAATATAGGCTCTAGTACATACTGCATGCTAGTAGTACAGACTGTAATATAGGCTCTAGTACATACTGCATGCTAGTAGTACAGACTGTAATATAGGCTCTAGTACATACTGCATGCTAGTAGTACAGACTGTAATATAGGCTCTAGTACATACTGCATGCTAGTAGCACAGACTGTAATATAGGCTCTAGTACATACTGTATGCTAGTAGTACAGACTGTAATATAGGCTCTAGTACATACTGTATGCTAGTAGTACAGACTGTAGCGCTGCAGGGAAGGATTTCTCGTATCTCAGACTCAAATTATTGATAAAAAATGTCAACAAGGAAATAGGAAATTTTAGCTCCTGGGTAGGAAGAGGACTGTGTGTGTTAGAGAGGGACTACTGGCCCTGCCCCAAGGCCATCATATTAAAGGCACAAGGGAGATTGTGAGGAAAACATGGTTATAATGTATTTTCCTTTGGACCCCTTAAATCTTTATGGTTGGTAAGCAATTCAGAAAGATGAATGTTGTATGGCTGCCCAAAAATCAGTGCAGTCTGCATCTAGATTAATTGCCACATGATATGTGAATTGAATATGTGTCTTGTTTTGGAAACCCTTCTTCCCAAAGGTTTTTGGGGTCGGGGCCCTACAATTTGTAATAATTTGTTGTAATAGATCTTTCCTGCCTAATAGATAGTATTACAGGTATGGGACCTGTTATCCAGAATGCTCAGGGCCTGAGAAAAGGGAATCATTTAACCATGAAATAAACCCAATAGGGCTGTTCTGCCCCAATAAGGGGTAATTATATCTTAGTTGGGATCAAGTACAGGTACTGTTTTATTATTACAGAGAAAAGGGAATCATTTAACCATGAAATAAACCCAATAGGGCTGTTCTGCCCCCAATAAGGGGTAATTATATCTTAGTTGGGATCAAGTACAGGTACTGTTTTATTATTACAGAGAAAAGGGAATCATTTAACCATGAAATAAACCCAATAGGGCTGTTCTGCCCCCAATAAGGGGTAATTATATCTTAGTTGGGATCAAGTACAGGTACTGTTTTATTATTACAGGGAAAAGGGAATCATTTAACCATTAAATAAACCCAATAGGGCTGTTCTGCCCCAATAAGGGGTAATTATATCTTAGTTGGGATCAAGTACAGGTACTGTTTTATTATTACAGGGAAAAGGGAATCATTTAACCATTAAATAAACCCAATAGGGCTGTTCTGCCCCCAATAAGGGGTAATTATATCTTAGTTGGGATCAAGTACAGGTACTGTTTTATTATTACAGGGAAAAGGGAATCATTTAACCATTAAATAAACCCAATAGGGCTGTTCTGTCCCCAATAAGGGGTAATTATATCTTAGTTGGGATCAAGTACAGGTACTGTTTTATTATTACAGGGAAAAGGGAATCATTTAACCATTAAATAAACCCAATAGGGCTGTTCTGCCCCCAATAAGGGGTAATTATATCTTAGTTGGGATCAAGTACAGGTACTGTTTTATTATTACAGGGAAAAGGGAATCATTTAACCATTAAATAAACCCAATAGGGCTGTTCTGCCCCCAATAAGGGGTAATTATATCTTAGTTGGGATCAAGTACAGGTACTGTTTTATTATTACAGGGAAAAGGGAATCATTTAACCATTAAATAAACCCAATAGGGCTGTTCTGTCCCCAATAAGGGGTAATTATATCTTAGTTGGGATCAAGTACAGGTACTGTTTTATTATTACAGAGAAAAGGGAATCATTTAACCATTAAATAAACCCAATAGGGCTGTTCTGCCCCAATAAGGGGTAATTATATCTTAGTTGGGATCAAGTACAGGTACTGTTTTATTATTACAGAGAAAAGGGAATCATTTAACCATTAAATAAACCCAATAGGGCTGTTCTGCCCCCAATAAGGGGTAATTATATCTTAGTTGGGATCAAGTACAGGTACTGTTTTATTATTACAGAGAAAAGGGAATCATTTAACCATTAAATAAACCCAATAGGGCTGTTCTGCCCCAATAAGGGGTAATTATATCTTAGTTGGGATCAAATACAGGTACTGTTTTATTATTACAGAGAAAAGGGAATCATTTAACCATGAAATAAACCCAATAGGGCTGTTCTGCCCCCAATAAGGGGTAATTATATCTTAGTTGGGATCAAATACAGGTACTGTTTTATTATTACAGAGAAAAGGGAATCATTTAACCATTAAATAAACCCAATAGGGCTGTTCTGCCCCCAATAAGGGGTAATTATATCTTAGTTGGGATCAAGGTACTGTTTTATTATTACAGGGAACAAGGAAATAATTTTTAATTTGCTTTATTTAATGGAGTCTATAGGAGATGGCCTTTCTGTAATTTATAGCTTTCTGCATAATGGATCCTATACCTGTACACCAATATTGGTTTACACATTTATACTAAAATAGTATATAATATAATAGTACATATTATATTATATGTTACACAAACATATAAACACTCGAGGGTTGTTTGCTTTGAGAAATACTGAAAGTGAAAAAGAAAGTACTAAAATATTTTGGTAATACGCCCAGGTCTAACTACCCATAGTATCCAATAAGCAGGTAACATTTACTGATTACCTGTTTGGAAGTACACATTTCATTGGTTGCTAAGGGTTACTAGACATACAAATTTGTGCCAACTAATGACAACAACACAATGGGAAAATACAGCTGATTGGCTCACCTCATGTTTCAGTATAAGATCAGCAAATGCTGGGTCAGATCCAGCGTAGGAAATAGTAATTCTGTGAAAACTCCAAGGGATCCTTGGGTTGTTATTCTTCAGTTTGTCTGAATGTCGTACCCTACCGGATGCCACTACTGGCATCCACCTATCCCATCTCCCCCAAACACCAGCCTCTTCCCATTTGCTTGACTTCAGTCTGTGTGCCCAACTGTATAACTGATGGGATGAAGGCAAAGCACACCTAGATATGAGCAACGCCTTATATAGGCTATTTAGGCTACACCCCCTTACCTATTGTTCTTTATGAACATATTCTATAGTAACACTGATCCAATGAACGTTCTCCCTTATATAAACTAATTCTTACAAACCCTACCCACTCACCCATTATTGGGTTTGAATGTGCCTCTCCCTATAAGTAGGATAAAGACAACACACAATAGGAGGACTATGTCCTATTAGAGGGCCCTCTCCATTCATGTGGAACCAATATCAGCCGGTGCCCCCGTAACAGGACTTGCTTTGCTTACTCAGAAATCACAGGAAAAGAGAATGAAAAGTCAATATTTATAGGTTCGATTCCCACGGATTTAGTGCCTGACATGGACTTGTTATTACTCTTTGAGTAACACTGGCCCTTTGTCCTAGCAGGCCCTGTTTGTGTAATATTTGGGAATTATGGCCTTTCTTAAATTTCAGAAATTACACAGTAGGTTGTTTTTTTGTACTGGACATTGTTTTTCTACTAGATGAGATTACTATGAGGTGATGGCAACACTAGAGAGTGGGGGACAGAAAGGGGCAACCAGAGCCGTTCTGGACATTTTGCCCTTTGTGTTTTACACTTTCTAAGAACAAAACACCCCAAATTGCCCCTATTTCTGCCAATGGGAATCTCATGAAAACCTTAATACAGTTGAAGATACCCTGTATGTTTAACCTACTGTGCATCCCCCCGGATAAGAGTGTATCCCATCAATACTAGTAGGTGGCCATGAACTAACCAAGAGGTTTGGGGGGCTACGCCGTGCCCCTGCTTCCCAGGCAAGTCAATGCAACCGAAGGTGTAATGATCAAATCACTGCAACTTGCCATTCTAATTACACTTCATCCAATCACTCACCTCTCTAATCAGCCAATAGTATCACGCTAAATTAAATGCAACCAATAAACTCACATCAGCTGCATATTATGTAAGTGTCCCCAGTGTACTACAGGTATGGGATCCCTTACCTGGAAACTCATTATCCAGAAAGTTCCAAATTACGGAAAGGCCATCTCCCATAGACTCCATTATACGCAAATAATTATATTATTTATAAATGATTCCCTTTTTCTCTGTTATAATAAATCAGAACCTTGTACTTGATCCCAAATAAGATATAATTAATCCTTATTGGAGGCAAAACAAGCCTATTTGAACAGACTTAAGTTATGGAGATCCAAATTACGGAAAGATCCCTTATCCGGAATACCCCTGGTCCCCAGCATTCTGGATAACAGGTCCCATACCTGTACATCTGTAGCATGGCAAGGAAATAGCCGAATATTTGCTACAGCCTACAGCAATGATAGAGCTGCCCTTATATTTGTCTGAGATTATTGCACATGGGGGCATTTAGACAGCAAAAAATCAATTGAGATTCTTACTTAAATCTCCATTAATTTGAGTGATTTGAGCAAAAATGGAGAGCAAAATGTGTTAATGAGGCCATTAATAAAGTCCCAAAATGAACATTTCTCCCCTTCTATGTAGATTGTGCCTCCCATGTAAGAAGCAGCTCCGGGGGGGGGGGGGGCAAGATGGAGCACCTATGGGCACAAGGTGTGTTATGAGCCCTTTTAATTGCTGCCTACTCAGACAAGGGGTAAGTACAAGGCACTCCGGATTCAGCTCTTTGCACCTTATGCCAGATGTGCCAACAAAGGCTCAGAGCAAACCTTATAATGTGGTGGGAATAAGCTTAAGTGCAGGGTTCTCTATGGGGTGCTATTTGGCACCATTTAGCAGGACAGTACCCCTTGGTAAATAAACTTGAGGTTGCATATCAATAAAGATAAGTAGATATGGGCACTGCTATTCCCTGTGTGCAAGTGTTGCATTCCAGTAGAGTTTACTGGGTACATGGCGGCACTGGAATGCTGCTATAAACAACTGCAGCTACCTGCGCCAATTGCACAATTATCTATTTATAGGCAACTACCACATCCAAATCCTCATCCCTTAGATATGAAATACCATCACTTCTGCTGGCCGACGGGAATGGGGGAATCGGCCATACCCATCTAAGCCAAGTGCATGGCATGCAGCGGTCGGCGGAGGCAGCCACTCACGACCATGGGACCCTCCTTTGTCGGCAGCAGTAATGGCAAACACCCAGGAAAGGCACCACGATAAAATCCACAAAGACAGCAAAAGTTGCCCCGGAATAGTGATAAATCAGCACTCAGGGTTCAAAGTCCACAATCTCAGGGAGCACAACATGTTTTCTCCTGGATAAACTCGTTAACATTCCTTTATTCCCATTCTCCAGCTGCCCTAATGAGCTATATGTTAGACTGTATGGCTGATATATATATATATATTACATTATAGCACCAGGTATATAGATGACTAAAACAAAATGTTCCCACTTTGTCGCCCGTATTACTTAAATCTTTACAACGGTTACAGGTTTAAAAAGTCTTTATGGTTCTACTTAATTTCCACCAGGTGTACAAAAGGGAAGGCAGGGGGGGCAGAAAAACAAAATCCTTCTGTTTGTACAGAGCCGTCCGGCTATAAACACTCTCAGGTTTCTACAAAATGATTTTACTTTCTACTTTGCCTTTCAAAGCAGGGCAGAGCGCACTCCCCCAGCCAACGTCATAAAGCAAAATTGGGCATTTATTCCTTTTTTTTTTTTACGTTTCAGGAAAAAAATGGTAGAAGAAGGAAAAAGGTGAGACGGTACCTGTAGCGAGGGGGCCAGGTCTCGCAGCCTTCAGCCGGGGTTAAGCCATGACTTGTAAACAGAGCTCGTCCCACGCCGGTCGCCTACTGCAGCTCTCACAGAAAAAACGAGTTTGCACAAGTTTGGGTTGGAATTACCTGATGGAGGGAAGGCTGAGAGGAATTTGAGAAGACTCGGTGTGATGTCAGCGCTGTCTTTCTGAAGAATCTCCAGCCCAGAATATGTTATGGCTTTTATTGCTTGGCTCTATTCCTATCAACACCCATTGCCCTGCACACACACACCTGCCTCATAGGAACTGCTGGCACTTACTAGGAATACAGGCAGTTTTCTACATCTGTTTAACCCCTTCCTAGGCAGCCGGTTGTGAGGTTTTGTTTTTTTTTGCATATGAAAACAATGAGGAGGAGGATTCCAGGCAGGTTAATGAGTAGCTGACCCCCTGCAGGGATGCATGGGAAGAGCTGGGGAGGAGAGAGGCTAAATGTTGTGTGTTTATGGCATTTGCTGGAGGGAATAAACATGGAAGTCATTGTCTGTATGGGGGGGAATTGGTGAGTTTCGTTGATAGGTGAGTTCATGGACTGAGGCACAAACAAAAAAGTGTTAAGGTCCCCATACACGGGCCGATAGTAGCTGCCGATATGGGTCCCTTGGATCGATTCGGCAGCTTATCGGCCCGTGTAGGGGCAGAAACGAGGGGCCTGAACGTGGCCAGATATCGATCGGCCAGGTTAGAAAATCCAGTCGGATCAGGGAAAGCATTGGCTCATTGATGTGATCCCCGAACCGACTGCCCCATTGCAGCGTTTAGAATTCGATCGTTTGGCCCCAGGGCCAAACGATAGAATTCACCTACATGCCCCCCGATATTGCCCACCCGTAGGTGGGGATATCGGGTGAATATCCGCTCACTTGGCGACATCGCCAAGCAAGCGGATCTTATAGTGTATGGGGACCTTTAGGGCTGTGGCTGTGTCACACGGGGAGACAAGGTGGCCATGAACTAACCAAGAGGTATGGGGGGCTACACCGTCCCACTCTTTCCCAGGCAAATCAATGCAACCCAAGGTGTAACGATCAAATCGCTGCAACTTGCCATTCAAATTACACTTGATCCCCTGAATGGCCCCCCAAAATGTCATCCCACCGGCTACAATGTAAATCGCCAGTGGGATGGCATACGTGGTGGCACGATTTGCCAAAGTCGCGGAAGTTTCCTCTCAAGGCAACTTCCACGACTTCGTCAAATCACGCCGCCGAGTATGTCATCCCACCGGGCCGATTGTAGCTGCCGATATTGGTCCCTTAGACCGACTCGGCAGCTTATTGGCCCGTGTAGGCGCTCTAACGATGGGCCTGCCCGGCCGATATCTGGCCTGAAATCGTGCAGATATCAATCAGGCAAGTTAAAAAATTTAGTCGGAACGGGGACCGCATCGGCTTGTTGATGTGGCCCGCGAACCGACTGCGCTTATTAACGACGTTCTAAATCAATATTTTGGCCCGAGGGCCAAACATCCGAATTAGCCTAAATACACCCGATATAGCCCACCCATTGGTGGGGGTGCAGGTAGTGATGCTCGGCAGTGATGTGCAGCCCGGCCCAATACCCACGGGCAGGTTCGGACCGACCTCTGCACAACATTTATTGGGTCATGGGCGGGTTTGGGTCGAGCTCTTATGCTTGCCCTCCCCGCCCGCAACCTTACACTGCTGGCTGCCCGGTTCCAGTTTTCCTATTTATAGACACACATGCACCCCGCCCCTTTTGTAACATCAGCGGTGGGCGGGGCAGGTCTATAAATAGAGGGGACTAGCCGGGTTGGGTTAGGTTTGGGCTGGGAGCGGGCGGGTTAGGGTTGGATTGAGAAAAACTCGACCCGCACATTATTAATACTAAGGGAGCTTTGATGGTCTTGGAATATAAGATTCTCCTGTGTAGCGAGGAGCGAAATTTTTTAGTAGGTATGGACTGAAATTCATGGAGCCACAAAAAATTTGCTACAAAAATAAAGTACAAGGGAAAAAGTCACAGCAAGAAAGTCACCAGAAAGAAACACCCAGTGACTAGTGATGAGCGAATCTGTCATAAAATTTGCGAAACGACAAGAAAATTTGCGAAACGGCAAAATATTCACAAAACGCATTTGTCATGTGTTTTTTTTTTTTGTTGCCCGCGTCTATTTTTTTGTCGCCCTTTTTTGACGCGACCTCACCCAATTTTGACGCAACCACGCCCCTTTTTACACGACTGCGCCCAATTTGATGCGTGACAAGAAAAAATTCCATGCAACAAATTTTTTGCAGCGAACCAATTTGCCAATGGCGAAATGTAGAAATTTGCTGCGAATCCATGCCTGGCGAAAAAATTCGCTCATCGCCACCAATGACTTTCTTTGAAAACCATCACAAAAATTCCCAATGAAAAACCGCCCATAGACTCCAATGTATTTTGCATGGAAAAATGCTAAAAGACTCCAATGTATTTTTTGTGGGAAAAATAGCCGTTTTCCTCCAGATTCAAGGGCGGTCAAAACACCCTACATGCAATAATTAGTGTTTGACAAGCTGATTTACACACTCTCACACATATTATTAAGTGCTCAGCTATAGAATATGGTGCCCAATCTCACCTTTATCTACTTACCAGCTGCCATAAGGAATATTAATAACATTTTTCATATACCCTTTATGATAAGAATGTTTGGATATGATTGCACAGTGTGTGCGGGTATTTTGCTTCTTCTGCAAACCGAAAAATAACCAACTTAGGGAGAGAAAAAACACAGGACAGAAAAAACTAATCCTTGCTTGTACTGAATTGGGATATATATATGGTAGGTTATGTCAATTGACATTGGCTGAGTGGAGGGTCTATGGCTCTTTAATTCCTGGAGTAATCAGCTAATGAAGAAAAGATTAGTTTAGTAGGCGGAGACATGCAGATGGACATATATTCAGTTGACACATTAGTTTTCTGCTTCTTTTGTGTCCCTTTAGCTATCGCTCAAGGTTAAAGGGGGTACTAAACCCTGCTGCACAGCGCAGCTCAACCAAACTTTACTCAGCTGTTGCTGGACTACAAATCCCAGAATAATGTAACATATAATGAGGCATGCTGGGAGCTGTAGTCCAGCAACATCGGGGTTATATTCTTAAAGCAATATTGCACAATAAGACTTTTCCAAAACTTGTCACCAAATCTCAAGGTCCAGCGCCTGCATTAAAATGCAAGAAATCCCCCAATGAGAATCCCAGCTGATGTGAGTAAATCCGGCTCCCTGTTCTCTGTTCCTGCAATTGGAGTTGGGAGCAATAAGCACAGTTTCCCAGCACTGAACAAGTCTGTCCCTTTATCCCCATGTCTGATTCCTGTGCCATATAATGACGGGAAAATGCCATCATTATCTCTATATGTAAGGTACCAGCAAGGGGCCTGACACAGTGCTGGGAATCAGCATTCTCATTGGTCACTTCTCTTGCATTTATAATGAGATTTTTTGTCAGTAGAATTCTCATTGGTGAATTTACTTGTAACTTTTGCAACTTCTATAGCAAAACTAGGGGGCGCAGTGGGACAGCTTTATGATTGGGTTTATATCCCCCAACCGGTCTTGTCCAGCTTTATAAATATGAACATGGGCAGGGCAAATATGTTCACTGAGCAAATAATTCTGCGCTGTACAAATATCATAAATGACCCCCACTGTTCTTCTTATTTAGTAACATTGGCACCACGTCTCGGGTGCATTTTGGCCACATGTTTAGCCAGCCCATAGTGGGGGTTAAACTGCTCCATGTTCCATAGGCCTTAACCTTGCAGTTAGTTGGTATTTATTTAACCTTGTCTGTTCTGCTGAAGCGCCTGGCTTATATTTACTAATATTTACCAGCTCCGAGTATAATATATAATATATCTAACCCAACTAACTGCCGCTTAGTCCTGCAGAGGTAGAGTAGTCCCAAATGACTCCTTTTATAGAGTTGTATAAGAACAGCAACTGGAGAGCAAAGGTTACTCACTGGGAATCTACAGTATCTGACTAAGGCTTTCTTATCTAATTCTAAAGATTCCAAACCAGCAGGCAGATAATGTTATATAACACTGACTGACCAACTGCAAGCAGTTTCAGGTGTCTCATGTATGGTACAGACAGAAGAGAAGATTGGCTGATGGAAGGAGCGACCACCTAATGGCATGAGTGGCTATTTCCATGTTGCAGGGTGAACGGCAAAACACTCACCCCCCCCCCCCAGTTCTATTCTATATGAATCTCCTGTACCCAAATACAGGGGTGGGATTACAGGTGGTCTGTTACCCAATCACCATCACACAGAAAAACACTCAGGCACAAAATGTTCCATGTTACTCTGTCTGACTGCCCCACATTGACATTGTCTCCTCATACTCTGCTTATCTGCGGCTAAAGCCCAACTGTTATTCTAAAGGTGGTCCCTTGGATCCTTTCGGCAGCTTATCGGCCCATGTAGGGGTAGAAACGACGGCCATGCCCAGCCGATATCTGGCCTGAAATTGGCCAGATATTGATAGGGCAGGTTAAGAAATTTAGTAGGATCAGGGACTGCATCGGCTCTTTGATGCGGTCCCCGAACCGACTGTGCCATTACTGCCATTAGAATTCGATCGTTGGGCCCCAGGGCCAAACGATCGAATTAGCCTACATTTTCCCGATATCGCCCACCCGTAGGTGGAGATATCAGGAGAAGATCCGCTCACGTGTATGGGCACCTTAAGGCTGCTGGCACAGGAAGAGATTAGTTGCCCGCGATAAATCATCACTACTGTGGGCAACTAATCTCCAGCAAATGCTTTCCCACGGGCAATAATGTAACTGGTGGGAAGAAGTTTTTTAAAGTTGCCACCTCAGGGCAGCCAGGGTCCCAGGACTACCCTTGCATACAAAGGGCCACACATGGTTTGACCACCTTTCTATTTTACAAATTGTTCATACAAAGCCAATGGACTGTAAAAACATGAAGTCAACTCATCACTTCCTTATCTGTCGGAGCAAATGAAATTTTCAAACCTGTCCTATTCTCAAACCAACTGATATCGGTGTAATAATGGTTGCCACCTGTCTGGTTTTGGCCCAGACAGCTCATTTCTCAGAAGGGCTGTCCGGGTCAAAACTGCCAGCCTGGTTTCCCAAATTTGGAAAACCGGACAGGACCCTGAGAGATTGAAGCCCATGTGACATTACAGTCCCGTCCAGGGACACCCCGCCCCCTTGGGCAGAGATAGCGGCTGCTAAAGTTGGTAACCCTAATTCTAATAACTGTACAAAACTTTGTTTTATACAATATTATTGGCACATACTGTATGTGATCAGCCCTAGGGTAACGGCACATGTAACATTGTGCCCACCTGTAGAAAAAGACCTGTTGGCACCAGTTCCCCCTGATGGAGCAGATGATGGCGACACAGGCCTTTGTCCATTGGTGGAAACATTACCTGCCTTCCTCTTCTAGGAATGACCCCATTGGGTACATACAGTGTCAGTAGGGTCCAGGGAGGCCTGTAATGCAGGAGAGGGATCTCCATACCCGTGACAGCATTTTGGTAGAAACCAAACCGACCTTTAACCCTTTATGTCCTCATATTGAGTAAAGCATTAACATTCCCATAACACATTAAACTAATGTTGTCTGTGGGTAAATTCCTGTTTTTCTCCCAAAAAATGAACATAGAAATGATTATTTTAAGACTATATTTAGGTGCTCAAGCAACTCCCAGAGACTAATTGCACGTTCAGAGGCATTCTTCTCTCTAATACGTAATGCAGCAATTACTTACAAACACCGGTACGTACATCCGGCCCTTATTATTATTAGCCAAGCCATCTGTAATGAATAGGGCGTGGCTTCAGTTGCGCATTGGATATCAGTAGCAGTGAGATGATTGGATTTCAGTTGCCCAATTGGGGATAGTTTTTCACCCTCTATATAAACGCTATCAAGGGAATAATATGCAACGGAAGTGAAGAGTAATGAGCAGCAAAGTATTTCAGAGAAGAGACCAGAATGCTCTGAGCCTTTAGCAAATGAAACATTTTGGGCCATGCCTTTATATTTACAATAGAGGGTGTGGGGCAATGTCGGGGGGAAGCGGAGATGAGCGCACAGGTAATGCTCAGGGATACATTAAGGATTACACAATCTCATTGTCTTATATCTAATTTTCTTTAGTTACAATAGGCAACATTAGACATGAAAGGTTAGATAATATCCCATCACACCCAGAAGAAGGAAATATCAAATCTACAGGGTTGGCTGTCTGTTCCAAGGGACCCAGGAATAGCTGGGCATGGGTGTCCCTTGGACCCTCTGGTAGCAGCACCGAATATGCATCGCCCATACCCCAAGCCCTGAGACCCTGGTGTCTGTATATCTGTAGCCTATGTTTATGTGCCATGTAGGTTTGAAACGGGTCAGGTGTGTTGTGTTTTTACAGATGGACCAATAACTACTCGATCAGAATAGCCCAGCCTATCTTTGTGCATTTTGTTTTGTGTGGATCCCGGCGAAGGGTCCAGGGTGGCTGCATCTGAACCGCAGACAAGCGCCAATGACTTCTATTTACAGTTATATGTGAGGAACTGGAGTCACATTGGTGCCAGGTGTGGGACTTGGTGATAGGTGATATCCCTACAGTGAGCACCAAATATTTGGGTTTTTGCTGCGCTATCACCATTAATGTGGGTATGGTCTTAGCTTAGCTTAGGTCTTAAGCTCTTGGGATGATGGGTGTGGTTTGAAGTGGGTGCGATTTAAAAAAGGGGAGTGGTCAAAACTGGCTTCCATTATCGTCCTTCCACCATGTAGGCCAGACAAATTCCTGCCCTCAGTACCACAGAAGTTGGACAGCACGGACCGAGATCATAGAATACATATGGTGAGTACTGTGTCTGTGTTAGGCCTGGGGCCTATACACCCTGGCCTGGGACTCACCGGGAATAGTGTTATCTATACATTCAACTACTTACTTTACCATTCTACTTTTATTTACCAAATGATTTTGGTGACCCTTTTTTCCATGGTCACTGCCATATCGGTATTCCAAATATAAAGCAAACACGATTCTGCACTTTTCACGTTCACTTTTGGCTAAAATAATTGGAGTAAGCTCCCTTTTTGCAGAGTATTAAGTGCAACTTATTGATTTAAGGCGGCCATACATGGGCAGACTTCAGCTGCTGATTCAGATCCTTCAGCTCACCTGCCTGTGTATGGGCAACCCAATGGGCCTCTCCAATCAATATCTGGCCTAAAATTTTCCAGGTCTAAATCGAGAGGGTTTGATTTTCCTGTCAGATCAGGTACCCCAGGCTCGTTGTTGTGGTCCTCGGACCGATGGTCTATATACCCACCATTTATTTGATCGTTTGGCCAAAGTTTAACTTAGGTGGGCATATCGGGAGAAGAGAGGGAAGAGATCTGCTCATTTGATGACCTCGGCAAACGAATGGTTCGTACAGTGGCCACCTTTAGACTTTTGTTATTGGTATTGTGACGTTTGCCCGATGTTGATGTCCATGTATGATGGTGTGCGCTTTTTCCACTGATGAAGAGGGCATGAAGCCCTTTAAACATTTGGTCTGTATGTGCTCTCCGCAATAAACAGTTTGGAGGTACCAGCAAATCATTTTGTTATGTGCTCTCCGCAATAAACCGTTTGGAGGTACCAGCAAATCGTTTTGTTATGTGCTCTCCGCAATAAACCGTTTGGAGGTACCAGCAAATCATTTTGTTATGTGCTCTCCGCAATAAACAGTTTGGAGGTACCAGCAAATCATTTTGTTATGTGCTCTCCGCAATAAACCGTTTGGAGGTACCAGCAAATCATTTTGTTATGTGCTCTCCGCAATAAACCATTTGGAGGTACCAGCAAATCATTTTGTTATGTGCTCTCCACAATAAACAGTTTGGAGCTACCAGCAAATCATTTTGTTATGTGCTCTCCGCAATAAACAGTTTGGAGGTACCAGCAAATCGTTTTGTTATGTGCTGTCTGCAATAAACCGTTTGGAGGTACCAGCAAATCATTTTGTTATGTGCTGTCCGCAATAAACCGTTTGGAGGTACCAGCAAATCATTTTGTTATGTGCTCTCCACAATAAACCGTTTGGAGGTACCAGCAAATCGTTTTGTTATGTGCTCTCCGCAATAAACCGTTTGGAGGTACCAGCAAATCGTTTTGTTATGTGCTGTCTGCAATAAACCGTTTGGAGGTACCAGCAAATCATTTTGTTATGTGCTGTCCGCAATAAACCGTTTGGAGGTACCAGCAAATCGTTTTGTTATGTGCTCTCCGCAATAAACAGTTTGGAGGTACCAGCAAATCGTTTTGTTATGTGCTGTCTGCAATAAACCGTTTGGAGGTACCAGCAAATCATTTTGTTATGTGCTGTCTGCAATAAACCGTTTGGAGGTACCAGCAAATCATTTTGTTATGTGCTGTCCGCAATAAACCGTTTGGAGGTACCAGCAAATCATTTTGTTATGTGCTCTCCACAATAAACCGTTTGGAGGTACCAGCAAATCGTTTTGTTATGTGCTCTCCGCAATAAACCGTTTGGAGGTACCAGCAAATCGTTTTGTTATGTGCTGTCTGCAATAAACCGTTTGGAGGTACCAGCAAATCATTTTGTTATGTGCTCTCCACAATAAACCGTTTGGAGGTACCAGCAAATCATTTTGTTATGTGCTCTCCGCAATAAACCGTTTGGAGGTACCAGCAAATCATTTTGTTATGTGCTCTCCGCAATAAACCGTTTGGAGGTACCAGCAAATCATTTTGTTATGTGCTCTCCGCAATAAACCGTTTGGAGGTACCAGCAAATCGTTTTGTTATGTGCTGTCTGCAATAAACCGTTTGGAGGTACCAGCAAATCATTTTGTTATGTGCTCTCCGCAATAAACCGTTTGGAGGTACCAGCAAATCATTTTGTTATGTGCTCTCCACAATAAACAGTTTGGAGGTACCAGCAAATCGTTTTGTTATGTGCTCTCCACAATAAACAGTTTGGAGGTACCAGCAAATCGTTTTGTTATGTGCTGTCTGCAATAAACCGTTTGGAGGTACCAGCAAATCGTTTTGTTATGTGCTGTCTGCAATAAACAGTTTGGAGGTACCAGCAAATCATTTTGTTATGTGCTGTCCGCAATAAACCGTTTGGAGGTACCAGCAAATCATTTTGTTATGTGCTGTCTGCAATAAACCGTTTGGAGGTACCAGCAAATCATTTTGTTATGTGCTCTCCGCAATAAACCGTTTGGAGGTACCAGCAAATCGTTTTGTTATGTGCTGTCTGCAATAAACCGTTTGGAGGTACCAGCAAATCATTTTGTTATGTGCTCTCCACAATAAACCGTTTGGAGGTACCAGCAAATCATTTTGTTATGTGCTGTCCGCAATAAACCGTTTGGAGGTACAGTACCAGCAAATTGTTTTGTGTGCATTTCCTCTTCCTTCCTTTTGCTCATTGCCCGATGCCCAGAGGCGGAGCAGCACTACTGCTACTGTGGGATATTGGGGGTGCAGCTGTGGATTTTGTCCTTTTATTTTCTTTTTTTTCCTGCCCCAAATGTGAAGCAAAAGTCTTATCTAGAACCACAAATAGTGACCCCAGTTTACCACAGAAGTGCTTGGAACACGAGTGGCTGAACACAATAGATGTGTCTCTCTTTTCACCCTTACGGCTATGTAAGGAACAACTCACCTATAACAAACCGATTTCAAGGTCCAGTTACAGAAATCCCTTTCTCAGAACTCTTGTTCCTGGATTAACACCGAGCGCCACTGTTCCCGTGTGAATCGCTTCTTTTTCTCTTTAGGCCACAAATGCCTTTGTGGGTTCCACGCAAAGTTAACATATTTTGGAATGATTTAGCTCTTTTCAGCGCACATTGGGTTTATTGTTCTCTTGTTTTTCTGTCCCTGTGATGCGATATGCAGAAAATCTGTACAACCCCCCTCTAATATTTCCTATTGTCCCTAAATAATGCCAGAAAACCAACACACGGAGATTGGGTTCTTCTCCGTTCAACAAACACCTTATCAATTATCTGTAATAAGCGTTTGTCCTAAATATCTAAATAACATCGTCAGGCATAGAAACCAGAGATGCGAGTGTAGTTTTACCACTCTTGTCCCTTGTCCAACCATTTATTATATATATATATATATATACTGTATATATATATATATGGTTTGGGCACAACAAGGGGTTGTTCACCTTAAAAAATAGCTTTTAGTATGATGTAGAGAGTGATATTCTGAGACAATCTGCAATTGGTCTTCATTTTTTATTATTTGAGGTTTCGGAATTATTTAGCTTTTCGTTCAGCAGCTCTCCAGTTTGGAATTTTAGCAGCTATCTGGTTGCTAAGGTCCAATTTAACCTAGCAACCAGGCATTTGCTTGACAGAGAGGCAAGAATATAAGTAGAAGAGAAGTCATGCATAGAAACTGGAGATGCAAGTGTAGTTTGACCACTCTTGTCTCTTGTCCAACCATTTATTATATATATGGTTTGGGCACAACAAGGGGTTGTTCACCTTAAAAAAAATTACTTTTAGTATGATGTAGAGAGTGATATTCTGAGACAATCTGCAATTGGTCTTCATTTTTTATTATTTGTGGTTTTGGAATTATTTAGCTTTTTATTCAGTGGCTCTCCAGTTTGCTATTTCAGCAGCTATCTGGTTGCTAAGGTCCAATTTAACCTAGCAACCAGGCATTTGCTTGACAGAGAGGCAGGAATATAAGTAGAAGAGGTGCTTAATAGAACAAAAGTAACAATAACAATAGTATTGTAGCCAAAGAGCAAGTTATTGGCTGCCGGGGTCAGTGACCCCCATTTGAAAGCTGCAAAAAGAGTCAGAATTAATAAGAATTAATAAGAGAAGAGGTTAAACTGGATGGACTCTTTTGTTTTACCTATCTACTGTAACTGGTGCTTAACAACCAATCTACCCCCCCCCCCCCGTCGAAAAATGCATTTTTCCATTTTGACGTCCAAGGGTTGGGTTATTTAACCAGCTGACTGGCAAGCAGCATACTTAGGGGTTGAAATTATTTAATCGGACATTTTCCACTAAAGGAATGTAAATACTGATATGAAAGCAATCACTTTTATAACCTTGACTTTGCATTAAAACGTTTGTTGAAAGTGCCATTGTTCATTGCGTGATGCAGTAGCCACTTGGTTAGTACAATAGGGCCCGGCTGGGAAAATAGCCTTGTCTTGTTGTTTAATATAGTGTTAATACAGTTTGCCGGTGCTTGTAAAGTTTGGGCAACGACGGCCAATGGCGAATATATTTTCTGGCTGTAGGTCAGAATGATGATGCCCTCTGTGCCACCCACTATCTGCCAGTGACTCATTTGTGCAGTTGATTTGCCCATTGGAGGATATTAATTGTTGTAGTTTAGCCAATAAAAAGGCATAGGCTGAGCATTCTATGGGTCATTTACAACAAGGAAAATGGGGTGCAAAGTGAAAAAATGGGTGCAATCTGCCATGTTTCTGCTCTGTAGGGCAGGCAGTATGGCCATGGTTGGCTTATATCTATTGACTAGGCGCTATGGACCTCATGTTGGATTTTGGAGGCTGCCTAATAGCCAATCACAGCCCTTATTTGGCACCTCCATGAACTCAAGTCTTTTTACATTTGACTGTGGCTCACGAGTAAGAAAGGTTGGGGCCCCCTGATGTAATGGATGTTCCAGAGGAGGATCTAGCTGCTATCTGAACCTACTGAAATAATGATGCCTAGTACCTGAAGCTTATGGATCTCTTGGGAGGGATAACAAGTACCTTGGAGGTATGTATAGTAGCCATGTTGGCCCCCAATTGGAAAGCTCTGATCTAATCCATAGATTCTAATATCACAGTGGTCAGCACTTGTTTTCCTATCCCAATGGTCCAAACACCCTCCAAAGAGATGAACAAGATACTCTTATCCTACAGAGGTTCCCCTAAACATTTACATCACTGAAAGCTGCTAGACCTGTATGTGCCAGTGAGGACTCATGATGCTTTTGAAGATGTATTTAGCCATGTAATTAATGCTGTGCTGCAATAGTACATCATCTATACAATCTTATAGGCGTGATACGGCTAATGACGCCATTTATAGAGTAGCTTGGTTTTAGCACGTAACACTGTTTATGAAGGTACCGTACCCATCGCTTAATTGCTAGAACACTTTATTGCTATTTCAAAATTTAACCAAGAATAAGACACTGTCCTTGCCAAGGGAATGATATCAGAGGCTTTATTCCTGGAAGGTAAGTCTGGAACTAACATGAGTGTAATGACTAGCAGGAAAATCTGCCCATTCTATATATGGCAGATACTGTTCTGTAGTGGATGGGGGTTATAGGGTAGAGTGCAAAGCAGTGGACCCCTTATATAAGTTAGAAATGGAGGCTCTGGGGGAATGTAGTGAGAGATTATTCCTGGCAGGGTCAGACTGGGGGGGTGAAAGGCCCGCAGGAGCTGTCGCCTAGGGTCCCCGCGCCCCCGCCGGCTGCGTCACCCCTTATATAAGTTAGAAATGGAGGCTCTGGGGGCATGTAGTGAGAGATTATTCCTGGCAGGGTCGGACTGGGGGGTGAAAGGCCCGCAGGAGCTGTCGCCCAGGGGCCCCGACACACCCCCTACTCCCCCCAACAGGGGCCCCAGCCACTGCCCAACGTCTTTCCCTGATCGCGCGTAAGTGAAACGCGTCAGGGGAGGGACCACCTGCGGGCGGGGGGAGTCTGAGCCACCGGTGCCAATTAGGAATTAGGGCCGGGGCCCACTGGGTTTTTTTCCCAGTGTCCTGGCAGCCCAATCTGACCCTGATTCCTGGACTGGAAACAGCAAATAGATTAACCATTTAGGTACATATGTTCATGAACATGGCTCCAAACGTTCATCACATGAGTGTGTTCATTTCCTCAGCACCACCAAAATGGTGACCTTCAGTTGATGGCGGTGCTACAATAACAGGAAACCTAGACCATGAATTTTGGTAGAAGTCTGCAATTAAAAAATCAGACTCAGGCTAATAATTCATGGCCACAACAGTGAGTGCCAACTGTTGTTTAGGTTGTCTGGTAGACAGACGACTGGGTGGGGTTGGAACGGCAGTAATTAGTACTAATTAGTATAAATGACCAAGTTCTTTCAAAGGGACTCTCCACACAGCTATGCAACTTACACCTGGCCATTACTTCCAACTGTAGGGAAGAGATTTAAGGGTTCATTTATGGAGTGCTGGGTAGAGTGCGAAATGCAAAAGACAGAGATATTCACCATGTATCCCCTCTTCCCCATGGATATAGGGCTTCTTGCGTTTGTCAGCTCTGTAATTATGAAAGCATTTTGGTGCTATGTGCAAAGGACCTCCAGCCCCAAGGAGCCAATGCTTTCTATATGAGCAATAAGTGGTGCACTTCCATCTGGGGACACCATCAACGACCCCCTGAATCTTTACAGCTAGAACTGTTCTTTATGATAAATTCATGGCGGGTATGGATATCTTGGGCCTATGGATGTGGAAATATTCTGTATATAAAATTAAGGATTTATTAGAAGCACTTTTAGGTGATGAAGGTCTTTGGTCTCCTGAGTGATGGTGGGATGAATAAGTACTGTTTCCCACTGAGCTCATTTTGCTAATGTCCTTAGTAATGAGCAAATTTTTTTTTTACCAGACATGGATTCACAGCGAATTTCCACATTTCGCCACTGGCGAATTGTTTTAAAAAACTTCCGTAAAAATCTACAGTGGAAAAATTCATCAAAAAAAGTTGTGGTTGCGTCAAAATAGGCATGGTCACATCAGAAAAAGAATCCAAAAAAGTAATGCGACAAACGCGTTTCGCAGATTTTCCGCTGTTTTGCAAATTTTCCTGTCGTTTTGCAAATTTTGTGGGCACTGTTATTGAGGAAAGTTTTGTACAACCGCAAAATGTTTTGTATGGGCCATCTAGGCCCCGCCCAGGACGTGCTGAATGGAATGTTAATGTAGTTGTAATTAAAAATCTGATCTGTTAATCATATATTGCCTGCTCCGGCATAGAGGCGGGGCCAGTGTCGGACTGTCCCACCTGGATACCAGGAAAACTCCCAGTGGGCCCAGGGGTCCGTGGGCCCTCCTGCTCCTGACCATTTGGCCTGCTTCATGGTCATTCCCTATTTCTGAATGGGAACAAAGAGGAAAAATAGATGGAAGGCTAGATGCTAGCATGTAACTAAAAATAGGAGAAAACGGTGTTGAGGACGGAAAGGAGGAAAAATATTTTGGAAAGAGGGCCCATAGTCTATGGTTTACTGGTGGGCCCCTGGGGTTCCAGTCCGACACTGGGCAGGGGAAGCAATATATGATTGACAGATCAGATTTTGAACGTTTATGGATGATTTAATAATGCCATACGGAGTTGCACAGAAGCTTCAGATCCGCCCCAGTGCTCAAATCACTGAATGTTTTATGACCTACAGAAGCTCAGAGGGAACAAAAGTGATGCAGGGCAGTGGCTCCCTGTTAGTATGAGTACTGCTAAGATGGTTATCTACATTCACTGAGTCTAGACAGAGCCAAGGTACAAAGAAGGGTCTAAAAATTGGGTTTTAGCACTTCTTAAAGTGTTCAGGGATTACTGCCTGCGACTGTGTAACACAATTACCGCCATAAACCAGCGTGCCTAAACACTAGTCATTATCATGGGCACCAGAGACATTTGCCTTTCTGTTTTACCTCTTTCTGAGATCATTTTTTTTCCTAAGGATATTTTCTCTCTTTCTGTTCAGTCCAAAAAGGGCTGGAAGTGTAACAAGCATCTAATAAGCCCAGTCTGTGGGTATAGGGGGAGGAATCACTGGAAACATTTAGATGGTAAATAATAAAAACTGAATTAGTTTATTAGGACATGAAAAAATTGGCCTAACGCGTTTTATGCCACAACGTAAGTAAGTTAAGAGTAAGTGTTCCAACAGGCACGAAATGCGTGAGGTCAATAAACTAAATCTATTTTTATTCTTTCCAGTTTATTCAGTGATTCCTCCCCCTATCCTATTCATCTACCTTCAAATAACTGCCCGGTTGCTAGGGCTATTGGTGGGCCTGGCAAGCAGACAAAAATCAAGAACTGCAGCAAAATCATCAGTTGCAAAATTTCAGCTACATCAGTTGCAAAGATTTTAATTTTACAATCCAATGCAAAGGGTCATTTGTGAAGTGTTCCCAGGACCTTAATCCAGTACATTGTGCAGTAATGATTTTTGTGCCTGTTTAACAAAAAAATCCGCCAATGATGAAACACAGAAATTTGCCTTGAATCCATGCCTGGCGAAAAATTTTGCATTTCATTATTGTGCAGTTCCGTACGTGGAATTGGCAGGCAGTAAGGGCAGCAGCCAAGTGCAAGAAAAGTTAGGGGGGTGCCTGTGCCCCAATTTGTCTCTCCATCAGTACAGCACTGCCAAAAACAGCCAACGATATACCCACAGGGAAGGCACAGGTCCTTCAATTTCATTATGGAACACAAAAACCTACATCTGTAGGTCCCCAAACATTGGAACAGAGTACACTGTGCCCCAGTGTTTGTAATGACCCTTTATGAACAAATAGCTACAGATGCTGTGGCAAATACATACACATTTATGGGAAACATGTCTAGGAATCCTCAGCATAAGACAATCCCGAATTAGTCTCAATTCTCCATGTCCATAAAGTGTTGGATTAAATCTGCCTTGGGTGTTCCCCTTGGTCACCCACATCTCGCAACAGTTTTATCCTTTCTTGGGGCCTTCAGGAGCCCACTGGCCTACAAAACGCAAGTAAAGCTAATGGTTCAGGGTTCGATCTCATAGTTTAGGTTTGTTATAGATCCTCATACTCCTGAAGACCTGGATCTTCTGCTAGATTGTTTGGGGTTATCTCCCATTTTAGCATTTAATCCCTATTCCCATTCACTTTAAAGGGGATGTAAACCCTGCTGCACTGCATTGCTCCAACAAACTTTACTCAGTTGTTGCTGGACTGCAAATCCCAGAATAATGTAACATATAATGAAGGTTGAGGCATGTAGTCCACTTCATAAAACTTTTCTAAAATGTTTCCCCAAATCCCCGGGGCCAGCGGCTGCTTTAAAATGCAAGAAATCCTCCAATGAGAATCCCAACTGATGTGAGTAAATCCGGCTCCCTGTTCTCTGTTCCTACAATTGGAGTTGGGAGCAATAAGCACAGTTTCCCAGCACTGAACAAGTCTGTCCCTTTATCCCCATGTCTGATTCCTGTGCCATATAATGACGGGAAAATGCCATCATTATCTCTATATGTAAGGTACCAGCAAGGGGCCTGACACAGTGTTGGGAATCAGCATTCTCACTGGTCAATTATTTAGCATTTATAATGCAAGTTTTTAATCTTAAGAACCCTCATTGGTGAATTTCCTTGCATCTACAATTATGTTTTTTGGCAACTTCTATAGCAAAACTAGGGGGCGCAGTGGGACAGCGTTATGATTGGGTTTACAGCCCCTTTAATGGAAGGCAAAGGCTAGCATCTGTTGCCATTGGGAGGCAGTGTTTTTACATGTCAGACATTGTAGGTGCCATAAACCTTATTAGTAAGCTTGGGTTGGGTAGAATAGCCCTGAAGGCCATATTTAGGGCAGAGCAGAAAGGGACCTTCTGACATGTAATAGCACTTAAACATTAAAAACACTACAATTACAGCCTTTGGATGTCAGGGAGAGACTTTAGCTCAACTCCATCTGTAGTTACTTCTGTCCCACGACTGTTTTCCCATAAAGTTGCCTGGATAGAAATGCCTGTGTCATACTGTACAAACAACCAGGCCCAGATACTATAGACACAGACCCCATAGCTTGGCTATCTGAACTGCAAATAGAAACACATGTATAGTAAACAAGCAATGAGATTACATTATGAGAGCGCTTAGCAAGAATACTTCCATATGTTGTTAATAGAGATATAATAGAGTTAACAGAGATATTAACACTCACGTCAGCTTCGGGCTCTTTTGTTTATCAGCAATGCTGGCTTTGATTAGTAGGAATTACAGTACGGAGATAAGCAGCCCTCACTTTATGAAAAAGGCATCTGGGCAGGCAATCTTGTGTGTTGCTAACAGTGCGTGCCGATGGGGCCGATAAGATGTGCCCAAGGTGTTTACTTTCCAGGCTATCATATCTCCAAAATAAAGACTGATTGCCAAGCCGTTTTATGCTTCTCGGTTTTCCCTAAAAGCAAAAGTTTCTCTTATGCTCGAGCAAGAATATTCCCAAGAACTTTCTATCGGAAGCTACATAAACAAGGGGCAGTCAGTTAGAGCTTCCTTGGTGTACATGAATTTATATGAAGCAATTATGTTATGGGCCTAATCCAGGCAGTGTTGGACTGGCCAACTAGGCCTCAATAGGCCTCTGAACTCTCCTGACTCAACCCGGCAGCCATATACCTGAATTGTATATACCCAGAGCTTTATAACAGATAAAGAACGCCAATTTGAACCAGGTCTGCATTGGTAGAGGGTGGGTTAGGGCAGTGTTTTTCAACCTTTTTTGGGCAAAGGCACACTTGTTTCATGAAAAAAATCACGAGGCACACCACCATTAGAAAATGTTAAAAAATTTAACTCTGTGCCTATATTGACTATACATAAAGTAATTCTCTTGAATAGGAATCAAATAAACACAAAGAAAGTATTTTATAATTACTTTATTATATTATATATATATACACACACAAAAATTTTATATTATATATTTATTATTAATTGTTTTCTTACATGTCAGGCTGTCTTGGGGTGCGGCATCCAGGGGTGTCCCGGGATTGTCCTCCTGTGGGGAGTAGGGCGGCTGTGCATGGGCCTGGCCCCTGGTGGATCTGGTCTGTCGGGGCAGGGCCTGGGCAGTTGCTCCCCCCGGTCGGGTTGTGCCAGGGCACGATAGTGCTGCCTCTCCTCTCTGGTTGCTCCGCCCTCCTGGATCCGATGCCGGATGACGTCACAGGCAGTGACGATTTCCGGGCATCAGGGAGCCAGGAAGTGGAAGGTGTCCCAGAGGGGACCGGGGGAGTCTTGTCTGCACCTACGGCACACCAGGCAACATCTCGCGGCACACTAGTGTGCCGCGGAACAGCGGTTGAAAAACGCTGGGTTAGGGTAAGGGTTTTGTACATGGGTATGTTCTGCCTGCCCCCAGTGGCCTTGTAGGCCCAAGGTACCTAGTCCGACTGTGAATCCAGTAGTTGCCTGGTACCCAACTCCTTTTGCAGGTGAATTTCTGTTCAAATATTATGCAATCAGTATATATTACTTATATATGAATACATCCATTAGAGCAGGGGTCCCCAACCTTTCTTACTCGTGAGCCACAGTCAAATGCAAAAAGACTTGGAGAGCAACACAAGCAGCATAAAAGTTCATGGAGGAGCCAAATAAGGGCTAAGATTGGCTATTAGGGGCCTCTATGCACCCTATCAGCTTACAGGGGCTTTATTTGGTAGGAAATCTTGTTTTTATTCAACCAAAACTTGCCCCCAAGTCAGGAATTCAAAAATAACTCCCTGGTTTGGGGGCACTGGGAGCAACATCCAAGGGGTTGGGGAGCAACATGTTGCCCTGAGCCACTGGTTGGGGATCACTGCCTCAGAGTTTACCTCTTGTTTGGTAGCCCGGCTGAGGATTTGGTACTTGGTCAACTCTAAAAAGGATGAATTCAGTGTATTACTAAAAAGATCTTACTGCTAACTGAAATCATTCTGGTGGTATGAAAAGAATCATTAGTATCATAACTCCCTACCATTGGATAATATTAGGCCACACCCCTATTTGCTGAGGCCATGCACACTTACACACACAACCACACCCCATATCTGCCTAAATCCCACCTGCTGTTTTACTTATCCCATTTCTATTCCCTGCAAAGAAATAGGGCAATGTGAATTTACTCATTGCAGTGATTTCTTTCCTCAAATCCAACTTTGATTTATAGAAGAATGTTCCCGGGGTGCATACAGTAAGCCCCAATGTCATTTAGTCTTGGAGTTAGGACCTTTACTTACTTACTTACTTTATAGTTATCTTTTATATGTAACAAACACTAGTATCTGCCCCTGGTTGTGCCTGAACCTGTGACTTGCTGCCGACTCTCTGCATTCCTTACCTCTGCTCTATAGGGCACAATAAGTGCAGGTTCCACTTCTCTTTCCCTCTGTTTTGTAGACAAGTGGAGAGAAGAAGTTCTGCTCCTGTTGTCTACATACATGTGGGACTCTCACTTACTGACCTACTTAGACTGGGAACCAAAGCAGCATGTCCTGGGAGTCATCTATAGTCAAGGGTCTGGCCCAAGGGAGGTCATCTTCACAGAAGAACTTGCTAAAACAAGATTCCCATGGCTTTCTTGAGACAGTGAGTAAATAAGTGATGACCTACCAGCACATGGATATTGGTGCTGATGGGGGGGAGTGTCTCTTAATATCCCAACAACAGATGAGACATTTCTGAATTCTGATTGGATAAATACTTCTGAAGAGTTCCACTCATTGCTAACCTTACTTAGACTGGGAACCAAAGCAGCATGTCCGGGGAGTCATCTATAGTCAAGGGTCTGGCCCAAGGGAGGTCAACTTCACAGAAGAACTTGCTAAAACAAGATTCCCAGGGCTTTCTTGAGATATTGAGTAAATAAGTGATGACCTACCAGCACATGGATATTGGTGCCGATGGGGTGTAGTGTCTCTTAATATCCCAACAACAGATGATCTCTGAATTCTGATTGGATAAACACTTCTGAAGTGTTCAACTATGCTTAATAAAGAAGAATCTATGACCCTATCGCAGATACCCTACGAGTGGCTCAGGGGCAACATGTTGCTTCTCATCCCCTTTGATGTTGCTCCCAGTGGCCTCAAAGTAGGTGGCCATTTTTAAATCTCTTGCTTGGAGGCAAGTTTGGAAGCCCAGAGACACAGTTTTACTCCAAGCAGAGCCTCCTGCAGGCCAGCAGTCCCCATAGGGCTACCAAATAGCCAATCAGAGCCGTTATTTGGCCCACAAAGAACTTTTTTTATGCTTGTTTGAATCACCAATACTGTTTACAAGTAAAAAGGTTGGGGATCCCTGCCCTATGGTATGTCCCCAGCGCTGGTATATTAGCACCACATACTGTCTATGAACATCCCTTTATGATGGAACTGTAGTTTCAGACCCTATAAATAACAGAGACCAGTCTGCACCTGGGAATCCAGATGTGCCGGAGGATCCTGGAGAGGTCAGATCACATTGTGATAGACATAACTTGTCTGCAGGGCACTGCTTAAACATAACAACAAGACAAGGACACCCATTGTGCCTTCACTCGCTGCTCTAAACTATTATAGTGAGAAAGAGAGAGACAACACTGCTTAATGTAAAGAATTTTTTCCGCCAGTCGTAATTTCCAGCCCTATAGTGATTTTAGTTTTGAGCCTCATAACTCTCTAGCTGGGACAGACTCTCAGATGGGTGTTCCTTCTCACAATGTGATATATAGTATATATCAAGAGAGATACTAGCAGTCTTCATTTTTAACATTTCAAAGGGAAGATTTATGCTAGACTTAATATTTTTGGCTTCCGAAGATATAATTGCCACTATCCAGTCCAACATTGTTTGTAAGGTTGCCACCTGTTCAGTTTGGACCCACAGCCTGGTTTTTGGGGCATCATAGCCCTGCCCCCATGATATCACAGCTCCGCCCCCCATGGTGTCACTGCTCCACCCCATGACATCATCGCCCACCCCACTGCCCGGCTTTTGGTAGGGGAGCGGTGGCAACCGTAACTATTAGTGAAGTAATGGTGAAACATGGGCAGGACATAGGCATCTTCTCGCACACCCCTTGTTAGCCAGGTCCAAACTGGCAATCTGTGGATTCAGTCACTATTTAGTGGGCTTGTGAGGGGGCTGTTTGGGCCTCTGTGTATTTGGACACAAATGACGCAAAGTTGTGCCTTTTAAGGCACCTAGTACTTTGGTGATGTGCAGGCCAACAATGCAGCATCAAAAGCCCTTCTGCCTCCCTCCCCACCCACGACCTAACTGGGAGGCATCTATTTATAGGCTTGTGGCTGCCTGCCCCGCCCCCTCAGTGACGTCATAGGTGGGGCGGATTCAGGTGCATAAATAGATGTGAAGCCGCGGGCCGGTTTGCTTGTGAGTGGTGAAGTGGCGGGTTAGGGTTGGGTGCGGATCGATAAATAGTCGACCCGCACATCACTATAGTATTTGGGTCTAACATTATAAAATGAGACCTATTCTATGACTTCTTAAAAAATATTTTGTATAATGACCCTTATTTATCTCCATATTTTAGCTTATTTCAGGGGTGGGCAAACTACAGGCCGCAGGCCACGGCCGGCCCATTGGTCTTTTTAATCCGGCCCTCCGAGGATTGGTGTGTCTCGCTTTTCCTAACAGAGGCCGCAGTCCGCTTCTTCTGTCTTTCAGAAAATCCAGACTCCGCAATTCTCATCACGCGAGACTTGGCGTCAAGACTGCATGTAAGCGCAGCGACGCAAAACCTAGGGGACTGAAGAGCGGAGACGGCGCTGGCCCGGGCCGTCTGTCAAATTTTAAAAGTCAATGTGGCCCCTGAGCCTAAAATTTTGCCCACCTCTGGATTATTCCATATGAGCTCGAGCAGCCACAATAAACCATTCACTGCTTTCTAAAGCCATAATATATATATATATCTGAACAGGGGCCAATAAACAGTACCTCAGGCTTTTATTTTCCCTTCCTCTCATACTCACCCTAATGTGGGTGTGACATGATAGAATGGCAGCATGGTCAGGGGAGGAACATGGTCGGTCCCTTTAATTGGGCACAAAATAAGTATATTTTGGCTCTGAAGCTCATTAGAGCGCCACGGCAAAAATAATAGACACTTTATTTTTTGTTTTGTAATATTCATATTATTTTCCCTACAGTAGGAGCCCTAAGGTGCTGGACTGCCCCACCCCAAAACTGCCCATGCTTCTACTGAGAACTCGGCGTCAGGGAAACACCAAAATTTAACTCTTCTTCAGTTCTGTGGATTGAAGGGTTTTTCTTTTTTTTGGCCAAAAAGTACCTCCTGCCCATGTGACTGGGGAATTTTCAAGAGAACATATTTAATAGGAAATATCACCAATAAATGTGAGCGGATTGTGAAATTGAGTGAAGCAGATGGGCAGAAGTGCAAGTTCCCAGCCGTTATTACATAGACCCGCCCGTGTCACAGACGTGACCTTTGAGCACAAAAATATCCAATGTGTATTTTTTTTTTTTTTTAATAGAGATGACTCAATTCCGCCCGAGGACTCTTGGAAAATAATTAAACCTAAAGGAGAATCGGCACAAATAATAAACATACCAAATACCCATGTTAGCTTGGATTATTGCCGTCTTAATCCAGATGTTGTGTATCAATAAACTATCATCCGTTAAGGTTTATTCTCAAATCTTCCATACCTACGCTGGCATGGACTTATGGGATCTGGCTGTATAGGCTACAAACAAACGGAGGGAGTAGTCTGTGCCATGAATTTATGGCCTTGTTTGGCTGGCTACGCCCTCAGTTATATCATACCCTTCCTGGTTTCTTAAGGCCCCCATACACGGGTCGATTCTAGCTGCCGATATGGGTCCCTTAGACTGATTTGGCAGCTAATCTGCCCGTGTATGGTCACTACCGACGGGCCTGTCCGACAGATATCTGGGCAGGTGGGGGATATTGGGAGAAGATCCAATCGCTTGGCGACATCGCCAAGCGAGCGGATCTTAAGGTGTATGGGGACCTTTATAAACACAACAGTATCCTGTAGGAGGAGATAAGAAACATGTGATCGGCCTATAGTAAAACAATGGCTGCTTAGGCAAGGCTGATCCTGCGGGTAAAGCCTTCAAAAAATCCTTGAAGAAATAAAGCAAGTGGATAATTCATATAATGAGTTTTTAGTCTTTTTTTTTTATGCAAACCCATTGGGAAAATAGTACATTTAGGTATAATGGCCCTTTAAGCAGGGAAACTGCTTGGTTGGTTTAATCCGGTAATGCATGGAAATGTGGGTCCCTATGGGAATCCTATTTTATTTATAATCCCAGGAAGACAGGAGAATGTAAGGCCTGCTGACTAGGGGGAGTGGGATGATATTATCTGGAAATGGGAGCTAATGTGCCAATTCCAGCATAGGCAGGGATCCCCAACCAGTGGCTCAGGGGCAACATGTTGCTCCCCAACCCCATGGATGTTGCTCCCAGTTCCCCCGACTGAGGCCCTTTTTGGCGTGACCACGCCCTTTTTTGATGAGGGTGCGAATATTTTGACACGACTGTGGCCCTTTTCGACGCGACTAAGCCCCTTATTGACACGCCCGTGCCTTTTTTTTTACGCAACCACGCCTATTTTGACACAACTGCAATTTTTTTTGAAGTTTCCCGAAACAATGGGGAAATGCTGAAATTCGCTGCGAATCTATGCCTGGCGAAAAAATTCGCTCATCACTAATGGGCTATTTTTTTGATCTACAACTTCCAAATTGGCTTTGCAATTCTTGCATTTCTGTCCCTGGAACATGGTAAATGAGCCCTATTCCCAGTGGTCACTTACACCCGGTAACCTTTGTGACATGTACGTGCAGGATACATGGGGAATTCATGGAATTTAGTCACAAACGTGTCCAGAGGGCTTCAGATTGTCTATGGAAAGTCAGACTGCTTTGCAGTCCTGTGATTGGTCGAGCGGCATGGAAATGCTCTTTTATAGAAGACTCCTGTTATGTAAGAGAATCCTCCCTGTTTAAGAAACTTTTTATCTATCGCTCGAGGCACAGGCCTTTGAATCATTGCTGGCAAGAAGATCTGGTTCAAAAAGCCAACTTCATTCTCCTCTGTGAGGGGACGGCTACAATCAGGTGTAACTGTTTTAAAGTAAATGTCTTTTTTCTTTGCCTTATCCTTAACAAGGCTGTTTTCTTAGAGTTCTTTGCATTCTTTTGGGAGGGGGGAGCAGGAGAGGGGAGAAAGGAGAGAAATGCGCAGACTCTGGCCACAGGAATTAAGGATTTTTCTGAGAGAAGAAGTCAGACACCCAAACAACATGTTTACAAAAAAGGAGACAAGAAATCCTGTGTTTTTTTGATAGAGGACTCTGTGAGTGCTTATGGCTGTATTTACATAGACCTTTCTGATAAAGCTTACTTAGTTTTTACCTTTCCTTTTCCTTTTTAAACAGAGCACAGAGATATCCCCTGAATACAGTTGTGCCTCCATTTATTCATGAGGGGCAGGGGGAGAAGGCATGTAGACACCCAGCTCCTACCTGCCCCCAGCTTGCACATTGTTTATATGCACTAATTAGGGAGGGACTGTGGGTGGAGTCCGCAACTGAGCCCTGTACTTCTGGGCGGAGCAAGGCCCTGCCCCTGTTTTTGTACCCCTTAGTGCTATTGCACTTGCAGCTGGGGCAGTTGTAAATGGCATTGCACCATTAGGCGAGGGTGCAATGAGGCTCTGACCACAAAATTAATATATAGGCATGTATGGCCACCTTAATACTGCCTGAAACTAAGAGGTGGGAAAGCAGAGATTCGTGAGCTACAAGCGAACCAATTGGATGCCATATAAACCCAAGGGGGTCTGTAAGTAGATTGGCAATCGGAAAGGGATATCCCAACTGGGCACAAAAGGGGGATATAAGTAAAAGTCATCACTGGTGTTAAAAAGCACATGAGAGTGCATGTTGTGAAGTAATAACAGTACAGCTATGGGATCCCTTATCCGGAAACACGTGATCCAGAAAGCTCCGAATTACGGAAAGCCCGTCTCCCATAGAATCCATTTTAATCAAATAATTCAGAATTTTAAAACTGATATCCTTTTTCTCTGTAATAAAACAGTACCTGTACTTGATCCCAACTAAGATATAATTACCCCTTATTGGGGCAGAACAGCCCTATTGGGTTTATTTAATGGTTAAATGATTCCCTTTTCTCTGTAATAATAAAACAGTACCTGTACTTGATCCCAACTAAGATATAATTACCCCTTATTGGGGCAGAACAGCCCTATTGGGTTTATTTAATGGTTAAATGATTCCCTTTTCTCTGTAATAATAAAACAGTACCTGTACTTGATCCCAACTAAGATATAATTACCCCTTATTGGGGGCAGAACAGTCCTATTGGGTTTATTTAATGGTTAAATGATTCCCTTTTCTCTGTAATAATAAAACAGTACCTGTACTTGATCCCAACTAAGATATAATTACCCCTTATTGGGGCAGAACAGCCCTATTGGGTTTATTTAATGGTTAAATGATTCCCTTTTCTCTGTAATAATAAAACAGTACCTGTACTTGATCCCAACTAAGATATAATTACCCCTTATTGGGGGCAGAACAGCCCTATTGGGTTTATTTCATGGTTAAATGATTCCCTTTTCTCTGTAATAATAAAACAGTACCTGTACTTGATCCCAACTAAGATATAATTACCCCTTATTGGGGGCAGAACAGCCCTATTGGGTTTATTTCATGGTTAAATGATTCCCTTTTCTCTGTAATAATAAAACAGTACCTGTACTTGATCCCAACTAAGATATAATTACCCCTTATTGGGGCAGAACAGCCCTATTGGGTTTATTTAATGGTTAAATGATTCCCTTTTCTCTGTAATAATAAAACAGTACCTGTACTTGATCCCAACTAAGATATAATTACCCCTTATTGGAGGCAAACAATCCTATTGGGTTTAATGTTTTGTTGATTTTTTAGTAGACTTCCAAATTTGGAAATCCAAATTGCGGAAACACCCCTTATCCGGAATACCCTTGGTCCCGAGCATTTTGGATAACGGGTCCTATACCTGTATTTGTAAAAATCCTTAGCCTTACAATTGTAGGCTCTTGCGAGGCCTTCTGAGTAACTTGCTGGTTTATATTAAATTGCTGCAGCTAATGATGGGGACAGTAGGTACAGTTGGGTAATATATACTATACATACATATGAAGTGCTGTATCTCAGAGAATGTGACTAATAATTATAATTGCTCAGATATGACGGTTATCATGCTTGCCCCACAGCCCCAGAAGGGATCCTGGAAACATCAATTGCTCCACCTTTATACATGAAAGTCATCAAGAAAAAATGTCACTTGTCACTGAAAGTAACTCAGATATTCAGTATAATATATGATTCTAGAAAATAGTGATAGTAAATTCCGCAGAAAATGATGTTAAAAAGGAAACGTGGGTAGGGAGCGTTTCTCCATTCACAATAAGCTCCACTGTCATTTTGTTTTTGGGTGTGTTTGATTGAGAATTTTAATAAAGGCAACCCCTTGAGGGATACACACCCAGACCTAACCCTGGCACATCTGCTATTTATACACTATATATATATATATATATATACACTGTATATAAACAGCCATCTATCTTCTGAAGTGTGTAACCCAACAACTGGATTCTTTTTACAATATATAAGTTCACTATATTACTGTAATGCCTGCCCAATGTAAAATTGACAAATTTCCCTAACTGTCAGTCCAGCTTTTCTTTTTTCTTTCCATAGTCCTTCTATACAGCTTAAGAAGCCAACAAGGGGTGTGACCTAGTGGGCAAGGGTTTCAAAAACATGATTTGGGGGCATGTTGCACCAAGGGCTTCTGGTAATAGAAAAATACTGGCAACAGGAACAAAATAAACTACTAATACCATAAAAATTCTGTGCACTAGTGATGTTTGGGTCAGAAAATACTCAATCCACACCAAACCCTAACCCACAAGGCCTTAACCTGCACCTAACCCACAAAGCCTTGACCTGCACCCATCCCTAACCCGCAAAGCCTTAACCTGCACCCAACCCTAACCCACAAAGCCTTGACCTGCACCCAACCCTAACCCACAAAGCCTTGACCTGCACCCAACCCTAACCCACAAAGCCTTAACCTGCACCCAACCCTAACCCACAAAGCCTTAACCTGCACCAAACCCTAACCCACAAAGCCTTAACCTGCACCAAACCCTAACCCACAAAGCCTTAACCTGCACCAAACCCTAACCCACAAAGCCTTAACCTGCACCCAACCCTAACCCGCAAAGCCTTGACCTGCACCCAACCTTAACCCGCAAAGCCTCGACCTGCACCCAACCCTAACCCGCAAAGCCTTGACCTGCACCCAACCTTAACCCACAAAGCCTTGACCTGCACCCAACCTTAACCCACAAAGCCTTAACCTGCACCCAACCCTAACCCACAAAGCCTTAACCTGCACCCATCTCTAACCCACAAATGCCAGGGGGGCTGTAAGGTGCCATAGACAGTCCCTATTTATTGGGCTGCTTGGGGGCTGTTTGGGCCTCTGGGCACTGGAAATGCCAGGGTCTACTTTGAATCTAAGGAGCCAGCAGGCAGATGGGGGACCACCATAATACCCTAGGGCCTAGGTATTCTCATTCATCCCATGGGTGTCCATTTGGACAGAAGACCATTTCTGAGGCATTTTTCTCCTGTGGGATTTAAAGAACTTATCATTTCACTTCTATGATTGCAGATGCAGTGTTCTGGTATACCGGGGATAAGGCCATGCACAGGATTCCCATGGTGAGAACCTCATTGCATGTACTTAGCTATATGTTATTACAGCTACTGTAACTAAACACATAGGGGTCAAATATATAGGGTATATGTAGAAGGAGCAGTAGCTATAGCCATGCATGTGGAGTATATAGGCTTTTTGAAGTCTCAATAGTTATTTAATGTAATGTTATAGCCATGTAAGGGGCCCTCTTTTTTGTTTGAGCTTCTTCGAGGTCCAAATATTTGCCTACTTAGGACTACTTAGTTCATAACAAAGTTACAGACTGAAGCAAATATTTGTGTATAAGCCTCCTTTCAAGAATATCTAGGGCAGCACATAACTTTTTGGCCCAGATCTTGCCCTAACTGACCTTCAAGCTTGGCATTGTATAAACACCAGAAACTAGAGTAGAAGTCCATAGCTTTTTAAGGGACGGTAGGAGGTCCTTTTTGAAGAAGCAGTTGTTGCCCTGTACAGTATGTGAAGTAGCAATGTTCTAAGTATCGGTAGACATAGTAATGTATAGGGAGTATATAGGCTCTATGTAAATGCAGCAGTAGATATAACCATGTATGGGGAGTAGATAGGCTCTGTGTAGAAGTAGCAGTAGATATAGCCTTGTATGGGGAGTAGATAGGCTCTATGTAGAAGTAGCAGTAGATATAGCCTTGTATGGGGAGTAGATAGGCTCTGTGTAGAAGTAGCGGTAGATATAGCCATGTATGGGGAGTAGATAGGTTCTATGTAGAAGTAGCAGTAGATATAGCCATGTATGGGGAGTAGATAGGCTCTGTGTAGAAGTAGCAGTAGATATAGCCATGTATGGGGAGTAGATAGGCTCTGTGTAGAAGCAGAAAGTTCCTTAAGGTTTAACTTGCAACTGACCCTCTAACATGAGTCTGGCCAAACAGTTTGGCTGATCTTGTGTGAATATTAGTATTATCACTGATTTAACTGTTTGTTTTGTGTATGCCTTGTAAAAGGAATGGCAGTAGGCAAACTTGCATTGCATAAGAGAGTTATGTAACTCACCATCTGGAATCTAGTTCTACAGTTTCCCACTAGTGTTTTTCAGGCAAAGAATATGATTCAAACCAGTCTGACGAGTCTGAAACATCCAGTACCTTCTTTTCTAGCAAGCAAAGCCAGAGTGTTCCAGTTATCTTGTGAAACTTATCCTGCAGTACAGAAGGGGGGTTTGGGATTAGAGAGGGCATCTATACTCATGTTGTGTTTATAAAGGTGTGTATTTCACACCGCCCAAATTGTCGTCATTTCTAATTTCATACCACCAGCCAAAAGTTATTAATGGAAAAAGCAAATTCAATGGAAGAAATTCAGACGGGAAGAAAACCTATGAAACTGTGCAAAAGAGGCAATGTTGATACTTGGTCAGATCCAATTTTGAACCCTCAGGTCAAAGAGAAGATCACAAGTGGGGTTATGCACACCTGTCTTGAGAAGACCACATTCAAGGCCCAAGGTGGACCTCACCCAAAGGGATTTTCCTGCCTTTTCTGTAAATATCTGACTGAGCCCCAAATGAGATACCAACCTGAGAATCCACCATTAAGCTTCCACCTGGGTTCAAAAAATATATCAGCCCATCTGTGCCATTTCAAGAAACCTGAACCTTCCACCCTATTTGGTCCTAATCATTGAGCCCAAACTAATCCAAACCATATGAGGTCTAATCCTGAAACTGTTAAGGTCCCCATACATGTGAAGATTCGCTCGCTTGGCGAGATCGCCAAGCGAGCGGATCTTCACCCAATATCCCCACCTACGGGTGGGCGATATCGGGGAACATGTAGGCTAATTCGATCGTTTGGCCCTGGGGCCAAACAATGCAATTATATTGGCGGCAATGGTGCAGTCGGTTTGGGAACCGTATCAACGAGCCGATGCGGTCCCCGATCCGACTGAATCTGAATCTGAACATGCCTGATCAATATCTAGCCAATTTCAGGCCAGATATCGGTTGGGCAGGCCCCCCATTTCTGCCCCTACACAGGCCGATAAGCTGCCGAGGGACCGATATCGGCAGCTACAATTGGCCCGTGTATGGGGACCTTTAGAATGGATTGGGGGCATGGCTAGATACAAGAGAACAGATTATGACAAAATGCTAAATCTTTATTGACAGTAACCCTAAACCACTCCCACTGAAAGCACCGCCCTCCACCATTTTTATTGTACAAATCCAACCTAATAATGTCAACGAAGGGGCAATAATGAGATGGTTTTACAGAAGAGGAGGAGCCCAGTCTGAATTCAGAACCATCACCAACATGATCCTATATGTGTGGCCAGGTTATTCCCCCATTCTACCCCATCTACACAGATAAAGATCATAATTATATTTTACACCAAACTAGCTTCTAGAGCAGGGATCCCCAACCTTTTTTACCCGTGAGCCACATTCAAATGTAAAAAGACTTGGAGAGCAACACAAGCATGAAACATGTTCCTGGGGTGCCAAATAATGACTGTGATAGGCTATTTGGTAGCCCTATATGGACTGGCAGCCTACAGGAGAATCTGGTTGGCAGTACATCTGTTTTTTATGCAACCAAATCTTGCCTCCAAGCCAAGAATTTTAAAATAAGCACCTGCTTTAAGGCCACTGGGAGCAACATCCAAGGGGTTGGGGAGCAACATGTTGCTCACGACCCACTGGTTGGGGATCACTGTTCTAGATGAACGCACTGGTGGAGGTCTGGGCCTACAATAGGTTGGTACACACTATAGAGCATATTTATCACAGGGTGGAACCTCTAAAGGTCTATATGAGCGAATACAATGGTGGAGTGCCCATCTTTCTCTTCCTCCTTGGATAAATCTCAGGCACCAAGACTCAAAATGCAAAATCTATGGATCAGGGACATAGAGCAGTTGATAAGGGATGAGTAGTAATGCTTGGAATTACAAAACATGCCTAATTGCACTCATCCTTTGATTGTTTCCTAGCTTTAAATACTATAATTGCCCATTACTGGCCCTTCTGCATTCCTTGCTTTGTCTTCATTTTTTGACTTTTCTCTACTATATTCGAAGGGTTCCACCCTCCACAGACTAGATAGTACATCACATCCTCTCAGTTCCCTCCATGAGCAAGAAAGAATTTTCCGGAATGTCTCTATGCTATTTACTTGCCCCAAGCCTTCTCACATTCCGGAGATATCCCTGCATGATATGGGCAATTTTAGCACTGCGAGTCTAGGCCCGCGGAAACCAGACGTGAGGACTCATTTATCAAACAGGTGCAAAATCGACATGCAATGGGCTATGATTCTATGTTTTCTAACCCTAATTCCAGGCTCCATTGTATCTATGGGGCTTGTATTTTGCACCCTATTCAGCAAAGCAGTCGCAACCAGCAATGCAGTCCAGAGTACATATATAGAGAAGGAAGTGATGCAAGCAACACTTAAGAACCGCTCCTCCATGGACGCAATTACGTGTTTTGTTCTACTCAATCAGTCCCATATTCATAGAAAATGTCACACCCAGAAAAAAAGGTGTGTTCAGTAGCGATGGGCGAAATGTTTCGGCAGGCAAGGATTCGCGGCGAATTTCCATGTTTCGCCATTGGCGAAATGGATGAAAACATGTGCACGCGTCCAAAAGAATAGCCACGCGAAAAAAGTATAGCCACGGGTGACAAAAGAATAGCCACGCGACAAAAGAATAGCCGTGCAACAAAAGAATAGCCGCGGGTGACAAAAGAATAGCCGCGGGCGACAAAAGAATAGCCGCGGGCGACAAAAGTATAGCCGCGGGTGACAAAAGAATAGCCACGCGACAAAAGAATAGCCGTGCAACAAAAGAATAGCCGCGGGTGACAAAAGAATAGCCGCGGGCGACAAAAGAATAGCCGCGGGCGACAAAAGTATAGCCGCGGGTGACAAAAGAATAGCCACGCGACAAAAGAATAGCCGTGCCACAAAAGAATAGCCACGGGTGACAAAAGAATAGCCACGCGGCAAAAGAATAGCCGTGCAACAAAAGAATAGCCGCGGGTGACAAAAGAATAGCCGCGGGCGACAAAAGAATAGCCGCGGGCGACAAAAGTATAGCCGCGGGTGACAAAAGAATAGCCACGCGACAAAAGAATAGCCGTGCAACAAAAGAATAGCCGCGGGTGACAAAAGAATAGCCGCGGGCGACAAAAGAATAGCCGCGGGCGACAAAAGTATAGCCGCGGGTGACAAAAGAATAGCCACGCGACAAAAGAATAGCCGTGCCACAAAAGAATAGCCACGGGTGACAAAAGAATAGCCACGCGGCAAAAGAATAGCCGCGGGTGACAAAAGAATAGCTGTGCAACAAAAGAATAGCTGTGGGCGACAAAAGTATAGCTGCAGGCGTCAAAAGAATAGCCGCGGGTGACAAAAGAATAGCCGTGCAACAAAAAAATAGCTGCGGGCAACAATTTTTTTTGATGCACAACATTTTCGCCGTTTCGCAAATTTTTTTCCGTTTTGCGAATCTTTTGAAAGATTCAAAAAAATTTTGGCGAAGAGAAACGGGACAGATTCGCTCATCACTAGTGTTCACCAATATCATATGGGGAAGGGCAGATTGTGCATAGCCTGAGATGGTCAAGGTGGGGTAGGACAAAACTGGTCACAATCCAGAGACATTGTCCAAACCATAAATCCTTTGCGAACTTCTGCCACATGAATTTTAAGGATTAGGATTCATTCGGCCAGGAGCGTGGATTTGGCTGAATCCGAATCCTGCTGAAAAAGCCCGAATCCCGAACTGAATCCTGGATTCCGTGCATCCCTATATTAAATATACTTATATATTTGATATATTTAAGAATAATATCTGGCTTTACAAGCAAACTCAGAGCAACGGAGCGCAGAGCCCTGACTAAAAACAAGGCAGAGAAACCCCCAAAATGGCAGAAAAGAAGGGAAGCCAATATTGGCGGGAGGCGCTGAGATCCCGTAAGGAAAGCTGCTGAAGGTTTGAGCCCAGTTACAAGATTTGAGCGCATCGCATTCCCCTGGCAGCCAATACAAGCAGGAAGCGAGGGACGTGGGAATGCGATACCTTATTTACCAGCAGCAGGACATGCGCCTTGGGGGAGAAACAGGAGATTTGCACCTTACGGTGCCAAGATGATGTGCTCATTCCTGAGATGCAAAGGGAGATAAGAACAGCATCGGACTGGGGGGGCCAGGGACCCCCAGTCTTCTTAATGAGCCTCCACTCCCCCTCAGGGGCCTCCACATGGAATACCCAATGCCACACACCCCCCAATCCCGCACCCCCCCACATGTACCTTGTATTTCATTTCTCCATTGCGGCGACTATCAGGGGGAGGTCAGGGAGAAGGGCCCATAGTTGTGGGTGGGGCCCCCAGTTTTTACCCAGTGTCCCACTGGCCCAGTCTGACCCTGGATAAAAAGCAGCCACACCAGGCATGCTGGGATAGAGTTGCCACCTGGCTAGTATTTAACCAGTAAATCACCAGTTAGGGCCAGCACCAGTATTTCCAATTTACTGGCAATGTACTTGCTGGTAAACTTGTAATAAAGTCCCCCCTTTTAATCCCCCCCCTTTCCCCTTCCTCTCTGCACCGATCATCCAATACAGTAGAGATCCCCAACCTTTCTTACTTGTGAGCCACAGCCAAATGTAAAAAGACTTGGAGAGCAACACAAGCACCATAAAAGTTCATGGAGGAGCCAAATAAGGGCTGTGATTGGCTATTAGGCAGCCTCTATGCACCCTATCAGCTTACAGGGGCTTTATTTGGCAGGAAATCTTGTTTTTATTCAACCAAAACTTGCCCCCAAGTCAGGAATTCAAAAATAACTCCCTGGTTTGGGGGCACTGAGAGCAACATCCAAGGGGTTGGGGAGCAACATGTTCCCCCGAGCCACTGGTTGGGGATCACTGCTTTACAGTATACACAGGCCCACCTTTACCTGTCCATTTCCCCACCCACTTCACCCATTTCCCAGTCACATTTGCCTTTTCCCCACCCCGGTTTGCCCATTTCCCCACCTCCTTATGTCATAGCTCCACCCCCAAATTACATCAGGCTGGCCCCCGACCCCAAGGCTGGTATGATAGAAAAGAAAAGGTGGTAACCCTATGCTGGGACTTGCAGTTTTACTGGAACATCCAAGGTTTTCTGTGCTTGGAAAGTGGATTAATGCACAAACGCAAGAACCTCCCAAAATTGAATTCACCAGAATTTGTGTAATGTGACCGGAATTACGCTGAGCGCAACTTTACAGCAATGGGCGGGGCATATTTGGACGAGTTTCCCCTTTAATAAAAGTGGTGTTAGATGCCCTGTACCAAAGAACATATTTCCCTTAGGAAAGATGATCTCTCATCATGTAACAATATGTAATGTGTACAAAGATGAATTAGTTTATTTAATGCTGGTGAAATACAAAAGGCAGGTGAATTCAAGAATTACACAGTCCCTCTATTAACAGGTATCATAGCGCCCTCTAATGGAGAGATTGGGAAGGTTTGTTTTAGTATTAAGGCAGAATTTTGCACTGTGCCCACTGCGTTGCCACTGGTTTCAGTAATGTTACATGATTGATCTAACCTGATGTAGCAACTGAAATAAAAATATATATTTTTAATAAATAAACATTATAATAATATGGTGTTAAAATGTAAAGAGGCTAAGAGGGTTACTGGTGTATGGTAACTTACAATCTATATGGGCAATAACCTTGTTATGGGCTAAGGGGGCCCAGCCTGAAGGCCAGTTAGGGGGGGATTTGGGGTGAGTGCTTATTTGTGCCCTGGGTACCCCTGGAACTATAGCGGGGTGACTGTTACCCCAATGTTTCTATATATCTGTAACCTAGTTATGGGCTAAGGGGGCCCAGCCTGAAGGCCAGTTAGGGGGGGATTTGGGGTGAGTGCTTATTTGAGCCCTGGGTACCCCTGGAACTATAGCAGGGTGACTGTTACCCCAATGTTTCTATATATCTGTAACCTTGTTATGGGCTAAGGGGGCCCAGCCTGAAGGCCAGTTATGGGGGGGATTTGGGGTGAGTGCTTATTTGTGCCCTGGGTACCCCTGGAACTATAGCAGGGTGACTGTTACCCCAATGTTTCTATATATCTGTAACCTTGTTATGGGCTAAGGGGGCCCAGCCTGAAGGCCAGTTAGGGGGGGATTTGGGGTGAGTGCTTATTTGAGCCCTGGGTACCCCTGGAACTATAGCAGGGTGACTGTTACCCCAATGTTTCTATATATCTGTAACCTTGTTATGGGCTAAGGGGGCCCAGCCTGAAGGCCAGTTAGGATTAGGGGTGAGTGCTTCATAGAAGGCAGTTGTAGTAGAATTCAGATACTAGGTGCATCATTCTATACTGGGAATAGTTGGCACATTTACCTATCTGCTGTTTGCGGGATGCTGGGAATAGTAGGTTAAAGGGATATTATACATTGCTGCCTATTTTTACTAACTCATTGGGTTGTTATCAGCAGGACATTATTCCTTCATGGTGACACTTTTTTCCATTAAGTTGCTGACAGCTGCCATAGGGAAATCAGGTAGAGCCCTGAGAGCAACCAAGACTCCTTAGTGAGCTAAGTGCTAAATTGGACCCCTTCTTTTTTGCGCCTAATGGCCAAAGATGATAGGATTTCACCAGGGAATTGTGGGTAATATATGGCTGCCTCTGGGAGGATCAAACCATTTCTGTGACCAGTTTAGAGAAGCTGAAATAAAGTTGCTGAAACCTTTTATAAGTTCCAAACCCATTAGGGCCTATGAACTTTTCATGCTTAAGCTTTTTAATGAATGTAATGATTTCTTTTGCAATTATGGGGGAATTAAGTGTTCAGGGATGCTGATTAATGAATTTAGGAAGATAAGGGAATGATTCCATTGCTGCTCGGAGGGGAGACGTGCCTCAGGTACACTGTGTCTGGGAATAAATACTTATTGACTCATTATTCAGTGGTGGGAAATGCTTTTAATTCTGTCTACTAAAAAGAATCCCACTCTCCAATGTGTTTGCTGTATAGTGTGACTATAGGGTCAATCCACTCTTTCATATTTAAAGTGATTTTGCAACCTTAGGTTCCCTGCACAGACCGCCCCCTACAGACCAGACTCCTGGAAATAGCCCTAGTCTATATCACAAAGGCAGCCCTGGTGGCGCTCATTTACCCTTTACTTCCATGTATTTGTCCTGAGCATCAATGTGCCCATCCGCCCTGCTCTGGCAAATAGTGCACAAGTGTGCTCACTGCCGCTTTGAACCCTGGCATTGCTAGACATGGAGTTAATAATATAGAAACGGACTTATAGTAAGTGCGCACTAATGCCATGATTCATGTGTTTGCTCTGTTGCCAAAATAATCAGATTGTGCCGGAATAGTCCCCATGCATGAATGGCCTAGTAGCACCAACGGCGGTTTGGCTCATCTCCCAGTCATGTAGGGAACTAAGAAAGCGGAGGGAGGTATAGCCTATGCAGATACCCTTCCACATTTGACCTGGAAATGGTAGATAAAAAATTGCATTCTGGGGAGCCCAACTCCAACTATATTGTCTGGCGTATTCGGGTAAAATGGACAAGGCCCTACTAGGACAAAAGGTCTATCATTAGATTTTTACAACTGTATCAGGGTCCCACCGTATCTGGGTCCCACCGTATCAGGGTCCCAATGTATCTGGGTCCCACCGTATCAGGGTCCCACCGTATCTGGGTCCCACCGTATCAGGGTCCCAATGTATCTGGGTCCCACCGTATCAGGGTCCCACCGTATCAGGGTCCCACCGGATCAGGGTCCCACCGTATCAGGGTCCCACCGTATCAGGGTCCCACCGTATCAGGGTCCCACCGTATCTGGGTCCCACCGTATCAGGGTCCCACCGTATCAGGGTCCCACCGGATCAGGGTCCCACCGTATCTGGGTCCCACCGTATCAGGGTCCCACCGTATCAGGGTCCCAATGTATCTGGGTCCCACCGTATCAGGGTCCCACCGTATCTGGGTCCCACCGTATCTGGGTCCCACCGTATCAGGGTCCCACCGTATCAGGGTCCCACCGTATCAGGGTCCCACCGTATCAGGGTCCCACCGTATCAGGGTCCCACCGTATCAGGGTCCCAATGTATCTGGGTCCCACCGTATCAGGGTCCCACCGTATCTGGGTCCCACCGTATCAGGGTCCCACCGTATCAGGGTCCCACCGGATCAGGGTCCCACCGTATCTGGGTCCCACCGTATCAGGGTCCCACCGTATCAGGGTCCCAATGTATCTGGGTCCCACCGTATCAGGGTCCCACCGTATCTGGGTCCCACCGTATCAGGGTCAGGGTCCCACCGTATCAGGGTCCCACCGTATCAGGGTCCCACCGTATCAGGGTCCCACCGTATCAGGGTCCCACCGTATCAGGGTCCCACCGTATCAGGGTCCCACCGTATCAGGGTCCCAATGTATCAGGGTCCCACCGTATCAGGGTCCCAATGTATCTGGGTCCCACCGTATCAGGGTCCCACCGTATCAGGGTCCCAATGTATCTGGGTCCCACCGTATCAGGGTCCCACCGTATCAGGGTCCCACCGTATCAGGGTCCCACCGTATCTGGGTCCCACCGTATCAGGGTCCCAATGTATCTGGCTCCCACCGTATCAGGGTCCCACCGTATCAGACCCCCCACAATAAGAAGCATATGGTGATAGCGACACCCAGCGCCTCGCTAAGCTGCACTCCTTCCATATTTTACTTATTTATATGGTCACTAATGTCTATAGATATTCTCTTATTAGTGAACCCGGGAGTTTGATCAATGTCAGCAGGAAAGATATCTGTTTAACTCATAGGGTTTTATTGAATCAGAGGAGATCAATGCTTCCTACTGAGCCAAATTAAATATCTACTAATCAGATTCATAGGGACATTTCTGCAGATGTTGCTTCTTGGACTAAAAATCATTTGTTTTGTATGTGTGTATATATATATTTATATATGTGTGGGCTCGAGAGACAGGGGGTCAGCACTCACAGGACTTATATAAACAAATAGAAAGGGAAGTTTGAGGACAAACTTCATATTGGGTTGAAAACCGTGAAGTCACTGAATGAAATCTGATTGGCTGTTGCTGGCTCCGCCCAACCTTGGACCCACAGTTTTATAATAAAACCACTGTGCAAAGTTTGGGGACCCTGGTTTTAATAGTGTCTGAATGGCAGCAACTTAAATTTCCCCACTGAAAGTCAACGAGTGACATCTGATTGGCGGTTGGTGGCTCCGCCCACTTTTTCTAACCTGGAACTGCAGTTGCCCAGTGACTAACTCTGCAAAGTTTAGGGACCCTGGGATTAATAGTTAAAGAACGGCAGCAGTTTAAATTTAAACCAATAAAAGTCAAGTGAATTGTGATTGGTGGTTGGTGGGTGTGCCCCCAGTCACCCAGTGACAAACAGTGGGCACCCTGGCATAAATAGTATGAGAATGGCAGAATTTTAAATTTAACCCAATAAAATTCAATGGATGAAATCTGATTGGCTGTTAGCGGCCCAACCCACTCTTCCTATTTTTGATCTGCAGTCCCACGGTGACCAACTCAGCAAAGTTTGGGGACCCTGACATTAAACATGTGAGAATGGCAGCAGTTAAAATTTCCCCACTGAAAACAATGAAAGATATATGATTGGTTTTTGGTGGCCCCGCCCACTTTTTCTAACCTTGAGTATGAAGTCACCCAGTGACTGACTGTGGGAACCATGGCATCAAACCAATAAAATTCAATATGTGAAATCTGATTGGCTGTTGGTGGCTCCGCCCACTTTCCCAAAACTAAACCTGCAGTCCCCTAGTGACCAACTGTGAAAAGTTTGGGGACCCTGGTGTGACTGTGAGAATGGCAGCAGGTTGGATTTCCCCATTGAAAGTCAATAGGTAAAATCTGATTGGCTGTTTGTGGCTTCGCCCATTTAAAAAAAACAAAAAAAACAACTTGAATATGTAATCACTCAGTGACTGACTGTGCATAGTTTGGCATCAAACCAATAAAAGTCAATAAGTAAAATCTGATTGGCTGTTGGTGGCTCTGTCCACTTTTTCTAATCTTGAACAGCAGTTACCTGGTGCCCAACCCTGCAAAGTTTGGGGCCCCGGCGTTATTACTGTGAGAATGGCAGCAGGTTGGATTAACACCAAGTCAATAGGTTAAATCTGATTGGCTGTTCACAGCTCCGCCCACTTTTGGGCATCCAACAATCATCCTATTTTCATTCAGGCTGAGCCCATGACTGTGTGATTCAAGTTTGGGGAGTGTAGCCTCAAAGTTGTAAGGTTGGCAGCAGTTTCAATTTCCCCATTAAAGTTAATGGGTGAAATTTGATTGCCTGTTGTTGGCCCCTCCCACTTTGCTTAAAAAAAAAAAAACTTGAATGCGTAGTCACCCAGTGACTGAAAGTCAAAGTTTGGGAACCCTGGTATCAAACCAATAAAAATCAATAGGTGAAATCTGATTGGCTGTTGGTGGCGCCACTCACTTTTTTATACCTAAAATTGCAGTCCCCTAGTGACCAACTGTGAAAAGTTTGGGGACCCCGGTGTTATTACTGTGAGAATGGCAGCAGGTTGGATTTCCGCCAAATCAATAGGTAAAATCTGATTGGCTGTTCACTGCTCCGCCCACTTTTGGGCATCCAACAATCATCATATTTTCATTCAGGCTGAGCCCATGACTGTGTGATTCAAGTTTGGGGAGTGTAGCCTCAAAGCTGTAAGACTGGCAGTCTCAATTTCCCCATTAAAGTCAATAGATGAAATTTGATTGGCTGTTGTTGGCCCCTCCCACTTTGGGGTCATCCAACAAAGTCGCTGTTTTATTCGGGGTGACCCTTTTATTATGTTATTCAATTTAGGGGGTGTAGCTTCAAAGCTGTAAGAGTGGCAGCAGTTTGAAACTCTTCCCTGTCAAAGTCAATGGGAAAATTGGGGGGTTCGGAGCGGCGCCACAAAAAGACGGGGGGCGGGATCACTTAGAAAAGCACAAGCAACCTGCTCCGCTATAGGGTGAAGAAGTGTGGGGAGTTTGGGTGTTGTATCCCTAAAACTGTAGGAGGAGTAGCGTTTAGAAAATGGGGGGCGCTAAGAATAAGAAGAAGAAGCGGAAAAATCAGCTGAAGTGGAAGAACAGTCTGTGGGGGATTCAACCCAACACAATTATTTTTATTAAAGAGGAGACTAACGTTTCGGCCGGCACTCTAGCCTTTATCAGAGTGGGGAATACAGCAAACACAGAGTGTAAAATAGGCACACAGTGGCGGGAAAAAGTGGAGACGACGTCATCATACGTCGCCAGAGACAGAATACCAGAAATAAACCAATAAAAAAGCATGAAAACCTGAAAACAAAAGCAAAAAAAACAAAAAACACAAGAAAGTAATGGAAAGGTCTAAGCAGCATCTCGTTCTTCAACAGAAACATAAGTCTGAAAATGAAGGCGCTACTGTAGCTGTCAGGGCGGAGCCGAGAAAGCAACGAGTTTGTACCAACACAGCTCCGCCTCCCCCGAGCCCCGTGAGTTGGAATAGACTCATAATCACGTCAAATAAAGTTGAATGTTGGTCGGTAAATGGAGAAATAATATGTAATCGCCCTGTAGGAAGGTATGGCCTGTGCCAACTGTTTATGGGACAACTCTACCCATAATATACACTAAAAACTCACTGGCAGGAAATCATGGCCACAGAGGGGCTCATACAGTAACAATCCAGTAGTAGAGTCACACAGGGTAATACCATCTGTAGATTCCCCAGGGGCAGTGCGTCTGCATAGAAGAAAAGGAGCATGTTGCCATGGTAACACTGCTCCTATATACTAACTAATGGTTACTGGTTGCCATGGTAATAGGTTGCCATGGTAACAAATGTTACAACAGTGGCACTCAGTGGGTGGTCCATTGATGATGTCACAATAGTCTTATCAGTCCTGGGAGTAGCACTCAGTGGGTGGTCCATTGATGATGTCACAATGCTCTTATCAGGTTGCCATGGTAACAAATGTTACAGCTGTGGCACTCAGTGGGGGGTCCATTGATGATGTCACAATGCTCTTATCAGGTTGCCATGGTAACAAATGTTACAGCTGTGGCACTCAGTGGGGGGTCCATTGATGATGTCACAATGGTTAAGGTTGCCATGGTAATGGGTTGCCATGGTAACAGGTTAGGGGAATTCCGTAAGAGTTCTCTTAAGGCCACAAAGCAAGCACCAAGCTCATTTGCTCGAGGTGATTCGTTGGAGACAGACGTGCCTGGAGCTTGCTCCTGATGCACTGTAGGGTCCAACATTTCAACTGATACTGTGTTACACTGCACATTTCATTCCTTTCCATCTGACACTACTAAACAGAATTCTTTATAAAGATGGACCCAATAATAATGCAATTTCTAAAGTTTGCTTTTGCACTAATTATTGGATATTTCCTGAAATGGATCAATATTCGCCCAGGTTACATGTTAATGGGGCTCGTTCTTATCTGCTTGTGGTGCCTTAGAAAGGCAAATAAAGCTAAAAAACAAAGATTAAAAGATGAAAAGCCAGAATCAGTTGCCCCCCCACAGGTCTCATTTGCAAACATTGAGAGACTTGTTGCCTCTAACACAGAGGAGGGTCGGCAGGAGACATTAAACAAGGTTATGGCAGAGTTATGGCCGCACATTTCCATCTATCTCAAAAATCTCCTTAAAGATCGCATTGAGCCCCTTGTACAAGGAAGCCATTCTGCGCTTTCATCCTTTCACTTTACCCTCATTAATTTTGGGAAGAGTGCCCCCCGGGTAACGTCGGTCATAACCGGACATAAGAAGTCTGACAGAAAACAGATTATCCTGGACATTGGGCTCAATTACCACGGAGATGCCAAAGTGGAAATGACACTCCGAAAAGATATGATTAAGGTAGGAATCAATGGTGCAAAGCTGGAGGGAACGCTCCGGGTAATACTGGAACCGTTATTGGACAGTGTACCTTTTGTCGGAGCTGTAACTTTCTATTTCCCCCAGCGGCCAAAGTTGCACGTGAATTGGACTGGACTTGCAGAAATGCTTAAGCTTCCAGGCCTGAATTCTTTATCTGACACAAAGGTCATAGACCAAATAGCAAAGTTTATTGTTCTACCCAACCACATGACTATCCCTCTTAATGCGGGTATTAAAGTGGACGACCTGTACTACAAAGTCCACAGAAATGTGATTCGGGTCATCGTATTAGAAGCCAATGGATTAATGGCCAAGGACTTTATAACAAGGAAGTCAGACCCCTATGTTATTGTGCACTGTGGGGGTCAGACAAACAAGACAAAGGTGGTCTATAGAAACCTCAATCCTTGCTGGAACCAGGTTTTTGACATGTCCTTTTCAGATTTGCCAGGTCAGAAAATTGACTTTGAGGTTTATGATTTTGATTTGGAAAAAGATGACTTCTTGGGCAGCTGCCAAATAAGTGTGAAAGAAGTCATGAAACAAAAAAGCATCGACACGTGGATCCCACTGAAAAACGTGGTATCCGGAAAACTTCATGTCAAGCTGGAGAGCCTCAGTCTGTTGTCACAAGCAGCCCAGCTCCGACCGGTTCTGATGGCGAACCAAAGGTACTGCCTTCCCAAAAGTGAGGTGTTTTCCTCTGCTCTTTTATTTGTCTTTATTGATAGAGCCAGAGGCCTTCAGCTGAAGGAAGGAGACAAAAATCCTTCATCCAAGGCAGAGATCAAGGTCCATAAGAGCGTGCAAAAGACCAAAATCTGCCCAAATACCATAGAACCTGTGTGGGGGGAAACATTCACCTTCCTGATCAGGAACCCTCATAATGAGGTGCTGGAGTTACAGGTACGAGACACTCACGATGGGCTCTTGGGCTCTATATCTGTGCCGCTCTCTACCCTACTATGTGCGGGAAATCTCACAACGGAAGATTGGTATCAACTGTCTTCCAGCGGAACTGATAGTGGAGCCGTTCGAATGAGACTGCAGTTGAGGATTTTAGCCTCTCCAAGTGCAATTCCTCATCTGGAGCCTTCCAGCTCTTCCAGCTCTTCCACCTCTACTATAACAAAATCAGTTCCTAAATCAGAACAGGGAAAGAGGAAAGCCCAGCAGCCTTCTGCAACTAGATTATCTGGAGAAAGCCAGAGAGCCAGTATCCCAAGAGACAGTGAGGCATCAGTGGCAGCAAGGCAGGCAGCGAGCACAGCAAGGCAGGCAGCGAGCACAGCCAGGGGCATTATCAGAAGGGGAATCAGAAGTCTCCGGTGTAACGGTTCCTGTATTACTTCATGAACAAAACACCCCGCAACTAAACCCTGCACACCAGAAAAAATGTAAAAACGCACATAGGCATATTTTTTTGTATGAGGAGGTGCTGGAAGCCCGAGCCCTGGGAATTTTCCCTACACATATGCCTATATATTATTTTTGTATGATGGGGGAGTACTGAAAGCCCTAGCCCCGGAAATTTGGGGGTGGCATGCCAAAATGTTAATTTTTTTGTCCCATAAGGTGCAATGAGGACCTCTCCCTCACTGCTCCGTATCAGAGTGTAAAGCCCTGTGCCATCGTGAGTTCACACATCCGTGGGGGGGAGAGGTGGCGCGCCAGACAGGGGGCGGCCTCAGGGTGCCTGGATTACAAATCTGGCGCTGGGTGTGAACAGGTGAACAATGTGGGGTTTACAGTCTGAGCCTGAGATCTGAGTTATTCAGGGGGTGAACAAATGTGTGAACAACACAGGGTCTGTGAAAAATACAGTGGATTACATATATAAACAATACAGGGGGATTACAGCCTGTATCTGAGGTGGAACAATGCAGGGGGTGCAGTTAATCTCAGTACTGATACCATTTATAGTTCACACAAAGATAAGCAGTCACAGCAGCCAGACAGGTGGGGGGCCACACATTCGGGCCCGTGGGCCGTAAGTATGACAGCTCTGCTCTAGAGGGAGGTGCCCAATTGCAGTCCTTTATAGACTGTAACGGCACCACTTTGAGTCCTCATCTCAAGCATTCAAGCTCTTTTGTTTCGCCGCAGCAGAAAGTTCCGGGGCCCCAAAAGGGCGTCGGTGAAGACCGGTGTTGGCAGGTGGTCTCCTGATTTACTAGAGAGAAAAAGTGCATCTCTAAGAGGCTTTAGCAGAGTGAACATTCTACAAACTGGAGCAGACAAGAGAACTGGGAAACCAAATAAAAGATTGAGACATGTAGGACAGACACAGCCGGCACACCCAGAGATGTGGCCTAACATAAAGCTGGGGGGCTTCTATGTACCCCTTGCTGTATTATTCGCTAAATTACATGTTCTGGTCTTACCCCTTGCTGTATTATTCGCTAAATTACATGTTCTGGTCTTAACTGTCTGCACTTTGGGTCCCTATTATATAAAGCCAACAATGGGGATCTGTCGAATATTAAAGATTAACTGGGGGGATCAACCTGTGAGACCAATGCTTCACTCAGAAGACGCTTCTCCCAAGAACGTGAACCAACAGGGTGACACCGGCCTATGAAGAATATTCCCAGAGGTACAGAGGTAAGGACCACCATTATTTTTCTACTCCTGCACTGAGGCGGCATATTATTTTTGCTACGTTGGGGGCAAAGGGCATGCTGGAAGCCCTGGCCCCAGGAAGTGACATATTATTTTTCTACTCCCGCACTGAGGAAGTGACATATTATTTTTCTACTCCCGCACTGAGGAAGTGACATATTATTTTTCTACTCCCGCACTGAGGAAGTGACATATTATTTTTCTACTTCTCCACTGACGACGTGACATATTATTTTTCTACTCCCGCACTGAGGAAGTGACATATTATTTTTCTACTCCCGCACTGAGGAAGTGACATATTATTTTTCTACTTCTGCACTGAGGAAGTGACATACTATTTTTCTACTCCCGCACTGACGACGTGACATATTATTTTTCTACTCCCGCACTGAGGAAGTGACATATTATTTTTCTACTTCTGCACTGACGACGTGACATATTATTTTTCTACTCCTGCACTGAGGAAGTGACATATTATTTTTCTACTCCCGCACTGAGGAAGTGACATATTATTTTTCTACTTCTGCACTGATGACGTGACATATTATTTTTCTACTCCCGCACTGAGGAAGTGACATATTATTTTTCTACTTCTGCACTGAGGAAGTGACATATTATTTTTCTACTCCCGCACTGAGGAAGTGACATATTATTTTTCTACTCCTGCACTGAGGAAGTGACATATTATTTTTCTACTCCCGCACTGAGGAAGTGACATATTATTTTTCTACTCCTGCAATGAGGAAGTGACATATTATTTTTCTACTCCCGCACTGAGGAAGTGACATATTATTTTTCTACTCCTGCACTGAGGAAGTGACATATTATTTTTCTACTCCCGCACTGAGGAAGTGACATATTATTTTTCTACTCCTGCAATGAGGAAGTGACATATTATTTTTCTACTTCTGCACTGACGACGTGACATATTATTTTTCTACTCCCGCACTGAGGAAGTGACATATTATTTTTCTACTCCTGCACTGAGGAAGTGACATATTATTTTTCTACTCCCGCACTGACGACGTGACATATTATTTTTCTACTCCTGCACTGAGGAAGTGACATATTATTTTTCTACTCCCGCACTGAGGAAGTGACATATTTTTCTACTCCCGCACCGACGACGTGACATTATTTTTATTATTTTTCTACTCCCGCACTGAGGAAGTGACATATTATTTTCTACTCCGCACTGAGGAAGTGACATATTATTTTTCTACTCCCGCACTGAGGAAGTGACATATTATTTTTCTACTCCCGCACTGAGGAAGTGACATATTATTTTTCTACTCCCGCACTGAGGAAGTGACATATTATTTTTCTACTCCTGCACTGAGGAAGTGACATATTATTTTTCTACTCCCGCACTGACGACGTGACATATTATTTTTCTACTCCTGCACTGAGGAAGTGACATATTATTTTTCTACTCCCGCACTGAGGAAGTGACATATTATTTTTCTACTCCCGCACTGAGGAAGTGACATATTATTTTTCTACTCCTGCACTGAGGAAGTGACATATTATTTTTCTACTCCCGCACTGACGACGTGACATATTATTTTTCTACTCCTGCACTGAGGAAGTGACATATTATTTTTCTACTCCCGCACTGACGACGTGACATATTATTTTTCTACTCCTGCACTGAGGAAGTGACATATTATTTTTCTACTCCTGCACTGAGGAAGTGACATATTTTTCTACTCCCGCACCGACGACGTGACATTATTTTTATTATTTTTCTACTCCCGCACTGAGGAAGTGACATATTATTTTTCTACTCCCGCACTGAGGAAGTGACATATTATTTTTCTACTCCCGCACTGAGGAAGTGACATATTATTTTTCTACTCCCGCACTGAGGAAGTGACATATTATTTTTCTACTCCCGCACTGAGGAAGTGACATATTATTTTTCTACTCCCGCACTGAGGAAGTGACATATTATTTTTCTACTCCCGCACTGAGGAAGTGACATATTATTTTTCTACTCCCGCACTGAGGAAGTGACATATTATTTTTCTACTCCCGCACTGAGGAATTGACATATTATTTTTCTACTCCCGCACTGAGGAAGTGACATATTATTTTTCTACTCCCGCACTGAGGAGGTGACATATTATTTTTATATTCCCGCACTGAGGAGGTGACATATTATTTTTATATTCCCGCACTGAGGAGGTGACATATTATTTTTATATTCCCGCACTGAGGAGGTGACATATTATTTTTATACTCCTGCACTGAGGCAGCATATTATTTTTCCTATGTTGGGGGGGGGGCATGCTCATAGCTCTGGCCCCGGGAAGTGACATTATTTTTGTACATCTGCACTGAGGACGTGACATATTTTTTTACTCCAGCACTAAGGCGGCATATTATTTTTGCTATGTTGGGGGGGCATGCTGGAAGCCCTAGCCCCTGGATTTTTCCCTACACCTATGCCTATATACACAGACTTTAACTTGTGTAGCACTTTCTAAACTATTCAGCTGTCCCCCCCAAGGGTTCCTCTTAACAGTGGTGGGTGGAGGGGGGTCAGTCTGAAGGGCAGTTAGGATAAGATTTGGTAGACTCAGAAGTCTTCTGCAAAGAGATTATCTCGAGAAAGCCAAAGATCCAGCATCCAAAGAGACAGTGAGACATAAGAGGCAGCAAGACAGACAGCTGGAACACATAGGCACAATAGCAGATGTAGAGTCAGGAAATGTCAGTGTGCCCATTGCTTTATTATTTCATGAACAACACAGGGAGGGGGTTCACACATTTGCTCGGAGGGGGGGCGCGAATGTGGGGCAGCCTCGGGGTGCCTGGATTACAAATCCGGCGCTGGGTTTGAACAGGTGAACAATGTGGGGTTTACAGTCTGAGTCTGAGATGTGAGCTATGCAGGGGGTGAACAAATGTGGGAACAACACAGGGTCTTACAGGTGTTAAAAATACAGGGGATTACATATATAAACAATACAGGGGGATTACAGCCTGAATCTGAGGTGGAACAATGCAGGGGGTGCAGTTAATCTCAGTACTGATACCATTTATAGTTTACACAAAGATAAGCAGTCACAGCAGCCAGACAGGTGGGGGGCCACACATTCGGGCCCGTGGGCCGTAAGTTTGACAGCTCTGCTCTAGAGAGAGGTGCCCAATTGCAGCCCTTTATAGACTGTAACGGCGCCACTTTGAGTCCTCATCTCAAGCATTCAAGCTCTTTTGTTTCGCCGCAGCAGAAAGTTCCGGGGCCCCAAAAGGGCGTCGGTGAAGACCGGTGTTGACAGGGGGTCTCCTGATTTACTAGAGAGAAAAAGTGCATCTCTAAGAGGCTTTAGCAGAGGGAACATTCTACAAACTGGAGAAGACAAGAGAACTGGGAAACCAAATAAAAGATTGAGTCATGTAGGACAGACAAAGCCGGCACACCCAGAGATGTGGCCTAACATAAAGCTGGGGGGCTTCTATGTACCCCTTGCTGTATTATTCGCTAAATTACATGTTCTGGCCTTAACTGTCTGCACTTTGGGTCCCTATTATATAAAGCCAACAATGGGGATCTGCCCCCTATTAAAGATTAACTGGGGGGGATCAACCTGTGAGACCAATGCTTCACTCAGAAGACGCTTCTCCCAAGAACGTGAACCAACAGGGTGACACCGGCCTATAAAGAATATTCCCAGAGGTACAGAGGTAAGTACCACCATATGGGGTTTACCTTGACGTGGTATGGTGGCTTGTCAGCTTTATCATCATAAAGTTGAAACTAAAAACCCCCATGTTTTAAAATATATGCTCTTGTACAGAATGGCTTGATGGTTTGTGCTGAGTAGCAGTTGATGTACCAAGAGGAACATTGGGAAAGGAGGGTGGTGGCCATAAACTTTGAGATTTGGTGAGGTTGCCATATGAACAGAACTCTGTTTATTTCCCCATCCATGTTTTCTCTACAACTCAATCACCATTTCCAGAAATAGGGGTCAAAAGAGAGTGTCTTGGAGCCATGTCTTTATTGAGGAAAGTAACAACTGCCCCATGAGTTGTGTCTAAAGGGGCAGCTCTTACTGCTTCCTGTCCCCCCCTAGCTTGTATGTTATTCATGCATGCAGATTAGGGAACTCCATTACAAGCTGCAGATACCTACCCTTAGTTCTGGTGCTATTGCCCTTACTGATAGTCCCTAAATTCCTATCCAACCTCCTTCTCTGGAAGGTTCTACTATAGGCGCCATCTCTCCCTACTATACCTGCTATCCCACAGCCCCAGTCCCTTCCCAGAGGCTATTATCCCCCCACTGCTACTATAGGCACCATCTCTCCCTACTATACCTGCTATCCCACAGCCCCAGTCCCTTCCCAGAGGCTATTATCCCCCCACTGCTACTATAGGCACCATCTCTCCCTACTATACCTGCTATCCCACAGCCCCAGTCCCTTCCCAGAGGCTATTATCCCCCCCACTGCTACTATAGGCACCATCTCTCCCTACTATACCTGCTATCCCACAACCCCAGTCCCTTCCCAGAGGCTATTATCCCCCCACTGCTACTATAGGCACCATCTCTCCCTACTATACCTGCTATCCCACAGCCCCAGTCCCTTCCAGAGGCTATTATCCCACTGCTACTATAGGCACCATCTCTCCCTACTATACCTGCTATCCCACAGCCCCAGTCCCTTCCCAGAGGCTATTATCCCCCCACTGCTACTATAGGCACCATCTCTCCTTACTATACCTGCTATCCCACAGCCCCAGTCCCTTCCCAGAGGCTATTATCCCCCCACTGCTACTATAGGCACCATCTCTCCCTACTATACCTGCTATCCCACAGCCCCAGTCCCTTCCCAGAGGCTATTATCCCCCCACTGCTACTATAGGCACCATCTCTCCCTACTATACCTGCTATCCCACAGCCCCAGTCCCTTCCCAGAGGATATTATCCCCCCACTGCTACTATAGGCACCATCTCTCCTTACTATACCTGCTATCCCACAGCCCCAGTCCCTTCCCAGAGGCTATTATCCCCCCACTGCTACTATAGGCACCATCTCTCCCTACTATACCTGCTATCCCACAGCCCCAGTCCCTTCCCAGAGGCTATTATCCCCCCACTGCTACTATAGGCACCATCTCTCCCTACTATACCTGCTATCCCACAGCCCCAGTCCCTTCCCAGAGGCTATTATCCCCCCACTGCTACTATAGGCACCATCTCTCCCTACTATACCTGCTATCCCACAGCCCCAGTCCCTTCCCAGAGGCTATTATCCCCCCACTGCTACTATAGGCACCATCTCTCCCTACTATACCTGCTATCCCACAGCCACAGTCCCTTCCCAGAGGCTATTATCCCACTGCTACTATAGGCACCATCTCTCCCTACTATACCTGCTATCCCACAGCCCCAGTCCCTTCCCAGAGGCTATTATCCCACTGCTACTATAGGCACCATCTCTCCCTACTATACCTGCTATCCCACAGCCCCAGTCCCTTCCCAGAGGCTATTATTCCCCCACTGCTACTATAGGCACCATCTCACATCCTAGAATTCAGACAGATATATGAATACTGGAAGTTGTAGTCCATCAGCCAAGCCAAATTTCATTTTTTTTTTTTACAAATGAAGACAAAAACATGTCGTTTTCTAATAAATAAATATTTCATCTTCAATAAATGATTCATTCGGCTGTGATGCAGGGAGGCACAGAGTGCATTGATTCATCATTCGGAGGGGGCTTTAAAGGGTAAATTGCAGAAACGTTACATGCGCTTGGGAGGGAATGCATTTAAGTAACCATTGTTTTCTTGCGCTGCAGTTACATCAGATCCGTTCCCTTATTAATGTGCATTTAGCCCTGTAAGTGGAACAGTAACTCTAGCAGCAGGATTTCTGCATTCCGTGGGAGCTGACCCGTGCCATCATTAGTATTTCATTTTCTGCTCAGCGTCAGTGATGGGATTAAAGGGATACTAGCATAGACTCGCAGCCTGCGCTATTAATAAAGTCTTATTTTAGTGCTTTTAGTGTCGGTTCTCTGAGCTCCGGCTGAGGCTGCTCTTTCTACTAAACAAACAGCAGAACAGAGCAAAGCGATGCCCAGAAATACAGGATCTATGGCTTTGGCACTATGGTACTTTATATCTGATGCCATAGGGTCTGTGTTGGGCAGAACAATAGGGTTAAATGCACCAAAATAGAGCGTTGATTTGGGCTGAATTTATACATTTTTTTTTTGGGAGAATGGATTTTATACCAAGACCTGGCAAGTTCAGTCACACTAATAAACTCAGGCTGAGTTATACAGGGAACTCTGAGTATCACTCATGTATTATAAGGGATAATGTACCCCCTACTGTAAATGATAAGGATATTAGCAGTCACTGAGGGGTTCTGTGCCCATATAAAGGCACAAGGCTGCAGGCTGAGTTATACAGGGAACTCTGAGTATCACTCATGTATTATAAGGGATAATGTACCCCCTACTGTAAATGATAAGGATATTAGCAGTCACTGAGGGGTTCTGTGCCCATATAAAGGCACAAGACTGCAGGCTGAGTTATACAGGGAACTCTGAGTATCACTCATGTATTATAAGGGATAATGTACCCCCTACTGTAAATGATAAGGATATTAGCAGTCACTGAGGGGTTCTGTGCCCATATAAAGGCACAAGGCTGCAGGCTGAGTTATACAGGGAACTCTGAGTATCACTCATGTATTATAAGGGATAATGTACCCCCTACTGTAAATGATAAGGATATTAGCAGTCACTGAGGGGTTCTGTGCCCATATAAAGGCACAAGGCTGCAGGCTGAGTTATACAGGGAACTCTGAGTATCACTCATGTATTATAAGGGATAATGTACCCCCTACTGTAAATGATAAGGATATTAGCAGTCACTGAGGGGTTCTGTGCCCATATAAAGGCACAAGGCTGCAGGCTGAGTTATACAGGGAACTCTGAGTATCACTCATGTATTATAAGGGATAATGTGGAATGATGTGGTGTAAAATTACAGCCCCTGACAATATCTTGCCTTACTATACACACTATCCCACAATTACAGCGATGTAATCTTGCCTTAATATACACAGTTGATTCCATTTTGCTTTATACATCTTTGCACAGTAACAGTCTGTCCCTGGACATCACCTTTCCTTACTATACACTCCATTTCATAGTTGCAGCCCAAGCAATAGTGCAATATAAACCATGAGGGCCACTATCAGTGGGTACAGAGGGTTAGGGGGCCCCAAACAACATGAAGGTGCAATACACCCCCCCCCCCATACCTTTCTGCATTCTGGTTTCCCTTGGTGGCTGGGTCTGTGCCTCTTTCTGGATGTGAACTATGAAGCTGAACAAATCAAATAATGGTGCTGTTCATTCACAGTCAGTGAAGTAATTAAGACATGAAAAACCTATATCTGCCGCATCAAATGAGGGGCTGGCTACGGGGGCGAGAGATTAATGGTACGGCCGGAGCTGGGCGCCTCATTTATGGTTTCCCTCACCCCGTGCCCCCCATGCTGTTCAGATAAACACAATTAAACACTAAAGGCTCCATTCATTCCTATGGGGCTGCTAGCCTACTGACCAGCCTACTGACCCCCGCAGCCAAAAACTATTGCTCTGTGAGGCTATAATTTGATTGCTACCTTTTATGATTTATCTTTCTTTTCAGCCCCTCTCCTATTCATGTTCCAATTTTTCTTTAAAGCCACTGCCTGGTTGCTAGGGTAATTTGAACCCTAGCAACCAGATACTTGCTGAAATTGCAAAAAATTAAAAATGAAGACCAATTGCAATTTGCCTTAGGGTTAGGGTTTCTTGGACCCTAACCCTAACCCAAACTCTACATCATACTAAAAGTTAAGGCAGTTGCCATGTGATCTCTGAGGGAGCACACAGCCCATCACTAAATGGTGGCTCTAGGAAAAAATATATAAAATGGCAATATTTACAGATATATATTGAGATTCTTTAATAAGTCACTTATAGGCCAGTAAGTCTGACCCAGCCAGATGCTGTTTTAGGTCAGGTCATGTCCCTCCCAGCTTTTTGGTATGGAATTATAAACACAACGGGATCATTGCTGGTTCAGCCAGTAGAATCTTCTCATAATCTGGAGAAATAGAAAAAAGGAAACCAAACAAGTGGTTGTGTTCAAACTGGAGGGCAAAAAAGGGTATGATCCACCACTATGTCTCTGATCAATGATCAGTATTTGCTGTACTGCTGAAAACTGAGACCCTTGGAAGATACTCCTGGCCAGTGAGTGATCATTGTGTCATTGTTTAAGAGAAATAAAGGACAAGCCTTACTTGTATGTAAGCAGATGAATGAAAGTAAGTGGGATGAAGGTTAGGGTATCCCATATCCCTTAAGGTGGCCATACACGGGCAGATCCGTGCGCTTGGCGATGTCGCCAAGCGAGCGGATCTTCACCCGATATCCCCACCTACGGGTGGCGATATCGGGGAGGCATGTCGGTGAATTCAATCGTTTGGCCGTGGGGCCAAACAATCGAATTCTGCAAGCGGCAATGGGGCAGTCGGTTCGTCGGTCCCCGATCCGACGGGATTTTCTAACCTGGCCGACCGATATTTGGCCAATTTCAGGGCAGATATCGGTCAGCCAGTCCGATCGTTTCTGCCCCTACACGGGCCGATAAGCTGCCGAGTCGGTCCAAGGGACCCATATCGGCAGCTTCTATCGGCCCGTGTATGGGGTCCTTTATATAATCGTTGTTAGTCAAGAACAAGGAACATTGTCGTATCTGGAAGGATGATAAGTCAACTTTAAACATGATAGTGATCCCCTAGTGACATCTGATAATGAATACTGAAGGCTTCACAACCCATCGGCAGTAACTAGTGAAGCAGCTCTATTTGCTGTGGGAATATCTACACTCAAACAGCTGGAAACGGGTCAGTAGCTGGAAAGCACGATGTGCCAAGGTCGCTCCTTACAAGCTAATCTCCGATGAGAGATTCTCCTTTCCAAGGATTATGCCATTGAAATTCTCACTGGGAATTGTCACAAATTCAGTAATATTAGGGCAAAAAATACTGTGGCTGTAATCAGCCTAGAGAATCTGAAAGTATCAGTGCGTATCCAGGCAAAAGGGAAGCTGCAAGTGATGGCTCTTCTACCATATGGCAGGGATCCCCAACCTTTTATACCCATGAAAAAGTGTTGGGGAGCAACACAAGCATGGAAAAAAGTTCCTGGAGGTGCCAATAAGAGCTGTAATTGGCTATTTGGTAGCCCCTATGTGGACTGGTGGCCTATTGAAGGCTCTGTTTGGCTTTACACTAGGGTTTTATGCAACCAAAACTTGCCTCCAAGCCAGAAACTCAAAAATAAGCACCTACTGCAGATGCAGGTCCATCAAGCTCTTCAACTCTCATATCAGCAAACCCATTCTTTATAGACCTCACTGTGTGGGGAGAGACTGATGGTCATGAAACAGATAAGGGCCTTCCCAAAGTAGGAGGCACAGACTTGCACAATATGTTATCCTGTGGGGCAGCGGCGGCTGTTTTGGCGATGATGAGTATGGTTTAAACAGCCAACCCAATAAATACAAGAGGAGTCCACACACTTTTGCCCGTGCAGAGCAGATATTATTTCATGTACAGACAAATCTAAGGCAAGGCCTTGAGCACAGAAATATCAAAGGTCTAGGGAAACATTGACTTTCCATATTTACTTGCTCTTTGCCCTTACGCCCTTTAATAAATATCACATCAAATAAGTCTTTAAACAGAACAAAACAGCAGTTACCGTTGGTCTGACCCTCAGGGACGCCCTCAGCAAAGCGCCGTTTTTATCGATATATGGTTCAATCAGTTTTTTTTCTTTCAAATTTGTTTTTGTTTAATCATTGATCACAACAGATATCATTTGATGGAATCATTTTATGATGATCTGAGATTCATTCATGTTCGTCGGCTCCGTGGATACCAACGTGTATCCGCCGCTGTTTATGAACTGACAGTTTCAATTTAAGAAGCAAATCATTTCTTGTGCAAGAGTCCATTGCAGACATTGCTCATTTTCGGGGTGCTGTGGCTTTTCTCTGGGGGTCAGTATTGTGGCCTGACGGGGGATGGGTAGGGACCATCATCTGCCTGCCTCTCATGAATACAGTGCTGCTGAATGCCAGTATTTCTGTATTCATGGGGGAGCCCATCAGGTCTGGACTGAAATTCAAATAGGCCCTGGTACTCCAAGTGCACTGAGGCACAAATAGCCCCCACCATGCCAATAAATAGTGACTGTCTGAGGCATCTTCCAGCAGCCCCTATAACATTTGGTAGAATCGACAGATTGCCACCCATAGGTCTCTATGCTCTGCGCACCCCTTCTTACCCCCCATCTGTTCCAAGTTCCTGGTTCATAACAGTTATTAGAACTGATTCACTAAAGTGCGTTAATTTTTATCGCACGCTTTTTTGTGTTAAAATAGTACTACAGTATCACCGCGTGATCGCGTTGTCGCACATCGCATGCGTTAATATGCGCGCCGAAATAACACTAACGCATGATTCACAAACACTTAGACGCGCTAAATATCGCATTAGTCTGTGCGAAAATTAACCCCTATTTGGGGCAGGCGGTAATTATAGAAAAGTACAGTTAATGAGCTTTTGGAAACACAATATGGACTTTGCAGTGGGATTTATTCAAGTCTGTGTTGGCCCCAGAGTGATGCAGCCGCCAGTTTGCAGGGAAATGCGCATTTTCAGTACAGTAGTTTTCCGCAAGTATTGGCGTGTATGGCTAATATGGCGTGCGTATATTCGCACGACTATTTCTAAGCAGTGACTATTTATACACGGCGACTATTTATACGCGGCGACTATTTATACGCGGGGCGTTGATAGGCGCGTAGAAAATCTTCGCAACTAAAATAACTCATGCAGTATCGCGCGTAAATTAACGCAAGTATGCTTTTAGTGAATCGTGCGTTGTCGTGAAAAATTAGACGCGCTAAAAATTTTACCGCATGCTATACATACCACACGCTCTAATGCTGTTCATAATGGGCAATTCATAGTAGCCAAACCATCTATAGCAGTGGTCTCCAACCTTTTTTGCGCCATGGACCGGTTTCAAGCAAGACAATTTTTCCGAGGACCAGGGGTGGTGGGTATAGACCTGAGCTTGTTTCCCTGCAACTAGATGCCCCCAGCTCTCTTGCTCTTATTACTCCCACCTAAGTGGTAACATCTCCTGACGCTTAAGTACTTTGGTCCTTTTTGTGATCAGTAGAAAGCTCCCTGGGCTTCGCATAGCTGTTGTCATGGAGTTGGGATCACAGATAATTGGGACCTGAGGTGGCCCAGTTTAGCACAGCCCATGGCCCGGCACCGGTCCCTGGCCTCAGTGGTTGGGGACCCCTGATCGATAAGTTTTTGAAAAAGCACAGTATCCAAGGCTATTGTGATACTAATATCTACTGTAAGTATTAGTGTTTGTATATATAGTTTATGTATGTGAGTGTATAGATAGGTAAGTATAGGTTTGAGTGTGTTGGGTTTACTTGGAAGGGTTGAACTTGATGGACTATGGTCTTTTTTCAACCCTATGTAACTATAGGATGCACATTTATTCAGTAAAGGAAACCAACAAAAAAACTGCAGAACAGAAAATGCGGAAGAAACTGCATTACCAGATGCAGAACAATCCAACACATGAAACTAAGCCAACACTCCTCAAACCTATTGTGAAAGCTCAGTGGGATTATGAAAATGTAGAATCAGGCGGAGACGGGTTATCCTTCAAACTAAGCGCGTTTGGTAAAGGGAAGAATGGAGTTTATGAGTTCTGCTGCAGAGCCGTCTATCAGATTACAGCGAGGGCTGTGAATTGTGTTGCACAGGGGAAGGGAAATACAAGTCCCGCGGGGGATTCTGATTTCTGAGTGGTAAAAAAGGCAATGGGAGAGGAAAGGACGGCTACATCCATCTGGGCAATAGACTCCCATATATTCCCCATCTTTCATTTGTTTCTATTTACCTGCTATAATGTGTTTTTTTTTATTAACCAATATAAGTTATGATATATGATACGGGTATGGGATCCCTTATCCAGAAACCCGTTATCCAGAAAGCTCCAAATTACAGAAGCGCGTCTCCCATAGACTCCATTTTAATCAAATAATTCAGAATTTTAAAACTGACTTGCCTTTCCCTCTCTGTAATAATAAAACAGTACCTGTACTTGATCCCAACTAAGATATAATTACCCCTTATTGGGGGCAGAACAGCCCTATTGGGTTTATTTCATGGTTAAATGATTCCCTTTTCTCTGTAATAATAAAACAGTACCTGTACTTGATCCCAACTAAGATATAATTACCCCTTATTGGGGGCAGAACAGCCCTATTGGGTTTATTTCATGGTTAAATGATTCCCTTTTCTCTGTAATAATAAAACAGTACCTGTACTTGATCCCAACTAAGATATAATTACCCCTTATTGGGGCAGAACAGCCCTATTGGGTTTATTTCATGGTTAAATGATTCCCTTTTCTCTGTAATAATAAAACAGTACCTGTACTTGATCCCAACTAAGATATAATTACCCCTTATTGGGGCAGAACAGTCCTATTGGGTTTATTTCATGGTTAAATGATTCACTTTTCTCTGTAGTAATAATAAAACAGTACCTGTACTTGATCCCATCTAAGATATAATTACCCCTTATTGGGGGCAGAACAATCCTATTGGGTTTATTTAATGGTTAAATGATTCCCTTTTCTCTGTAATAATAAAACAGTAACTGTACTTGATCCCAACTAAGATATAATTACCCCTTATTGGGGCAGAACAGCCCTATTGGGTTTATTTAATGGTTAAATGATTCCCTTTTCTCTGTAATAATAAAACAGTACCTGTACTTGTTTCCCCTGTTTGTTCTGATTTACAATCAAGATTAAAGGGTAAACATTGATCTCCACTGCTCATTCAGCAATTTTAGCCGAGAATGCATTCTTTTTAGGATCAAGGTTTTTCGTTCCTTTCAAAAACTGTCGGTGGTGCTAAAAATGACCCCATTCAATATAAATTCTCTTGTTGTTCCAAGTGAATACATTAACAGTCATGTCTAGGATGCCAGTAAATATTTTATTTTACCTTTTTACATGGTTTCAAATGTTATGAATCCCTTTCGTTCAGCTGTTAATGGTCAAGTGTTTGTATGTGTGTGTGTGTGTTCACTTCTAAATAGCTAAATGGCAGAATCTGAGTGAAGCAAGCAGAGGTTACTCCTGTTTGATCAAATCTACAACCCAGGGTTAACAATGCCCCCTGCTGTAATATCTAAAAAAAAAATGCTACCAGTGTAACCTAACCATGCAAGTTCAATTACCTGTATAGACTTTACCCATTGCATAATGTCACATATGCCATTTTGTCACTGTGACCCCACTGGAAAACTGCTGGCTGAATTGTGGCCAGAAGATGATATTAGAAGGTCATTCTATTGTGAAGTAGAAAATTACTTTTCCTTTTGGACCAACTTGCATTTTATGAGAACAGGAATAACATTCAGCTTGGACGACAGGGAAACATGCCTCCACAGCCTTTATTTATAATGTAGAGCTGGTCCTTCAAAGGCCTGTGCCTCTGAGAACAGTAAGTCAGGAACCATTCGCTACTTGGATGCTGGGAGTCAGGGGAGGGATCTTGTGTCTCCGTCTCTTGTATGTAATTTAATTAGTGGGAGCCTGCACTTTGCCATCGCTGTGCTACTATAAATTACTAGGGTGACAATAAATCAAGGGGAGGAATGGGAAATCTTACAGAGAACAGGTCTCAGTGTAGCACTGTCAGGTTCTCCTAAAGGGATACTGAGAATAATGCCGGCTAGAAGAACTATAGCTAGAAGAACTATTGCTAGAAGAACTATAGCTAGAAGAACTATTGCTAGAAGAACTATAGCTAGAAGAACTATAGCTAGAAGAACTATTGCTAGAAGAACTATAGACAGAAGAACTATTGCTAGAAGAACTATTGCTAGAAGAACTATAGCTAGAAGAACTATTGCTAGAAGAACTATTGCTAGAAGAACTATAGCTAGAAGAACTATAGCTAGAAGAACTATAGCTAGAAGAACTATTGCTAGAAGAACTATAGCTAGAAGAACTATAGCTAGAAGAACTATTGCTAGAAGAACTATAGCTAGAAGAACTATAGCTAGAAGAACTATAGCTAGAAGAACTATTGCTAGAAGAACTATAGCTAGAAGAACTATAGCTAGAAGAACTATTGCTAGAAGAACTATAGCTAGAAGAACTATTGCTAGAAGAACTATAGCTAGAAGAACTATTGCTAGAAGAACTATAGCTAGAAGAACTATTGCTAGAAGAACTATAGCTAGAAGAACTATAGCTAGAAGAACTATAGCTAGAAGAACTATTGCTAGAAGAACTATAGCTAGAAGAACTATAACTAGAAGAACTATTGCTAGAAGAACTATTGCTTAGCACCAATCTTATTATCACTCTGCTCCAGAGAAGGAAGAAACGTTATGAATTTGTTGTTTGTAATAAACTTCTGGAAGCTGCAACTTGTTCGCATGCGAGCCAGCGCAAAACTCTCCTTGGCTACTAATCAGTTTGGGAGTCTAGAATAGGGTGACTTGCTTTTGTGTTCCACTGTCCCTTTGTCTAACATCCATAACTAAAGGTGAGAAGGAATCCTGATATCAGCCAAATCTTTTTGGCATAATTCAACCATAAGAATTCATCATGGTAACATCATCAGAATATTTACAATATCCTGCAGTGCAAACAGGGAAGGCTGCCCAGGGCTCTTGCAGAACAGTATTTTGTAAGGAGGAAGGCAATAGAAGATATAGTAGAGAAAGAAGGCAGCCGGGCAAGATGGCTATAGTAGAGCAAGACAGAATCAGTAGAGTAGGGTGTAGTTAGGGCAAGTTGCCAGCAAGGCAAGATTGTGAGAGTAGGGTTGGATGGTGACAGTAACATAGACATACGTCCATCAAGTTCAAACTTTTATGTCTATATATATAACCTGCCTAACTGCTAGTTGATCCAGAGGAAGGAAAAAACCTTCCTTACTCCGGTCCCTGGATCAACTTAACCTCCCATAGCTCCCATACCCCTGTATTCCTTCACTTGCTAAACGGCCATTCAACCCCTTCTTGTACCTATATAATGTATCAGCCAGTACGACTGGTTCAGGGAGGGAATTCCACAACTTGACATCTTTCTTCTAATCAGAATGGGTTCCCTTGTGCCTGCTGGAAGAGCCTACTGGTAAATGGAGTATTAGACAGATTATTAAACAATCCCCTTATATATTTATAGATAGTTATCATTTCCCCCCTTAAGCGCCTCTTCCCCAGTGTAAACAGACCCAACTTGGCCAGTCTTTCCCCATAACTGAGACTTTCCATACCCTTTACCAGTTTAGTTTTCTTTCTTTGGACCCTCTCTAATTCAATAATATCCCATTCAAGCACTTGAGACCAAAACTGCACAGCATATTCTTGTTTGCCCTGGCAGCTGCTGCCTGGCATTACTTGCTACAGACTCCAAGGTCCTTCTCCATTATGGATTTGCCTAGTGCTGTCCCATTAAAGGAGAAGGAAAAGTACAAACTAAGTAAGCTTTATCAGAAAGGTCTATGTAAATACAGCCATAAGCACTCACAGAAACGCTGCACTGACTTCTCTGAAAAAAGATTTCTTGTGTCTGTAATTCCTGTGCCAGAGACACACAGCTTTCTGATCTCTTCCTCTCTCCCCTCTCCTGCTCCCTCTTCCCTCAAAAATGCTAAGAACTCACTCCCCCCCCCCTTAGGAATGTGGATCTGAGCCAATCAGCAGGAAGCTGACTCATAGTCTTACTAACTGAGCATGTACAGGGGTCTGGGGGTCTGTGCAGGAGTGAGGCATTATGGGAACTTTCTTTACACAGCTCAGCGTTTTTTCTTCCTGTTTGGCTTCTGATCTTCTGAACAAGTGAAATATGGGGAGACTTAAGGGCACTATTGAGACAACTGAAGGTATGCCTGCAGCTTGAGATTAACTCTTTATTAGCCTTTCCTTCTCATTTAAGGGTATAAGTGGCTGCATAGTGTTACATCCCAGGTGCATGGCCTTACATTTATCCACATTAAATCTCATCTGCCACTTAGCTGCCCAGATTGCCAGTTGGCCAAGATCCTGCTGCAAGGTGCCACATCCTAGATGGAATCAATTGGGCTGCAGGGTTTTGTGTCACCTGATACATTACTTAGGGCGAGAGGGCACCAAGATGTGACATAAGGACGAGATAGTGACAGTAGGACAAGGTGATCACAGAAGGGCAAGACATCAGCAGGACAAGAAGGGTATGTTGGTATATAACGCTGCATATACATAATAGGCTACACAAAGTGTGTTAGTGCTGGGCCCGTGCTACCACAAACCTCACTCCTGGGCACCGGCAGTTTCATTTTGATGCCATTCAGGTCAGTAACCCCAGCATTTAGTAATGATAGTAATGATGAGTAGAGCCACATTTGCACAGGGATAACCTTGTTTGAGTTACTGACATGATGAACTCTGGTTTATGACGAGCCGGCTCCTAATCCAGGAGCCGCACAATCGCTGCTAATTTCATTGTAGCCCAAGACAAATAGGAAAGTAAATGGCTATTAAAGGATCTGTTCCCAGTGTAATGACTGGGGCAGGAAAGGCACACAGTAATGAGTTTATCTCCATTGCTTGGGTCTGTTTTATGCCACTCTCCCCTGGGATACCTAGGAAAGCACAAATAACCATTGTTTTTCATGTGATATTATCCTAATGCACATACACAGGCACCTATTTGCATTGTAGCCAACTGAGCTGCACCTTCATCTGCTGAATTTATTAAAATGATAGATTGTGGCTTATAATAACATTGCAACTGAGATAACAGAGCCAGTGGGCATTACTCAGGGCACAACGACTTAAGGCCCCCATACACGGGCCGATTCTAGCTGCCGATATGGGTCCCTTAGACAGATTCGGCAGCTAATCGGCCCGTGTATGGGCACTACCGACGGGCCTGCCCGACCGATATCTGGCCTGAAATTGGCCAGATCTCAATCGGTTGGGTTAGAAAATCTAGTCGGATCACATTGGCTCGTTGATGCGGTCCCCGGACCGACTTTTGCTATACCCGTCGTTATAATTTGATCGTTTGGCCCCAGGCCCCAAATTTTCTAATTTGTTTTTTTTTATGTCGGCGACTGAGTAAAACTGCTGGCTGGTTGCTATGGGTTATCTATGGGGGTGAATTGGTTTTCTTTGAAGAAAGTAAGATTTTATTCAATATTATTATATAAGGTGTATGTTTCCCTCCTCACAAATGCAATTACGCCCACGACTTTCATATCCCTTCCTAATCGCACAGGCAGGGGTAGATTTATTACGCAGTGTAAATAAGGGTTGATTCACTAAAGGTCGATAAGTTTTATCGCACTTTTTTGCGCATGATTCACAAACACTTAGGGGCTGATTTACTAAGACACGAATTCCGACCGAATTGGAAAAATTCCGATTGGAAAACGAACATTTTGCGACTTTTTCGTATTTTTTGCGATTTTTTCGGCGCCTTTACGATTTTTCGGAAATTATCGCGACTTTTTCGTTACCAATACGATTTGCGCGAAAAAACACGAGTTTTTCGTAGCCATTCCGAAAGTTGCAATTTTTTCGTAGCGTTAAAACTTGTGCGAAAAGTTGCGCTTTTTTTGTAGCGTTAAAACTTAAAAGGCGTGATGTTTTGCGCAAGTTTTAACACTACGAAAAAATGGCAACTTTTTGCGCAAGTTTTAACGCTACGAAAAAATCGCAACTTTCGGAATGGCTACGAAAAACTCGCATTTTTCCGCAAAAATTGTATTGGTAACGAAAAAGTCGCGATAATTTTCCGAAAAAATCGCAAAATAACGATCATTACGAAAAAAACGCAATCGGACACATTCGGCCCGTTCGTGAGTAAGTAAATGGGCCCCTAAGACGCACTAAATATCGCATTAGTCTGTGCGAAAGTTAACCCCTACTTGGGGCAGGTGGTAATTATAGAAAAGTGCAGTTCATGAGCTTTTGGCAACACAATATGGACTTTGCAGTGGGATTTATTCTGTCTGTGTTGGCTCCAGAGTGATGCAGCCGCCAGTTTGCAGGGAAATGGGCATTTTCAGAACAGTAGTTTTATGAACGTAATGGCGTGTATGGCTAATATGGCGTGCGTTTTTTCGCATTCGGCAACTATTTGTGCGCGATGTGTTGATTAGCGCGCGTTCTGTCAAATACCGCACGAAAATAGTCTTTGAGACGTAAATAACGCAAACAGCATCGCATCTAAATTAACGCAAATATACTTTTAGTGAATCATGCGTTACAACGCGAAAAATTAGACGCAATAACATTTTTACCGCATGCTATAAATAGCGCGCATTTTAACACACTTTAGTGAATAAGCCCTATAATGTGTTTTTCCTTAGAGCAACTTCCGCCATCAGTGGCAAATTTCGCATTCAGTGTAAAATACGCCTCGATTAATTGCCATTTATTTTACGCAGCTTTTTTCAGTGTCAATACTATTGATTATGGCTAGGGCGCACAGTGTGTTTTCATGTTGCATTTTTTGCAGATTTTTATGCCACGGGGCGCTAACAAGCCGACGCCCACTAGGCTACTCCATAATATACGTTTTTCTGCCAAAACACCTACAAAACTCCATTCCATAGATCAATAGGGGATCTGAATGGTAACTGATACACTATGCTGAAATATACTGCATATTTGCAAAATGGCGGCAAAACTCTCGCGAGTTGGCTCGGCACAAGTAATTTTCGTGCCATAATTACGTTACATAATGACGCCGGGCCACCTTACCTCTCTACATTTGGCTGAGAAAATCATCCGCAGCACATTGTTTTTTTAGTGTGTTTATGCTCGAATGCGTGTTTTTAAAAACGCCCCCTGCGCCCGTAGCACTACCATGCTGAATGAGCCGTATCCCTGAGCGTATCTCTAGGGCACTGCCGCCATGCATCACAGGAGTCGGGATATTAGAAGCCATAAAGGAACAGAACTATTTTTATATTGTAATTTCCAAATCTGTCCCCAGATAACAGTAGGAAATGATTGGCTGAATATATTGTGGGTTATAACGCTGCGGATTCACGGGCGAGTAGGGAAGGGCTGGAGGAGATAATAGGGCTCACGTAGTCCCACACAGAGAGGGAAAGGATTCTCATTGGATAACTGTTCTTAAATAGTGATGGGCAACATTTTTTGCCAGGCATGGATTCATGGTGAATTTCCGTGTCTTGCCATTTTTTGGATTTCTTCACGGGCAAAATTCACTGCAGCAAATTTTTCTTGACACATGGTCGCGCCGAATATTGCCACGGTGAATTTTGCAAAATTCACACTTTTTTTTGGCAGGCATGGATTTGCAGCGAATTTTCCACATTTCGCCATTGGCAAATTGTTTCCCAAAACAAATTCGATGCACGTAAAAAAAAGAGTTGCGGTCACGTCAAATTGGGCGCAGTCGCATCAAAAATGGGCACGGTCGCATTAAAAAATAGGCTGCGTCACTTAAAAAACGTGGACGACAAAAAAAGACGCGAGCGACAAAAAATTGTGCTACAAATGCATTTCGCAAATTTTGTTGCTGTTTCGCAAATTTTATGGCTAAGCGAAACGGGACAGATTCGCTCATCACTATTCTTAAAAGCAAATAAACTTTAAACATTAAAATGGTTTATTTTGTGTTTTACGGTTTCTGTACCAGCCCTTTAGCAGGGAGGATCTGTGCCCCCAAATATGCCCCAGTAGCCCCCCATCTTCTTCTCTGCTGATTCCCAGCACATGTGCTGCTGTCACTTACTGAGCTTAGGGACCCACTCACTATATACTGTATATATAGAATATAAATGTCACAGTATAACCTGAGCTTAGGGGCCCACTCACTATATACTGTATATATACACTATAAATGTCACAGTATAACCTGAGCTTAGGGGCCCACTCACTATATACTGTATATATACACTATAAATGTCACAGTATAACCTGAGCTTAGGGGCCCACTCACTATATACTGTATATATAGAATATAAATGTCACAGTATAACCTGAGCTTAGGGGCCCACTCACTATATACTGTATATATACACTATAAATGTCACAGTATAACCTGAGCTTAGGGGCCCACTCACTATATACTGTATATATAGAATATAAATGTCACAGTATAACCTGAGCTTAGGGGCCCACTCACTATATACTGTATATATACAATATAAATGTCACAGTATAACCTGAGCTTAGGGACCCACTCACTATATACTGTATATATAGAATATAAATGTCACAGTATAACCTGAGCTTAGGGACCCACTCACTATATACTGTATATATAGAATATAAATGTCACAGTATAACCTGAGCTTAGGGGCCCACTCACTATATACTGTATATATACAATATAAATGTCACAGTATAACCTGAGCTTAGGGACCCACTCACTATATACTGTATATATAGAATATAAATGTCACAGTATAACCTGAGCTTAGGGGCCCACTCACTATATACTGTATATATACACTATAAATGTCACAGTATAACCTGAGCTTAGGGGCCCACTCACTATATACTGTATATATACACTATAAATGTCACAGTATAACCTGAGCTTAGGGGCCCACTCACTATATACTGTATATATACACTATAAATGTCACAGTATAACCTGAGCTTAGGGGCCCACTCACTATATACTGTATATATACACTATAAATGTCACAGTATAACCTGAGCTTAGGGGCCCACTCACTATATACTGTATATATACACTATAAATGTCACAGTATAACCTGAGCTTAGGGACCCACTCACTATATACTGTATATATAGAATATAAATGTCACAGTATAACCTGAGCTTAGGGGCCCACTCACTATATACTGTATATATAGAATATAAATGTCACAGTATAACCTGAGCTTAGGGGCCCACTCACTATATACTGTATATATACACTATAAATGTCACAGTATAACCTGAGCTTAGGGGCCCACTCACTATATACTGTATATATACAATATAAATGTCACAGTATAACCTGAGCTTAGGGGCCCACTCACTATATACTGTATATATACACTATAAATGTCACAGTATAACCTGAGCTTAGGGGCCCACTCACTATATACTGTATATATAGAATATAAATGTCACAGTATAACCTGAGCTTAGGGGCCCACTCACTATATACTGTATATATACACTATAAATGTCACAGTATAACCTGAGCTTAGGGGCCCACTCACTATATACTGTATATATAGAATATAAATGTCACAGTATAACCTGAGCTTAGGGGCCCACTCACTATATACTGTATATATAGAATATAAATGTTACAGTATAACCTGAGCTTAGGGGCCCACTCACTATATACTGTATATATACAATATAAATGTCACAGTATAACCTGAGCTTAGGGACCCACTCACTATATACTGTATATATAGAATATAAATGTCACAGTATAACCTGAGCTTAGGGACCCACTCACTATATACTGTATATATAGAATATAAATGTCACAGTATAACCTGAGCTTAGGGGCCCACTCACTATATACTGTATATATACAATATAAATGTCACAGTATAACCTGAGCTTAGGGACCCACTCACTATATACTGTATATATAGAATATAAATGTCACAGTATAACCTGAGCTTAGGGGCCCACTCACTATATACTGTATATATACACTATAAATGTCACAGTATAACCTGAGCTTAGGGGCCCACTCACTATATACTGTATATATACACTATAAATGTCACAGTATAACCTGAGCTTAGGGGCCCACTCACTATATACTGTATATATACACTATAAATGTCACAGTATAACCTGAGCTTAGGGACCCACTCACTATATACTGTATATATACAATAGAAATGTCACAGTATAACCTGAGCTTAGGGACCCACTCACTATATACTGTATATATAGAATATAAATGTCACAGTATAACCTGAGCTTAGGGACCCACTCACTATATACTGTATATATACAATATAAATGTCACAGTATAACCTGAGCTTAGGGGCCCACTCACTATATACTGTATATATACAATAGAAATGTCACAGTATAACCTGAGCTTAGGGACCCACTCACTATATACTGTATATATAGAATATAAATGTCACAGTATAACCTGAGCTTAGGGGCCCACTCACTATATACTGTATATATACACTATAAATGTCACAGTATAACCTGAGCTTAGGGGCCCACTCACTATATACTGTATATATACAATATAAATATCACAGTATAACCTGAGCTTAGGGACCCACTCACTATATACTGTATATATAGAATATAAATGTCACAGTATAACCTGAGCTTAGGGACCCACTCACTATATACTGTATATATAGAATATAAATGTCACAGTATAACCTGAGCTTAGGGACCCACTCACTATATACTGTATATATAGAATATAAATGTCACAGTATAACCTGAGCTTAGGGACCCACTCACTATATACTGTATATATAGAATATAAATGTCACAGTATAACCTGAGCTTAGGGACCCACTCACTATATACTGTATATATAGAATATAAATGTCACAGTATAACCTGAGCTTAGGGGCCCACTCACTATATACTGTATATATACACTATAAATGTCACAGTATAACCTGAGCTTAGGGGCCCACTCACTATATACTGTATATATACACTATAAATGTCACAGTATAACCTGAGCTTAGGGGCCCACTCACTATATACTGTATATATAGAATAGAAATGTCACAGTATAACCTGAGCTTAGGGGCCCACTCACTATATACTGTATATATAGAATAGAAATGTCACAGTATAACCTGAGCTTAGGGGCCCACTCACTATATACTGTATATATAGAATAGAAATGTCACAGTATAACCTGAGCTTAGGGGCCCACTCACTATATACTGTATATATAGAATAGAAATGTCACAGTATAACCTGAGCTTAGGGGCCCACTCACTATATACTGTATATATAGAATAGAAATGTCACAGTATAACCTGAGCTTAGGGGCCCACTCACTATATACTGTATATATAGAATAGAAATGTCACAGTATAACCTGAGCTTAGGGGCCCACTCACTATATACTGTATATATACACTATAAATGTCACAGTATAACCTGAGCTTAGGGACCCACTCACTATATACTGTATATATAGAATATAAATGTCACAGTATAACCTGAGCTTAGGGACCCACTCACTATATACTGTATATATAGAATATAAATGTCACAGTATAACCTGAGCTTAGGGACCCACTCACTATATACTGTATATATAGAATATAAATGTCACAGTATAACCTGAGCTTAGGGACCCACTCACTATATACTGTATATATAGAATAGAAATGTCACAGTATAACCTGAGCTTAGGGACCCACTCACTATATACTGTATATATAGAATATAAATGTCACAGTATAACCTGAGCTTAGGGACCCACTCACTATATACTGTATATATACACTATAAATGTCACAGTATAACCTGAGCTTAGGGACCCACTCACTATATACTGTATATATAGAATATAAATGTCACAGTATAACCTGAGCTTAGGGGCCCACTCACTATATACTGTATATATAGAATATAAATGTCACAGTATAACCTGAGCTTAGGGACCCACTCACTATATACTGTATATATAGAATAGAAATGTCACAGTATAACCTGAGCTTAGGGACCCACTCACTATATACTGTATATATAGAATATAAATGTCACAGTATAACCTGAGCTTAGGGGCCCACTCACTATATACTGTATATATAGAATAGAAATGTTACAGTATAACCTGAGCTTAGGGACCCACTCACTATATACTGTATATATACACTATAAATGTCACAGTATAACCTGAGCTTAGGGACCCACTCACTATATACTGTATATATAGAATAGAAATGTCACAGTATAACCTGAGCTTAGGGGCCCACTCACTATATACTGTATATATACACTATAAATGTCACAGTATAACCTGAGCTTAGGGACCCACTCACTATATACTGTATATATAGAATAGAAATGTCACAGTATAACCTGAGCTTAGGGGCCCACTCACTATATACTGTATATATACACTATAAATGTCACAGTATAACCTGAGCTTAGGGACCCACTCACTATATACTGTATATATACACTATAAATGTCACAGTATAACCTGAGCTTAGGGACCCACTCACTATATACTGTATATATACACTATAAATGTCACAGTATAACCTGAGCTTAGGGACCCACTCACTATATACTGTATATATAGAATAGAAATGTCACAGTATAACCTGAGCTTAGGGACCCACTCACTATATACTGTATATATAGAATAGAAATGTCACAGTATAACCTGAGCTTAGGGGCCCACTCACTATATACTGTATATATACACTATAAATGTCACAGTATAACCTGAGCTTAGGGGCCCACTCACTATATACTGTATATATACACTATAAATGTCACAGTATAACCTGAGCTTAGGGGCCCACTCACTATATACTGTATATATAGAATATAAATATCACAGTATAACCTGAGCTTAGGGACCCACTCACTATATACTGTATATATAGAATAGAAATGTTACAGTATAACCTGAGCTTAGGGACCCACTCACTATATACTGTGTATATACAATGTAAAACCATACAAGACTAATTAGTTATTAATTCGTATAAACATTACATGGCAGCTCAGAAACCAGTGCAGTTAGCATCAGAATATAATAATCACCCCTGTAGCATCAGCTTCTATGACAGACGAACCTCATTTTCTCAGTGATAGTTTCCCACAATCCCTAAGCTTAGTTTTCAACAGCAGCCCAGAGCCCACTGAGCATGTGCAGTGCCACTGACACACAGGGACTTAACCAGGGTTGCTAATTCTATCCACATATTGAAGCCACATCCTGCATGGCTAGTTAACACTTAATTTAGAGGCATGCTACCTGGCTGCACATAAATCAGTTCAGTCTGCAGCATGCATCAAAATTTATTGCTAATTAGCGATGCAGGATGCGGATTTAATTATCTTTTAAATGTCTATGTATGTCAGTATGTATGTATATCTTTATAAAGTTCTACTTATGTACGCAGCGCTGTACAGTAGGATACATTAATACAAACAGGGGGTTATTAAGATAATAATAGATAAATATACAGTATAACAATAAATACAAATAAATACAAGGTACAGTTGCAATAAGAGTCAGAAACAAGATGAAGGAGGTCCCTGCCCCGTAGAGCTTACAATCTATATGGGAGGGTAACTAACAGACACAAATAGGCAAATGTAAGTGCTGTAGGTCACAGTGGGTGACACTACAATATAAGTGCCAGTTCCCAGATCAGGTGCTGGGCGAGTGCTCCAATAGGGAGTCTTTAAGTTTTGATTTAAAAAGACTGAGGGAGGAAATCAGGGAGGGCATTCCCAATGTGAGGGGCAGCAGGGCAGAAAGGGTTAAGGCAGGAAACAGCAGTAGTAGTTGGGGACGCAGCCAAACGATTGCTCTGTAAGGAACGAAGGAGTCGGCCTGGAACGTACGGGGACACAAGGGAAGAGATGTAGTGAGGAGCAGAGGAATGGGGGGAAGGTTAAGAGAAGGAGTTTGTACACTATTCTTTATTTAATAGGAAACCACGATAAGGACTTTTTGAAGAACTATGAAGATTCTCATTCATCCAGATCATGATATACAGCAGGGATCCCCAACCTTTCTTACTCGTGAGCCACAGTCAAATGTAAAAAGACTTGGGGAGCAACACAAGCACCATAAAAGTTCATGGAGGTGCCAAATAAGGGCTGTGATTGGCTATTAGGGGCCTATATGCACCCTATCAGCTTACAGGGTAGGAAATCTTGTTTTGATTCAACCAAAACTTGCCCCCAAGTCAGGAATTCAAAAATAACTCCCTGGTTTGGGGGCACTGAGAGCAACATCCAAGGGGTTGGGGAGCAACATGTTCCCCCTGAGCCACTGGTTGGGGATCACTGATATACAGTATCTAGTAGAATTAAGTCTAAAACAATTGGAGTTTTTCCTTGAAAACGTTTCAGCTCTCTTTCAAATGATGGTGGGGCTCCAGCGTCAGATGTTGTGAAGCAGCAAAGTGAACCCAGATACAAATATATGTCTCAAAAAATGAATTACAATAAGTACAATAAGTTGAGTATATATAGAACAAAGGATAAATAGAAAAATTTTTGTCTGAAGGGTTAATGTCCCCTTTAATAGGCCAAGCCCTGTTCCCCACATCCTTGGCTGCTCAAGCCGTGACCGAGAATCTCCGCAGGGAAACCATAGAGCAGTTTCACCTTCATTTTGTGCTTCTTGTCTCCCTGCCAAAGGGCAGCATTCTGCAGCTTGGCCCATTACTGCGCAGGGAAACATAAGCACCCTGTAAGAGCACCCACTGGCGAGAACGTACAGCGCAGACGCCCTGAGCAAAATGCTCCCCATTCATTTCTCTTACCCAGTACATTAGTTTACATTGTGCTCCCAGAAAGGGCTCGTTGGAGTAGATGTAAGCGGCACAAGCACAGAATGGGCTCATTTTACACCCCACTGGGTTCCCTGCTGCGCCCGAGGCCAAGTACACGGAGCTGCTCTGCTCACAGGTTACACGCGCTTACCCTTTATTTTCAGTTTTTCAAGCCCCGATTGTTTGTTTTCCAGGCTGAAAAATGTAACTAGGTTTTTTTACTTGCTCGGGAATTCAGGTAAAAAGTGGAACAACTTCCAGAAACATGAAGGTTTTTATATCAACAGATCTGGAGGTGAAACCTGCTTAGGGGTCATACCGTTCTACTTCTACACTGTGCCATTATATACCGGGGACATTGTGCCATTATATACCGGGGACACTGTGCCATTATATACCGGGGACACTGTGCCACTATATACCGGGGACACTGTGCCATTATATACCGGGGACACTGTGCCATTATATACCGGGGACACTGTGCCACTATATACCGGGGACACTGTGCCATTATATACCGGGGACACTGTGCCATTATATACCGGGGACACTGTGCCATTATATACCGGGGACACTGTGCCATTATACACCGGGGACACTGTGCCATTATATACCGGGGACACTGTGCCACTATATACCGGGGACACTGTGCCATTATATACCGGGGACACTGTGCCACTATATATTGGGGACACTGTGCCACTATATACCGGGGACACTGTGCCACTATATACCGGGGACACTGTGCCACTATATACTGGGGACACTGTGCCACTATATACTGGGGACACTGTGCCACTATATACCGGGGACATTGTGCGATTATATACCGGGGGCACTGTGCCACTATATACCGGGGACACTGTGCCACTATATACTGGGGACACTGTGCCACTATATACTGGGGACACTGTGCCACTATATACTGGGGACACTGTGCCACTATATACTGGGGACACTGTGCCATTATATACTGGGGACACTGTGCCACTATATACTGGGGACACTGTGCCATTATATACCGGGGACACTGTGCCATTATATACCGGGGACACTGTGCCACTATATATTGGGGACACTGTGCCACTATATACTGGGGACACTGTGCCACTATATACTGGGGACACTGTGCCACTATATACTGGGGACACTGTGCCACTATATACTGGGGACACTGTGCCACTATATACTGGGGACACTGTGCCATTATATACTGGGGACACTGTGCCATTATATAGTGGAGACACTGTAATCTAATCATAAAATACCAGGGACACTGTACCATTATATATTGGGATGGGAATGCTGTGCCATTATATACAGGGATTATTGTGCCATTACTTACCGGGGACACTGTGTCACTGTTGCCACTTTGCCTCTGTATGGGTACTATGCGTGTTGCATTTTAAATGTAATGTTCATACATGGGCCACTAATACTCTAGTAACCATAACCTTGAGTTGACGTGTTGCTATGCATTAGGAGATACCATGGCATTCAATGCTTGGGTCACTGTGCCCAACTCTGCTAAAAGCATCTTAATTGATTGCTAATTAGCCGGCTAATTGTGTGTCTGGATCTAAAAGGGGTGAGGTGACAATTCCATTGGAGTCAGCTGAGCAGAGAAGCTCATCAGTTGGACTGTGCAGATCAAGCCGACGGCGAGATAGATACAGATCTATATACAATGATTGTGCATCTATATGAAAGGGGAATTCCGGCTTTCGAACCAAAATTAGTTAAAGAGCCCCACACAGAAACCCCTAACCTATCACTGTAATCTGTTCAAAAAAAGTAGGAATAAATACCATTTTATATGCTGAAATCCAGCTGCAAAACAGTTCTTCTCTTTCTGCATCATTTGAAATCCTGGCAGGGGAGGAGGGACTAAAACACTGATGTTACATATTCTAACTACTTCTTCACAGCTTACAGACAGCATGCAGGAACTACATAACCCACAATGCATTGCACTGGGATGTTCCTTTCCTTATTGACATCACATGTGCAGCAGGGAATTGTGGGATTGGGAGGAGGCAGGCTGAAGGCAGGCTGAGGGCAGGCGACTACTGTTACATTATATTTGAGTCACAAAGTAGTCAGCCAGATCAGCAGGGGAACAGGGGGCGGGGCTTAGGGAACTGTTCCAAACCATATTACAGGTATGGGATCCCTTATCCAGAAACCCGTTATCCAGAAAGTTCCGAATTACAGAAAGGCCATCTCCAATAGACTCCATTATAAGCAAATAATTCTAATTTTTAAAAATGATTTCCTTTTTCTCTGTAATAAAACAGTACCTGTACTTGATCCCAACTAAGATATAATTACCCCTTATTGGGGGCAGAACAGCCCTATTGGGTTTATTTCATGGTTAAATGATTCCCTTTTCTCTGTAATAATAAAACAGTACCTGTACTTGATCCCAACTAAGATATAATTACCCCTTATTGGGGCAGAACAGTCCTATTGGGTTTATTTAATGGTTAAATGATTCCCTTTTCTCTGTAATAAAACAGTACCTGTACTTGATCCCAACTAAGATATAATTACCCCTTATTGGGGGCAGAACAGCCCTATTGGGTTTATTTCATGGTTAAATGATTCCCTTTTCTCTGTAATAATAAAACAGTACCTGTACTTGATCCCAACTAAGATATAATTACCCCTTATTGGGGCAGAACAGTCCTATTGGGTTTATTTAATGGTTAAATGATTCCCTTTTCTCTGTAATAATAAAACAGTACCTGTACTTGATCCCAACTAAGATATAATTACCCCTTATTGGGGCAGAACAGCCCTATTGGGTTTATTTAATGGTTAAATGATTCCCTTTTCTCTGTAATAATAAAACAGTACCTGTACTTGATCCCAACTAAGATATAATTACCCCTTATTGGGGCAGAACAGCCCTATTGGGTTTATTTCATGGTTAAATGATTCCCTTTTCTCTGTAATAATAAAACAGTACCTGTACTTGGTCCCAACTAAGCTATCAAAAAACAGTAGTGTTTGGGATGACTTCCCCTTTAATTAACTCAGGTCAGGACGGCACTGACAAAATGTGCAGAGGACTTTAACGCTGGCCATGCTGGAATGCATAGCAGTAGATAAGTGCCCTATGAATGGAGTTGCTAAACTGAGAATTTATTCCTATGTAATTAGATGTAATTAGACATAAACATTACAGGGGTGAAAACTCAGATCCCCTTTAATGACTGATTAGTATGCAGGTGATTTATTTTGCACAGTTTGGACTGAACCGAAGGCGGAGTTAATCCCCAGAGAACCCGTCGGCCCATTATCTCCCATCCCAGGTTTTACACTGCGCAGGAGGCTGGGACGGCTGCTCTGATGTGATGGATGGAGGAGCCAAGGGGGTTATGGAAATCCAATGGCTTTTAATGTTCATTAACAGCTTTCAAAGTAACTGGACTCTAATGATTAATTAGACTCATTACATGTTGGTAAAACAGCCCCCCGGGAGTGTCTCAACCTCCATTGAGTTCACTTGCGCATAAAGATACTCCGTGCCTCAGTACTGAAGTCATGAAATCGATGTGCATAGCTACTGGGCGCCACTAAATCCTAGCAAAGTGAGAGTCGGGGGCACTAAACTTTGGCAGCTATCAGAGAGGCAGTTACATTTAGTGCCGTCCTGGGGACAGAACCTGAACTTAATAAAGGAAAGAAAGATATATATTAAAGGGTAACTGCACCATTAAATGGCAGGGGTATATACACAGGAACCATCGAGGAGCACCGAGGATGCTGGAAAATGGTCGTGTAAAGTTTGAACACATTTCTGGGGGTTTTGGGGTCTTGTTTGATGTGTTATTACTGTTTAGCTAATAGAGGTGAAATTGCCTCTCAGTTCCCCCAAGAGACCAGTTTAGCTTATTAGTTATCTCAGTGCAGGGGGTGACTATTCTGGGCTCTGCCAAAAAGCTACTTGTCTAATTAAGTTTGAGAAACTTTGTATCTTTTTTAGCGTTCAGTGCAGGAGATCAAAGGGAAATGAGGGATTTTTCAGTAAGAATCCAGGACTGGGGGCTGAGCTGTTAAAATTGGGACTGTCCCACGAAAATCAGCCAGTTTGGAGGTATGCTGCTACTATACTGTATATATTCTAAAGGCACAATCAGCAGCTGAAATTAAATAGATTTTTGTCACCTGACATCTATCATTTCCATATCACACTTTGTTTTATTACTTTTCTCATTGTTTTGTTCATTTCTAGTCACAGTGGAGCCCTCATGAGACTGTGTGGCTGGGGAAAAAAGCAATGTTGTGTATCAGTGCCAGTGTTATAGTGACAGTGCCCGAATATCTGGCATCAGTACCCACTGGTTCTCACTGCATATAATGTGCTGGTTTTGTAAATACAGACCGCATCTTACTATATATAATGTGAATGGGGTGTCAGTACCCACTGCCTCTCACTGTATATAATGTGCCTGGGGTGTCAGTACCCACTGCCTCTCTCTATAAATCTAACTAAAACACAGTTAAGCTAACTGATCTCAAACGTCTCAGAACAAACACCCAACTCCTCCCCGTGACACAGTGCCTATTGTACAATCAACCTGCACCCAGAAGGACATGCCATGCACCACAACTAATAATGGTATAATCTAATTACTACGTGCAGACCCCACTGGATACTAAACTAATGGCAGTCAGCCCATACATTGTTTGTAGGCCCCATACTCACAGAAAGGTGCAAATAAGGAGACATCAGACAGTAAGAAAACTATGTGTAATGCACTTAGCGCCCGTGGGTATTATCACACCTCAAGGTATTAATCAATGTACATTCCCTAGCTCAACACTTTATTATATCATTACACAGTTAAATTGGGTTAAAAAAGCACCATGAAGTTCAAATCCCTTTCTAATAATTCATTCTGTACAAGAGCATACATTTTAAAACATGGGGGTTTTTAGTTTCAACTTTATGATGATAAAGCTGACAAGCCACCATACCACGTCAAGGTAAACCCCATATGGTGGTACTTACCTCTGTACCTCTGGGAATATTCTTCATAGGCCGGTGTCACCCTGTTGGTTCACGTTCTTGGGAGTAGTGTCTTCTGACTGAAGCATTGGTCTCACAGGTTGATCCCCCCCAGTTAATCTTTAATAGGGGGCAGATCCCCATTGTTGGCTTTATATAATAGGGACCCAAAGTGCAGACAGTTAAGACCAGAACATGTAATTTAGCGAATAATACAGCAAGGGGTACATAGAAGCCCCCCAGCTTTATGTTAGGCCACATCTCTGGGTGTGCCGGCTGTGTCTGTCCTACATGTCTCAATCTTCTTTTCCCAGTTCTCTTGTCTTCTCCAGATAATCTGTTTCAGAATGTTCTTTCTGCTGGAACCTCTGAGGCTAATGCCACATGTAGTGTATTCTAGGCAAGCTGAGAAACGCTTGCTAAGAATACGCCCCTATGCTTGAAAATCCTGAATACACTCGGGGGCAGGCACATGTAGCCAATATCCACCAAAATAACTTGAGATCTTTGCATTTTCGGCAGATATCAGCTACATGTGTCTGTACCCACCGAGCGTATTCAATGTTTTCGGGTTCAGGAACGGGTAGGAGGATTTTCAAGCATAGGGGCGTAAATCAGGAGACCCCTGCCAACATTGGTCTTCACCAATGCCCTTTTGAGGCCCCGGAACAATGAGGCAAAGGTGTAGTCAGGTTGAGCACTTCAGAACTGTCAGAGAACGTTTTTTATTTCTAATGTGGTGTCAAACATCGGCGTTGCAGTGCCGAGCATGAGAACATGCCCAATCCAGATGTCTGTAAAGCAGGAGCTCTAGGACTGCAATCTGGCACCTCCGTTTTGGGGCCCTGGAACTCTCTGCACCAACGATGATAGGGAACCTGAACCCGGCAGAGAGAGAACCAAAGTGAAGTACAGTCAAGAGTCACACATAGTCAGCAACAGGCAGAGGTTGAGACAAGTATTGTTCTGATTGGTGCCTTAGAGGGACAGGCTAAATCCTCATCTGCAGTCTCGACTTCTCAATTGGAAGACAGTTGATATTAATCTTCCATAGTGAGATTTTTTGCAGATAGTAGAATAGAGGCAGGCAACGTAGTAGCCCGTCATTTTCATTTTCCACCTGAACTTCAACGTCTCACTATTCCAAGGATATCTAGAACAGCAAATCAGTTTCAGGTGTATCTAGGGGAGCAGATATGCTGAATCAGTGCCGGCCGCCCTAGGCAACCTGGCCGGCTTATGTTTCCTCTTTCCCTGTTGTGATTTAGGAACTGATTTTGTTATAGTAGAGCTGGAAGAGCTGGAAGAGCTTGAAGGCTCCAGATGAGGAATTGCACTTGGAGAGGCTAAAATCCTCAACTGCAGTCTCATTCGAACGGCTCCACTATCAGTTCCGCTGGAAGACAGTTGATACCAATCTTCCATTGTGAGATTTCCCGCACATAGTAGGGTAGAGAGTGGCACAGATATAGAGCCCAAGAGCCCATCATGAGTGTCTCCTACCTGTAACTCCAGTATCTCATTATGAGGGTTCCTGATCAGGAAGGTGAATGTTTCCCCCCACACAGGTTGTTTGGAGGTCCCTTTCTTGACTAGTGGTCCCACTCCTAGTTGAATTCTGATTTGCCCTACCTCCCTGGAAATCTTGAGGTCCCCAACTGAAGAGCATTGACCTCAAAGTTTGAAGTGAGTGGGGAATCCATGAAACTGACATGGAAGGATCACGCTTTTATTATGGAACACACATTGCCATTTCCAGTTTCCTGTAACAGGACATGCATTTGTCATGTTTGCTGCTTAGCGAGCAGGGCCTCAGCCTGATCTCATCTGAAAGCTCACGTAGCGTTCACTGTCCATTATTAATAGGATGGAGAGCGAAGGTTCTAAATGTAGATACATCTGGCCACATTCATTTCAGAGGGGTGTTTTAATGGTAAAAGGAAAATGACACCCAGTACCTAGCTAGCCTTGCCTAATGCAATGAGGGAATATGACTGTGAAGGTTCTCACTCATCCAGGTCATGGTCTATCTACAGTAATAAGTCAAATCAACTGGCCTGAAGATGTTTCTCCAGTCATCTGACTGAATTCAAGAAAAACACAGCAAGTCCAGTTGATTTGACTCATTTCTACAGATAAAAGGGAAATACATTGTGACTTATTATTAACAGTGTTAATGCTAATAGGGGGCTCCCACAGCCCTTATAGGGCATAGCATGTGTTACACCCCTATCCTATATATTCACAACAATAATAAATGAAGGTAGCTGGGGTTCTGTGCCTTTGTACTACAATAAATGCAATTAGGGCTGCCCTTTTTATCTTCCTCAATCCTCCTGGAGTCAGCCATGATGTTATAGCACCGCCCACTTTTATCATCAACACGCCCCTTTGTCACTGTTCCCCTGCTGGCCGGGAACATTCTTCTAAAAAGGTGGCAACCCTAAATGCATTGGTGCCCATGGGAATATGACTAGCTGAGATGCCTCCCTGTAGCCCAGGGATCCCCAACCAGTGGCTCGGGGGAACATGTTGCTTCCCAACCCCTTGGATGTTGCTCTCAGTGCCCCCAAACCAGGGAGTTATTTTTGAATTCCTGACTTGGGGGCAAGTTTTGGTTGAATAAAAATTAGATTTCCTACCAAATAAAGCCCCTGTAAGCTGATAGGGTGCATAGAGGCTGCCTAATAGCCAATCACAACCCTTATTTGGCACCTCCATGAACTTTTATGGTGCTTGTGTTGCTCTCCAAGTCTTTTTATATTTGACTGTGGCTCCCGAGTAAGAAAGGTTGGGGCCCCCTGCTGTAACCTGTACCCAGAGACACCCTAAATCTACTCCGGCAGAGGAATTACCCTGCACCAATCTGGCCAATAAAAGCCGCTTACTGTGATCTAGGCATGACTATACAAAATATGACTGAACAGCAGAAGGCGATGGGTACGATGCCTTGTGACACGACAACCAGTCGGCACGACTGCTGAACTGCCCTCAGGCTCGAGCTGGAATTCATGATGTTTATTCACGTCCATTGCGCCCCTTTGGGCTACAGATTAAAATAGACACGTGGGTAAATTAATGTACGTGTGGGTCACGGCCTGCTCCGCCTGATTGAAGATGTTCTTCTCTCACATGATTGGTTCCGAAGGCATGCATGCTTGAACTCCAATCAGCTCATACTTTGCTCCTCCCTTGGTTTATCTCATTTGCATATGGAGCAATAAACCCCCCATCTGTTGTTGCTAAGGAGAAACCTCAAATTGCAGTTCACTGGGCTTCAAAGCCAGTTTTCCCCATGAGAGCCCTTCAGCCAACTGGAGAGATCTAATGCACTTTCTTAGATCCTATCAAGGGCCTCATCTCAAGTGCTGACAGATGCCTGGTAAATATAGGGGATATTATCACTCTTTCATTTGATTTGGCCTGAGTGCACTCTTTGTGTTGGGAAAATACATGTTATTATTGGTGAGGAAATAGCTCAATACTTCACATTGCCTGGAAAATCAGAATATTATTTACTAGTGTTGCTGTGTAAGAGCTGCATTCACTCTATAGGCCAACTAATATACACTCCTATTGGGCGGACAGGTTGCCGAGTGAAAAGGTAACAGCCCCAAGAATATCATTCAATAAAAAGCTTCTTTCTTGTGCCCCCAGGAGCCTTTGTGGAGGCATTAAGGATAATGATCTGCACAGAGGGCCACTGAGTCTCACTGCGGCTTGATTGATATCCCTTTATGTTTCTTTTAATTTGCCTGTTTTTTATCTTTTTATCTGAAATCCTCTCCAGGTTTTTTTGTGATGCGATAAAATATCAACAGTGAGTAGATAAAAATGACAACTAGATAAAAATATACGGGATAATGTACCCTCTGTAGCACATGATTTAGGGAATTAGGAAACCCATTTGGAGAGACTGCATTTAAGTTACTGCGGAATCAGTTTGCTCATTGAACTCTGAGTATCACTCATGTATTATAAGGGATAATGTACCCCCTACTGTAAATGATAAGGATATTAGCAGTCACTGAGGGGTTCTGTGCCCATATAAAGGCACAAGGCTGCAGGCTGAGTTATACAGGGAACTCTGAGTATCACTCATGTATTATAAGGGATAATGTACCCCCTACTGTAAATGATAAGGATATTAGCAGTCACTGAGGGGTTCTGTGCCCATATAAAGGCACAAGGCTGCCGGCTGAGTTATACAGGGAACTCTGAGTATCACTCATGTATTATAAGGGATAATGTACCCCCTACTGTAAATGATAAGGATATTAGCAGTCACTGAGGGGTTCTGTGCCCATATAAAGGCACAAGGCTGCAGGCTGAGTTATACAGGGAACTCTGAGTATCACTCATGTATTATAAGGGATAATGTACCCCCTACTGTAAATGATAAGGATATTAGCAGTCACTGAGGGGTTCTGTGCCCATATAAAGGCACAAGGCTGCAGGCTGAGTTATACAGGGAACTCTATGCTGCAACTTTCCAGAGTAGGTTTTTGCATCACTTCTCATGCCCCTGCATTGCAGCTTCCCTGAGTACACAGTGCCAGTGTGCCGGCTGCCCATCATATGGATGTTTGTGTAACTGAGTGCAAATTGCAGTTGCTGGAGAGACAAATGCAGAGTAGAGCAGTATAGCCGCGCCTGCTGATCAATGTTATTAAATAAGCCCAGACAAACTGCATTACCCATAAGGGGAGGTGTATCAGTAATCTGTAGTGTTAGTGAAACTGCCAGTTCCAGCGCCGCTTTGTGCCATTTCATTATTATATTTGGGCATTCGCTGAGCTCTCCCCTTGCGCCTCAGCAGCACAATCTCTCATTGCACCTCAGACACCGACAGTAATTTAGCCCTGAGAGACTACACATATCTGCATAGTGTATGGAGCTGCTCCAAACCAACGGCGCCTCCGGCCCAACAGCGCAGAGCAAGGGAACGCTGTGCGGCCTGAATGCACAATTACAGTTTACATTCTTTTCTGCAGGTAATTCTCTCCTTTGCTACAAGGCTCGGCTTATAGTGCTTCCAATGAATTATTTTGAAAAATCAGGCAAATGGTGGGGTCAGAGATTAGAACCTAAAGAGATTATTGAGGTAGATATTACAGGAGGGGTGCAGGCACTTTCACATAAGGATTTCCTTGTATGCCCCCCCCCCTATATTGCCAACAAAGGGGCCATAAAGTGGGGTGCAATTCAGTGCAAACTCCATGGTTCCCACTTTCAATGGAGCCCCACAGAACAGTAGCTGCACGCAGAGGCAATTGTGCCCTACATACCCATCCATAGGCGAAATGGAACAATAGGACTAATGGGGGGAAAAAAAGGAAAATTATTTAAGAAATTACATATTCCAAAATTTCTAAATTGCAAACTTGGAACCTATATCACATATCAGAACCTCCCAGTGACTGGAGACTTCCTTGTCCTTAAAAATCTAATGTCACTAATCAATAGAGGTATTGGATGCTTTATCTGGAAACTCTTTATCCAGAAAGTTCCGAATTGCAGAAAGGACATTTCCCATAGATTCCATTTTATTCAAATAATTCAAAATTTAAACAAAAAGTCAAAATGAACAGTACCTGTACTTGATCCCAACTAAGATATAATTACCCCTTATTGGGGGCAGAACAGCCCTATTGGGTTTATTTCATGGTTAAATGATTCCCTTTTCTCTGTAATAATAAAACAGTACCTGTACTTGATCCCAACTAAGATATAATTACCCATTATTGGGGCAGAACAGCCCTATTGGGTTTATTTAATGGTTAAATGATTCCCTTTTCTCTGTAATAATAAAACAGTACCTGTACTTGATCCCAACTAAGATATAATTACCCCTTATTGGGGGCAGAACAGCCCTATTGGGTTTATTTAATGGTTAAATGATTCCCCTTTCTCTGTAATAATAAAACAGTACCTGTACTTGATCCCAACTAAGATATAATTACCCCTTATTGGGGGCAGAACAGCCCTATTGGGTTTATTTAATGGTTAAATGATTCCCTTTTCTCTGTAATAATAAAACAGTACCTGTACTTGATCCCAACTAAGATATAATTACCCCTTATTGGGGGCAGAACAGCCCTATTGGGTTTATTTAATGGTTAAATGATTCCCTTTTCTCTGTAATAATAAAACAGTACCTGTACTTGATCCCAACTAAGATATAATTACCCCTTATTGGGGCAGAACAGCCCTATTGGGTTTATTTAATGGTTAAATGATTCCCCTTTCTCTGTAATAATAAAACAGTACCTGTACTTGATCCCAACTAAGATATAATTACCCCTTATTGGGGCAGAACAGCCCTATTGGGTTTATTTAATGGTTAAATGATTCCCTTTTCTCTGTAATAATAAAACAGTACCTGTACTTGATCCCAACTAAGATATAATTACCCCTTATTGGGGGCAGAACAGCCCTATTGGGTTTATTTAATGGTTAAATGATTCCCTTTTCTCTGTAATAATAAAACAGTACCTGTACTTGATCCCAACTAAGATATAATTACCCCTTATTGGGGCAGAACAGCCCTATTGGGTTTATTTAATGGTTAAATGATTCCCCTTTCTCTGTAATAATAAAACAGTACCTGTACTTGATCCCAACTAAGATATAATTACCCCTTATTGGGGCAGAACAGCCCTATTGGGTTTATTTAATGGTTAAATGATTCCCTTTTCTCTGTAATAATAAAACAGTACCTGTACTTGATCCCAACTAAGATATAATTACCCCTTATTGGGGCAGAACAGCCCTATTGGGTTTATTTAATGGTTAAATGATTCCCTTTTCTCTGTAATAATAAAACAGTACCTGTACTTGATCCCAACTAAGATATAATTACCCCTTATTGGGGGCAGAACAGCCCTATTGGGTTTATTTAATGGTTAAATGATTCCCTTTTCTCTGTAATAATAAAACAGTACCTGTACTTGATCCCAACTAAGATATAATTACCCCTTATTGGGGCAGAACAGCCCTATTGGGTTTATTTAATGGTTAAATGATTCCCCTTTCTCTGTAATAATAAAACAGTACCTGTACTTGATCCCAACTAAGATATAATTACCCCTTATTGGGGCAGAACAGCCCTATTGGGTTTATTTAATGGTTAAATGATTCCCTTTTCTCTGTAATAATAAAACAGTACCTGTACTTGATCCCAACTAAGATATAATTACCCCTTATTGGGGGCAGAACAGCCCTATTGGGTTTATTTAATGGTTAAATGATTCCCTTTTCTCTGTAATAATAAAACAGTACCTGTACTTGATCCCAACTAAGATATAATTACCCCTTATTGGGGCAGAACAGCCCTATTGGGTTTATTTAATGGTTAAATGATTCCCCTTTCTCTGTAATAATAAAACAGTACCTGTACTTGATCCCAACTAAGATATAATTACCCCTTATTGGGGCAGAACAGCCCTATTGGGTTTATTTAATGGTTAAATGATTCCCTTTTCTCTGTAATAATAAAACAGTACCTGTACTTGATCCCAACTAAGATATAATTACCCCTTATTGGGGGCAGAACAGCCCTATTGGGTTTATTTCATGGTTAAATGATTCCCTTTTCTCTGTAATAATAAAACAGTACCTGTACTTGATCCCAACTAAGATATAATTACCCCTTATTGGGGGCAGAACAGCCCTATTGGGTTTATTTCATGGTTAAATGATTCCCTTTTCTCTGTAATAATAAAACAGTACCTGTACTTGATCCCAACTAAGATATAATTACCCCTTATTGGGGGCAGAACAGCCCTATTGGGTTTATTTAATGGTTAAATGATTCCCTTTTCTCTGTAATAATAAAACAGTACCTGTACTTGATCCCAACTAAGATATAATTAATCCTTATTGGAGCCAATTTGCAATTGGTCTTCATTTGTTATTTGTGGTTCTTTAATGATTTCACTTTTTGTTCCGCCACTATCTAGTTTGGAATTTCAGCAGTTATCTGGTTGCCAGGGTTTAAATTACCTTAGCAACCAAGCAGTTATTTGAATGAGATACTGTGATATGAATAGGAGAGGCCTCAATAATAAGTAATAAAAAGTAACAATAAATATGTAGCCACTTGGGGAAATTGTTTTATGGCTTCCAGGGTCAGCGACCCCCTTTTGAAAGCTGTCCCCTTATTCACTGTTCCTTCGTTAAGGACACAATCGCCATTTCTATTGGTACCAGCCCCCCCCCCCCCCATACAGCACTATGTCCTTCCATCCGTTTCTAAGAGCAAAGCCTCAGAGTCTCAGTTCTGTGTTGCTCTCCCGCGGCTGACGGCTTGATACATGCGGTGCCGCGCATAATGTGCCTTTTTTATGTTTTTAATATCACTGAGACACCTCCATCGCACTTGATGAAAGCAGAATTTATTCCGTTATCTGTGTAAATATGTCGGGCGTCCCAGAGCGCCTAAGCGCGTGTGCGTCGGCTTTATGAGCCAATCCGGTAATTATTCATGTTAATGTCGATAAAATCTCCCTAATAGGGCACATTACTGCTCTAATAAAAATTTCACAGCTAAATTATGGCGTGGAGTGTTTTATATTATTATAAGCGCAGTGCCGGGCAGTTGTACCTGAACCCCAACCCAGGGGCCACCGTTTGGCTTATACTAATAATTAAGGGGTTGAAGACCTACAAATAAAATGTTGATTAATGAAAGATAATGGAATTTTAAGCAATTTTCCGGTATAGATACACTGCACATATTAAGGGCTGCACAGAACCAGGGTTGGACTGGGCCGGAGGGACACAGGGAAATAACCTGGTGGGCCCAGCCATAAAAATCTATGAAAGATTATCAAAATTTTAACCAATTTGTTATTGTTTTTCAGAGGAAAATTTCTATTTAAATTGTGACGGTCGTGATGGAGATCATGATTGTCGCAAGTATGTGCATATTTTTTTATTTTTGCAAATGTGCAGTTTTTAATTAATAAAACCCCGGAAAAACACTGTCCATGGCTGCTGAGATCAGGTAATGGTTTAGGGGGACATTGTTTTGAGCTCAACCAAAAAGCTGCTTGGCTTAGTCGTGAGTGGCCACATCATCAGCCGACGCAAGGATGGAACCCCCTATAGTACTTACATTACAATGGCACTGGGGCCCACAAACTGGGGCTTGAGGCTCAGAATATTCTTGTGTTTCTTGACAAAATACAGTGAAATGGGATCCAAACTGTTGCCTTTCACTGGGGCCCTTCAGTGTCTGGTTCCACGCGGGTCCCTCTGTCTGGTTCCATGCCGGTCCCTCAGTCTGGTTCCACGCCAACCCCCCTGTCTGGTTCCCCACCGGCCCCTCTGTCTGGTTCCACACCGGCCCCTCTGTCTGGTTCCACGCCAGTCCCTCTGTCTGGTTCCACACCGACCCCTCTGTCTGGTTCCACACCGACCCCTCTGTCTGGTTCCACACCGACCCCTCTGTCTGGTTCCACACCGACCCCTCTGTCTGGTTCCACGCCGGTCCCTCTGTCTGGTTCCACGCTGGTCCCTCTGTCTTGTTCCAGACCGACCCCTCTGTCTGGTTCCACGCCGGTCCCTCTGTCTGGTTCCACACCAACACCCCTGTCTGGTTCCACACCAACACCCCTGTCTGGTTCCACGCCAGTCCCTCTGTCTGGTTCCACGCCGACCCCTCTGTCTGGTTCCACACCGACCCCTCTGTCTGGTTCCACGCTGGCCCCCCGTCTGGTTCCCCACCGCCCCCCCTGTCTGGTCCCCCACCGGCCCCCCTGTCTGGTTCCACGCCGGCCCCCCGTCTGGTTCCATGCCGGCCCCTCTGTTCCATTATAAAGGCAAATTAGAGTGCAAGGGATAATATTATTATTATTAACATTTATTTATAAAGTGCCAACATATTCTGCAGCGCTGTACAATATTCCCACGGGGAGCAGCCGGGAGGAAGAGCACAATCTCAGGTTCTCAGAAGACTTTGCATCAAACATTCCTGCTATAATCGAGTCCCCCATCCAAGTAAAATGGCTGTGTAATTGCTGGAACTGTGATTAAAGGGCCCCTATTCTTTCTCTTTTCCTCCATTTCTCCTTTGTTCCCATAATAATAATAAATGCTGTTATTTTCTATCAGCCTCTCACAACATATCCGAGACCAATGCACAAAGACAGACCCAGAGTGCTGTTTGTGTATATTGCCATTGTTTGCTTTCTATAAATCCCCCCCCTTGGGCATGGAATGGGGGGGCCCCACTGTTTCTGTAAATCCAGATGTTGTTACAAGATCAGACATATTGCCATTGATTTCTCTCATCCTTTTATGTCATTCTCTAAGGGCCGGAGTTGGACTGATCACACATGGGTCACTATTCTATAACCAATCAGCCTCTTTTGACTAAGCAGCTTATTGGCCTGTATAGGGGGCCCCCAGAGGACAGATATTGATTGGCCAATCCTGTTGAGCATGGCCAAGCACGCAGTCTTCTAATGGTAAGTCTGCAGCCCAGAGTCATCCAATCATTGAACAGACCTGATTGGACTAATTACCTGGATGGACAAATCAGACATAGATGTGCTTGTTTGGGGGCCTCTAGCTTTAGGAAAGTGGGGGGCCCTGGCTATGGGGGGAGGCTGGGGCCCAGGGCTGGATCTAGGGTAGGCAGAAGAGGCACCTAGGGCGTAATGATGGGTAGGGCGCCAAGCAGGTACCTCTTTTGCCTACAGGCCCAGATTTGTGGCTTGACTTTGCCTAGGAAAACTCCTATTGATTTCTATAGAATTTTAGCATCACAGAGCAATAGTTATTTTGGCTGCCGGGGTCAGTGACCCCCATTTAAAAACTGGAAAGAGTTTGAAGAGGAAAGGAAATAATTCAAAAACTATTAAAAATTGATCCCAAAGGTGAATGACCCCTTTAAAGAGAGAATCGGGGTGTAATGACTCTTAGTTACTTATACGGGTGTTTGCGGAAACATAGAAGCAGATATGTCTATCAATGATTACTAAACAAGTCCAGTTGCTTCAAATTTATTTATACTAGATATAGAAGCAGATATCGCCTTTCATCATTTTAATTTCACTAGAACCATTAAAGCTCATTGCTGATTGGTTGCTATGGGATAGACATTTGCAGCATCATCAAAAACTTGCAAAATGTGCTAAAGTAGTCAATGTCACCCAACTGTCGGCCCGAGGGTCGAATGTTTGGATCTGCCCAATCTGACCTGTCTCTTAGGTGGCAAAATTGGACAAAGATCAGTCTGGTAGTTTTTTAATTATTTTACTTTTTTTTCCGCAGCTCTCCAGTTTGGAGAGCAGTTATCTGGTCCAATTTGCCTTAGTAACCAGCGAGTGGTTTGAATGAGAGACTGATATATGAATAGGAGAGGGGCTGAATAGAAAGATAAGTAATAAAAAGTAACAATAACAATAAAACTGGAGCCTCACAGAGGAATAGTTTTTGGTTGCCGGGGTCAGCGACCCCCATTTGAACGCTGGAAAGAGACAGAAGAAGGCAAATAATTAAAAAACTATAAAAGATAAAAAATGAAGACCAAATGAAAAATTGCTTAGAATTGCCCATTCTGTAACATTATATAACTATATAAGGGTCTGGGGGGGGAACTACCATACAGCAGGGGCTGGGGGGGGGAACTACCATACAGCAGGGGCTGGGGGGGGGAACTACCATACAGCAGGGGCTGGGGGGGGGGAACTACCATACAGCAGGGGCTGGGGGGGGGGAACTACCATACAGCAGGGGCTGGGGGGGGGAACTACCATACAGCAGGGGCTGGGGGGGGGGAACTACCATACAGCAGGGGCTGGGGGGGGGGGAACTACCATACAGCAGGGGCTGGGGGGGGGAACTACTATACAGCAGGGGCTGGGGGGGGGGGAACTACCATACAGCAGGGGCTGGGGGGGGGAACTACCATACAGCAGGGGCTGGGGGGGGGAACTACCATACAGCAGGGGCTGAAGTCCCGGCCACCTTTGTCCCCCTGCAATTACCTTTTCTGAACCCTCATTTTAACCCCTTAACTGCTCACACCAAGCAGTATTTGTAGTATTAGCAACGAGCTGAATAACCCCTTATGGCTGTTCCTTGTAATCCCACCATTCTAATTAGTATTCTTGGAAACATATCAAATTTTGTCTTTAACCCACTGGTTGCCATAGCAATGAGCCTTTCAGGCCAGGCATTCCTTTAATGGGTAAAAATTGCACTGACTGCCTAAGTAGGTCACTAATGCTCGGCGCTGCACTCTACCCAGCATGCACTGCTGCAGCGCTACAAGTACTGAGACTTGTCACATGACTGGCGTCAAATAAGGGGTGATATCAATGATAGCTTATATTACTGTACAGCCTGCAGGTTGGGCCCCCCTTAGGGACAAAGCTGATTTTGTTTGTTTTACTCGATATTGGACTTTATAACCTGCAATAATTCTCTTTTGTTCTTTATGCAACTGACAAGGGAACATCATGCCGTAGGTATCAGTGTACAGGTATAGGATCCATTATCCAGAATGCTCGGGAGCTAGGGTATTCTGGATAGGGGTCTTTCGTAATTTGGATCTCCTACCTTAAGTCTACTAAAAAAATCAATAAAACATTAATTAAACCCAATAGGATTGTTCTGCCCCCAATAAGGGGTAATTATATCTTAGTTGGGATCAAGTACAGGTACTGTTTTATTATTACAGAGAAAAGGGAATCATTTAACCATTAAATAAACCCAATAGGGCTGTTCTGCCCCCAATAAGGGGTAATTATATCTTAGTTGGGATCAAGTACAGGTACTGTTTTATTATTACAGAGAAAAGGGAATCATTTAACCATTAAATAAACCCAATAGGGCTGTTCTGCCCCCAATAAGGGGTAATTATATCTTAGTTGGGATCAAGTACAGGTACTGTTTTATTATTACAGAGAAAAGGGAATCATTTAACCATTAAATAAACCCAATAGGACTGTTCTGCCCCCAATAAGGGGTAATTATATCTTAGTTGGGATCAAGTACAGGTACTGTTTTATTATTACAGAGAAAAGGGAATCATTTAACCATTAAATAAACCCAATAGGGCTGTTCTGCCCCCAATAAGGGGTAATTATATCTTAGTTGGGATCAAGTACAGGTACTGTTTTATTATTACAGAGAAAAGGGAATCATTTAACCATTAAATAAACCCAATAGGGCTGTTCTGCCCCCCAATAAGGGGTAATTATATCTTAGTTGGGATCAAGTACAGGTACTGTTTTATTATTACAGAGAAAAGGGAATCATTTAACCATTAAATAAACCCAATAGGGCTGTTCTGCCCCAATAAGGGGTAATTATATCTTAGTTGGGATCAAGTACAGGTACTGTTTTATTATTACAGAGAAAAAGGAAATCAGTTTTAAAATTATGAATCATTTGATTAAAATGGAGTCTATGGGAGACAGGCTTTCCGTAATTTGGAGCTTTCTGGATAATGGGTTTCCGGATACCTGTAATATGTTATACTGTATTTCTGTATAGCTTCTTGCACCCCAGCATTATAAGGAGCTTTCCAACAATGGAACACAAACTGGCTACCCCGTTCTACCACCGGCCATGGAGTCGCAATGCCTGATGGGAATAGCAGAATGGGCAGATCTGACTCTTTCCGGCCTCTACAGAGTTACATTGCCTTGGGCCTGGAGCCTTTATGGGAAGAGCCATTGCAGTAAGCTGGAAAGGTTTATAGCCGCGCTTAATATGGGACAGGCATGAAATAAAGTCAATGATTAATGGACTCTGGGCATTTAAATCAAAGCCGAGCTGGGCAGACGGGGAATAGTCAATTGGATCTTATCTGCTCTCAAAGCCTAAAGCATAAATCACATACAATGACTATAAATTCAATGATATTGGTTAGAATAGGAGGCCCGTATCTAACAGCGCCAACGCCGCGCTGAATTGTCACCCAACAGAATAAGTGTTTTGTCCGCTGTCAATTCAAGCAATTCAATGCAAGTGAAGCAATCAGGCTGCAGGGAGTGATGTGATTGGCTGCTGCAGTTATTCTACTCTGTCTTAAACGTGAGTCCATTATGGAATACTGGGCACTAAGTTTGCACAGGAGCAGTAACCCATAGCAACCAATCAGCAGGAAGCATTTACTGGTCACCTGTTTAAAAACAATCATCATATTGGTTGCTATGGATTACTGCTCCTTATTAAATATAGTGTATAGACTTTTAGCCACTGCATTTGCGGACGTAAACAAGCCCTTATATTTTATGATTTAAGTCAGTAGCCAATCAGTGACTTGAGGGGGGGGCCATATGGGACATAACTGTCAGTTAGTTTGCATTTGAATCTGACCTGCATGCTCACAAACTAACTGACAGTTATGTCCATGTGGCCCCCCCTAAAGTCAAGTCACTGATTGGTTACTGACTGCTAACAGCTTAGAGAGCTGAAAAGCAGGTATAGTGTTCTGGCTATTATGTTAGACATCTGCCCACTCCAGCCTTTATAGATTACATTTTGCCTAACTAATTCACCTAAATAATTTTTATTTTGTGCAGTTTTTGCTCAAGGGGCAGACAGATATTGCTTTTCTTAGCAACAAACAACTTTAAAAATACTAACATTGATGAATGTAAAAAATCAGAAAGGTGCTTAGAATGACTATATCTGTCACTGGGCAATTTGTTATATTGGACTTTCCCCTTAGCATCACATAGAAAGAGCCCTGCTAGTGTCCCCTTAGGCAGAACTATCTTTGCAGCTATGCTTTGCTATCAGACCCCTGCAGCTGGGGGTTGGCTGAGCTTTATATTTATACTAAAAGTCACTTATCAAATCGTATTTCCATTATGAGTCGATCCTCATACAAACAACATGCAGCTGATTTGAAGAGGGAATTCCATTAAAAAAAACCACCTTTCTAACCGGTGCGATTCCCTCCTTGGCCAGTAGGTGGCACTGTGGCGCAGAGTCAGTGCCAGGCTTTATTCCCCACTCGCTTCTCAGACTCAGCAGCAGAAGATGCAGCTCCTGTGCGATTCAGTAGCGTTCATTCAATCTGCGGATTTCACGATCTTCACAGCACTTTTCTTGCCTGGTCCGTTTTTATTCCCCCCTCTTGGCGTTTTAGCTGCTGCCTGACACCCCTCCCCCCCACCCTCCGACTTTGTCGCAGCCGCGCAGTTGGTCGCACTTGGATAATTATTATCTGGTTGCAAATACATGTCTGTGAGAGCGACAGAGCGATGTTGGAGCAGCGACAGAAGCGATGTGTGTGCGGGGGGGATAGGGGACCAGTGAGGGCAACAAGCTCCTCATTTTAACTCTTTCACTGCTGCTGAGCAACTGGTCTCTGGCTAATTACCCTCCAAAGCAACAGAACATCATGAGAGGCTGATCCAGGGCATCAGGAGAAGGTAAAGCCCCCCCCCCCCCCCCCCCCATCCCTTCCCTAATACTTCCCTTGGCTTCCTATTTTAACTCATATGGTGCTGGTTTGGGTTTGGGTCAGTACTGTCCCAACCCACTGGGGTTCAGCACCAAGGCAGCCCATTGGCTTCTGTAGTCCTTTTGATCCCCCCTAGGAATATGTTTGCTAAATCCGCCGCTGGGCAGAAGAGGGATTCTGTTTGTGTTATTTCACTTGTTAGTGTGTTTAATATATAAATATATGATAATATATATACATATATCCACTCTCCCAGATATTGCTGAACTACAACTCACACACCCCTTGACTTTCAGGGTGCAATCTGGGTTATTATTATTATTATTAACATTTATTTATAAAGCGCCAACATATACCGCAGGGTTAGGCATACAAATAGGGGGCTTCCATTAGATTGCCATTGGTTTCTATTGATTCTATGGAAGCCCCTGTGCTTATCTTAATAGTCCACTCGTTAACTGTTGATCTGTAGACATATCTGCCCGTTATTCAGCCGCCCTATTCCCAAAACGGCTTTAATAATGCGATTTAAATATAATAATGGCCATTTAGCAATGTTGTATTTGGGCTTGGAGATTCACGTCTGGTTGGTGCGCTGGCAGCCAGCGTGGGATTATGTAACTCGTGGGAGGGCGGCTCGGTGTTCCCACAACTACGCTGCTGAGGAAGGGGCATCACTAACAACCTTTATCCCAACGCATTGCAGAGCCTTAAACTTTCCACTCCATACAAAGGCAACTGCAGCCATTTTTGCCCCCCCCCCCCCCGCGCGCGCGATGTTGCCATTGGATCCTTCCTTGCCCCTACATTGATTAGGGAGGCACGCTGATTATTAGTTCAAGGGATAAAGGAAAAGAAAAAACCCACATCTGCTGTTAGAAGGTGATAATTAAGTAATACCCATCTCTGTGTCACCATGGCGACTCCGGGGGGGGGGAATCTGTTGTTTGTGCTGCAAGACCAAAATAAAAAGCTTAAAACTTCAGTGCTAATTAGTTAAAAATATTTCTATTTTTGTTATCCGTGGGGTGAAGTTTATAAGATATTGAAATTGTCAAAGAGACAGACAGATTTAGTCACTACAGTGAGAATATTAAAGCACCCTGGGCAGATCGCGGGTATTAGTTCTACACCCTGGATGGATAAGAGCTTGGTGCCTATATACTCATTGGTTGATAGCCCTGGACAGATTATGACTTGACTACTCATTGGCTCAGCACCCAGGACAGACCATGACTTTAGGCCTATATGTCTGTTGTATCAGCACCCTCTAAAATTATGACTTTAGGTCTATATGTCTATTGGCTCAGCCCCCTGGAAAGTGCATGACGTTAGGCCTATATGACTATTGTATCAGCAACCTGGGTACACCATGACTTCAGGCCAATGTGCCCATTAATTCAGCCCCCTGGAAAGTGCATGACGTTAGGCCTATATGTCTATTGTATCAGCAACCTGGGTACACCATGACTTTAGGCCAATGTGCCCATTAATTCAGCACCCTGGAAAGACCATGACGTTAGGCCTATATGCCTGAGGTTTCAGCAACCTGGGCAGACCATGACTTTAGGCCAATTGCCCATTGGTTCAGCAACCTGGGAAGACCATGACTTTAGGCCTATATACCTATGGTTTCAGCACCCTGGACTATCATGACTTTAGGCCTATATGCCTGAGGTTTCAGCAACCTGGGCAGACCATGACTTTAGGCCAATGTGCCCATTGGTTCAGTACCCTGGGAAGATCATGACTTTAGGCCTATATACCTATGGTTTCAGCACCCTGGACAGACCATGACTTTAGGCCTATATGTCCGTTGGTTTAGCACCCTGGACAGACCATGACTTTAGGTCTATATGCCCGTTGGTTTAGCACCCTGGACAGACCATGACTTTAGGCCTATATGTCCGTTGGTTTAGCACCCTGGACAGACCATGACTTTAGGTCTATATGCCCGTTGGTTTAGCACCCTGGACAGACCATGACTTTAGGTGTCTATCCCTATTGTTCAACAAACTCAACAGATTATGTCTTAAAGACTATCTATACCTATACATACATATATTGTAGCTTGAGTTTGTCTAGAGGTTACGAGTCTTTGCTGTTGGATCTCATGCTAGAGACCCTGGTTTGATTCCTTGTGGCAACTCCTAGTGACCCTGGACAAGTCACTTAATGGTTTTCCAGGCTACTGTGTGGTCCTATAATGGCCACTTTGCTTGTTGTAAATCACTTTGAGTCCCATGGGTGAAAAAGTGATATATCAAAATAATTTCCCTTCCCTATCCTTTGGTTCGGCACCATGGACAGATCATGGCTTAAAGCCGATATACACACATTGGTACAGCATAGCTCACAGCCCAAGCTCTATTTATCCACTGGTTCAGAACCCTGGACAGATCCAGTTTAAAGACTATGTTCTCATTGGCTCAACATTAGTACAGATTACTGCCTGAGCCCTATTTATCCATTGGTTCAGCACCCCGGACAGATCCATATTGAAGGCTTTATAGCCATTACTCTAGCCCTGCAGGACAGCTCTGAGATTGTAAAGCCACACTCCGAGCAAATTCTCTCTAATGGGGCCATGAAAATGCTATTAAACATTGACAAATTACCGCACGTTAACCACGCTTACAAGGCCCTTGCAGGGAAATTAATATCTTTTGTCGTGAGTTAAATTATAGATTTATACACAAAAGCTTTTAGGTTTGATGCTGTGAAACGTTATCAGGCGCCACCCTAGGGTAAAAGAGAAATATCTGTAAATTCAGTTGGAAATTATTATCCAAATGCACTGGGTTAATATATAATATTCAGTTATAGAAGATACAGTATATGTTATCGTTCTGGATTGAGGACAATAGCCCACAGGGTTTTGGGATATTAATATTTTGGTCACAGAGACAGGGCAGATTTCTCAGTATTCCCTTTGGCTGTGCCCATATTAAATCTCTACTAAGGAAACATCAGGCTAATTTATAGAGCGAAGGTTCCCAGTGCTGTTTGCTCTACTTGGTGAGCGGGTTGGCAGGGCTCCAACTCCACGGTTGTAGCATTCCGGATCGATCTTCGCTGTCAGGATGGATCTAAAGAGCACGTTTTGTTGGTTTTGGCCTTATATTGGGCCTCTGTGTTGCTGAGCTTGGAAGTTTTCGTATGGGATCATAAGAATTATTTATACTTTTCATCTCTACATAGTGTTCAGCGCTATTTCCCAGCATGCCCCTATAATCTTTGCACTGGTTTCTGGTCAGGAACATTTTTCACCCATCACCCATTGCCATGCCTAGGACTTATATAATATATGAGCCCTTGGGTCCCAAACACTCCCAATATTCAGGTGTTACACTCACCATCTTCATCTGCCTTCCCACCTACAAATGATGTTCTCTGGGGCCCAGGACGACCATCTATATCTGCATTTCCTAAAGGCAGCAATGATGGTCTCAACCCTATTAACTACATTCATGTAAAGGGTTTCCATCCAATGGACTAAAATGAATATGGACTGTATAGATTTAATTATGTCTTAAAGCCTATATGTACATTTGATCAGCACCCCATACAGATCATGACTTCGGTTGTTCTAGAGCAGTGATCCCCAACCAGTGGCTCAGGGGCAACATGTTGCTCCCCAACCCCTTGGATGTTACTCCCAGTGGCCTCAATGAAGGTGCCCATTTTTTAATTCCTGGCCCGTCTAGTCCCCTCTATTTATAAACCCTCCCCCGCTTCACCCACCAATGGCATCACAAAAGGGGTGGGCGCTTATAAATAAGAGAGCCAGAAAGCCGGCGGTGTAAGGTCGACCGGAAAATGTTGTGCAGAGGTCCCACGGGTATCGGGCCGGCCTGCACATCACTAGTCTATAGGTCAAGTTATCAGCCTTTGCTGTTGGATCTCTTGCTAGAGACCCTGGTTTGATTCCCTGTGGCAACTCCTTGTGACCCTGGACAAGTCACTTAATCTTTTGGTTTCCCAAGGGATCCTGACTTAAGGTCCCCATACACCTTATGGGGTGTCGCCAAGCGAGTGGATCTTCTCCCGATATCCCCACCTACAGGTGGGTGATATCGGGAGAATCCAGGCTAAATCCAGGGCCAAACGATCGAATTATAATGACGGGTATAGGCAAAGTCGGTCCGGGGACCGCATCAACGAGCCGATGTGGTCCCCGATCCGACTAGATTTTTTAACCTGCCCGATCGAGATCTGCCTGATTTCAGGCCAGATATCGGTCGGGCAGTCCCGTCGGTAGTCCCCATACACGGGCCGATTAGCTGCCGAATCAGTCTAAGGGACCAATATCGGCAGCTAGAATCGGCCTGTGTACCTTTACACAATGGAGCATCGGTACAGATCATGGCTTGAATCCTATTGATCCAGTGGCTCAGCACCTTGTACAGATCCCAGGTTGAATCCTAGAAACCCATTGCTCCAGTTCTGAGGCTGTAGAACCAGACTCTATACGGAATACGCAAGTGATGCAGGGGTTATTGGAGTCGCTGAAGCTGTCACCCTTTCGCTCTTATTATTCCCACCTACCGACCACTTTATCCTCATCTACAGACTTACTTGTTGTTAAACTGAGCCCTTCTACATTACCCCCCCCCCCCCCCACATAAATCAATCGCTTTCATATTATATACAAAACCTAAAATCACTGCATATGATTTGCGGTGGGTATAGAATATAGACAGAATAATGATAGTTTTAGACGTTCTCTATTAATTATTCTTGAGGGCCTAGCAGAGGCTTCATCAGAAAGTTTGATAAATGGCATCATTAGCGCTGGGGCCGGTGTTACTGTTGCACTGCAGAGAAGCTGTAGCTCGCTATCCCCGCGCTCCTTCTCCACTAAATAAATTATTTACTGAGCCGTAAGAAGGGGCTGCGTAATGCAGCTACATTTCCCCACGGTGTTTAAAGTTCAGACTGTGAAGCACACACACACGTGGGCACTCGTCATGCAATAAACATGTAGATTCCGTGTGCATCCCTACGGCTTTTCCCCAGGGCAGGAAGTTCCTGGGGGGGTTGCATTCTTAGTGCAGAGCATGTATCTGTCATACGATAATGGCTTTCTTGGTAAACATCATTTATCTACAACCGCGCCATTGATGACTGTGTTTATGTAGCTTCCCAAAGGTTTTGTGTTATAGGTGATATACAACAATGACGGGATTGGGCTACTAAACGTTGATGTTCTATAAAGCTTGGAAATGTCTGTAATGGAGGCCGGTAATAACCAGGTGCTCCTGTCATTTTGGTTGGTCCTCTCCTGGGTGCCCACTGGCATCATACCCACTTACACTGAAACATGTCCCTTGGCTTCTTTCAAAGCAGTTGGGAGTAAGGCACACTGTAGTCGGATTGGGTAGTGGGACCTGCTGACCCAATCCTGCTCCCTGTGCCTGCTGCAAGCTGTCTGTGGGTGCAACTGATTGCCCACCCCCCCACTCCATTTCCGATCTCATCCATAAAGAGGCAGGAATGCTCATGTGTGCAGCGTTGCGATTGGTTCTGATATTTGCCTGCAGGGAAGCTTACGACTGGGGTGGGGGGACCCTGAGAGGCAATCCCAGTGGGCCCCACACACCCCAGTCTGACACTGGTAGAGAGAGAAAACAATGGAGGTTTCTGCAAGGTGGGATCCGTATTAAAATAAGGAAAGAAGGTTCGTGGCCCTTATGTACCCAAAATGTAATAATATAATGGTTTATACAGAGTTCTGAAGGCAAGCATCCGTGGTTAGTGATGAGCGAATCTGTCCCGTTTCGCCGAAAAATTTGTGAATCTCTCAAAAGATTCCCGACCGCGGCTTTTCTTTTGTCGCCCGCAACTATTCTTTCGTCGCACAGCTATTCTTTTGTCACCCGCGACTATTCTTTTGACGCTTGTGGCTATTCTTTTGTCGCCCACGGCTATTCTTTTGTGGCCCACGACTATTCTTTTGTCGCCTGCGGCTATTCATTTGTCGCCTGTGGCTATTCTTTCGTCGCCCGTGGCTATTCTTTCGTTGCGCAGCTATTCTTTTGTTGCCCAACTATTCTTTTGACGCCCGCGACTATTCTTTTGTCGCGCGGCTATTCTTTTGTCATCCGCATCAAAAAAATAAAAGTCGCGCAACTAAAGAATAGTCGTGGGAGACAAAAGAATAGTCGCAGGCAACAAAAGAATAGCCGCGCGACAATTTTTTTTTTCAACCATTTCACGAAACAATCTGCCAATGGCGAAACGTGGAAATTCGCCGCGAATCCATGCCTGGTGGGTGAAACATTTCACCCATCGCTATTCGTGGGACACTAGGAGCCAGCTAGGTTCCTCTGCCACACACACAAGTCAAAGCTATTAGCCTTCGGCTATGGCAGACCGACTGTGACCCCCGTGGCTTGTCACCCCATTGTAACCCCCTGTACACTCAGGCCTCCAGTAAGAGAAACTGCCCTCGGCCTCGGCTGGCTGGCTCTGGGGCACGGCCATTTAGTTCAGCTCTCCTATCAGTTGTTTCCGAACCTTCTTTTTCCCCTGTACGTGGAGCAACAAAGGTTTAAGCTTTATTTGCCTGCAGCAAACAGATTAGTGTGACAGTAGCAATGCCACTGAAGAGCAATGATATCATTATTCATCCAAACAGCACGGCGCTGGGATAAAGCCATTACTGCAGCCAATGAGCAGGAAATAGCAGGGACAGTATGAAAAGGCATGTCAGTACCCACTCCCCTCGCTACCGAGCTATGCCATCCAGCATGGCCGTCCCTTGGCTATTATGGCACTGGTAATTAAATAGTAGTGTAGAACAGGATGGCTTGGCAGGCGTAGAACTGGTACATCTTGGGCAAACTTGATTGGCAAATATGGTATTTGGGCATCATATGGGCTGGGGTGGCAGGGAATGGAATCCTACAGCTGGGGAGCTATGGAACAGTATAAACGGGGCACAGAAGCAGGAATTATACACTTAGGGGTTTATTTATCATGGTGTGTAAAAAGTGGAGTGAAGCAGGGCAACCAATCAGCAATTGGATTTCAATAGTAAGAAAAACCAAAGCAAAGCATCTGATTGGCTGCTATGAGCAACATCACCGGTGATGTTTTACTCCACTTTTTACACAGCATGATAAATATACCCCTTAGTCACCTCCTGGTGGTTTTATTTCCACCTCAAATATCACCTGAACCAGAATCATGTAGCGTCGCCTTCCCCTCTGTACTGTAATTGTTGGGTCCCAGGCAATATAGAGAGATGGGGATTAGAAACCGCAGAGAAACTGAAGGCCACTAATTGTATTAATGTGGTTACTGAATTGTTGTTATAGTACATGAGCCGGCCACAGTTTGAAACCACAAAATAGTTTTAATCTCTTACAGTCTGTAAACTCGTATTAGGGATCATTTACAGTAGGGAAGGCAGTGAGCAAAGTGCGACAAATAGCTACGGCGTGTACGGCACAGTCATTCCCTGGGCAGAATTTACAGTATAATACATCATGGATACCCAGGCCTCCCTGTATAACTCAGCCTGCAGCCTTGTGCCTTTATATGGGCACAGAACCCCTCAGTGACTGCTAATATCCTTATCATTTACAGTAGGGGGTACATTATCCCTTATAATACATGAGTGATACTCAGAGTTCCCTGTATAACTCAGCCTGCAGCCTTGTGCCTTTATATGGGCACAGAACCCCTCAGTGACTGCTAATATCCTTATCATTTACAGTAGGGGGTACATTATCCCTTATAATACATGAGTGATACTCAGAGTTCCCTGTATAACTCAGCCTGCAGCCTTGTGCCTTTATATGGGCACAGAACCCCTCAGTGACTGCTAATATCCTTATCATTTACAGTAGGGGGTACATTATCCCTTATAATACATGAGTGATACTCAGAGTTCCCTGTATAACTCAGCCTGCAGCCTTGTGCCTTTATATGGGCACAGAACCCCTCAGTGACTGCTAATATCCTTATCATTTACAGTAGGGGGTACATTATCCCTTATAATACATGAGTGATACTCAGAGTTCCCTGTATAACTCAGCCTGCAGCCTTGTGCCTTTATATGGGCACAGAACCCCTCAGTGACTGCTAATATCCTTATCATTTACAGTAGGGGGTACATTATCCCTTATAATACATGAGTGATACTCAGAGTTCCCTGTATAACTCAGCCTGCAGCCTTGTGCCTTTATATGGGGGGCACAGAACCCCTCAGTGACTGCTAATATCCTTATCATTTACAGTAGGGGGTACATTATCCCTTATAATACATGAGTGATACTCAGAGTTCCCTGTATAACTCAGCCTGCAGCCTTGTGCCTTTATATGGGCACAGAACCCCTCAGTGACTGCTAATATCCTTATCATTTACAGTAGGGGGTACATTATCCCTTATAATACAGGAGTGATACTCAGAGTTCCCTGTATAACTCAGCCTGCAGCCTTGTGCCTTTATATGGGCACAGAACCCCTCAGTGACTGCTAATATCCTTATCATTTACAGTAGGGGGTACATTATCCCTTATAATACATGAGTGATACTCAGAGTTCCCTGTATAACTCAGCCTGCAGCCTTGTGCCTTTATATGGGGGGCACAGAACCCCTCAGTGACTGCTAATATCCTTATCATTTACAGTAGGGGGTACATTATCCCTTATAATACATGAGTGATACTCAGAGTTCCCTGTATAACTCAGCCTGCAGCCTTGTGCCTTTATATGGGCACAGAACCCCTCAGTGACTGCTAATATCCTTATCATTTACAGTAGGGGGTACATTATCCCTTATAATACATGAGTGATACTCAGAGTTCCCTGTATAACTCAGCCTGCAGCCTTGTGCCTTTATATGGGCACAGAACCCCTCAGTGACTGCTAATATCCTTATCATTTACAGTAGGGGGTACATTATCCCTTATAATACATGAGTGATACTCAGAGTTCCCTGTATAACTCAGCCTGCAGCCTTGTGCCTTTATATGGGCACAGAACCCCTCAGTGACTGCTAATATCCTTATCATTTACAGTAGGGGGTACATTATCCCTTATAATACATGAGTGTTCCCTGGGGGATCTAGAGCTCTTGTTTTAGAGTTTTAAAGGTAATTTTGCAGGCTTTACAGGGTTTAAGGTTTATCAGTTACTAACCAGCTCCCAGAAGCTTACAGTCAGCGGCCTCTAATTTCCTATTAATTACTCTGTAATAGTTTTGGCAGTTTCCTACAGCTGAATGTAAACATGTTTAATAATGCGTGTAGGCTGCGCTACAAACACGGAGTAGATCTGTACAGAATGCCGGCCGCAGCTGGGAGGTGGGACTGGGGTGGCCAACAAGAGAAACAGCAGCTGAAGTGTTAGCCATTAAGGCAATTAGCTAATTAAGGTGGCACGGGGGCATTACTTCCAGCAGATTGACTTTCATTCCATAAACAAGGTTTAACACATATTGTGAACTCTGATATTTCTTCAGTTCCATTTGTTCTTTGTATAAATAAATAAGCCAAGTGTTTCTTTCTACAGATTAACGTATTTAGTTGCCCTTTAATTTATGGTTCATCCAGTTTATCATTTTAAACCTTGTCCATAATATGTTGTGTTATGTATAATGCATAAAGATAACTACAGGGCCTAATGCACTAACCCTTAATTGCACCAGTTCAGCAGTCGCAATGAGCAATGACGTATTTGCTGATGGGAAGTCAATGCTAATTGGTCGCTATTGGCAACTGTAAAGGTCAACGGGGCCCCCATGTCAGTACCTAATGTCACAGGAATCCAGCAAATCCATCGCTTTGGGATTCCGCCCTGTGCCAAATGGGCCACAACAGATATAAAAAATAATAACATGGAGGCTTCATCACTTCCAACCAAAAAGTCAATCATTTTGAGCAGAAAAGCGGCGGTTTGGATCAGCCCGTTAGTATTGATCTACACCTCTATTAAACGGAAATGATGGGAAGGAGCTACAGCCTGTCTCCCTGTTTGGAAATATGGCGGCCTGACGAGAATCTTTCTGCCATATCTCCTCTAGACATGATCGATAATGGGCAAATCATGACTTGGCAGCTCGCGGTGACAACGGAAACGACGGCCAAAATATATTGCAGCCAAAAAAGAATTCACCGCCGACTGCTTTCCGTTATTATTTCCATTATTTGTATTTACTGATAACTTAAAAGCCACTGAAAACGGGTAATGAGTGTGTAATGGAAAAATGAAAAGTTCAGGGGAGGGGGGGGGCCCTTGGTGTTCTTGTACCCTGGGTCTATGGAAATGGCCCCCATTGTCTTTCATTGTTACATATACAAGTGCATTGTTCCATTTTGGATGCAATTTATAGGGTTTTTTTCACCCAGAATGCAGACTTTTTCTCCATAATTGTGGGTGGGGGGGGGAGCTTGGGTCTGAATGCGAATGGGATTCGCTCACGTCTGGAACTTGGTGTCCAAATGACTTGTGTGTGTGATTCTGTAGGTGCAAGGGTGCTGTGTATATTGGTGCTGGGAACTAGGGTTGCCACCTTTCCAGTTTTGACCCAATGAAAACCGGGCTGCCCAGGTTAAAACTGGCAAAGCCTCTGCTTGATTGATACGGCGATTGTCCAATCCCAACATAGTCCCGCCCTGTAACAAAACAGTCCCACCCTGACGTCATTTCCCCTGCCCAGAGTTCATGCAGAAGAAAAGTGGGAACCCTAGAATTGCCCCCAGCTTGTAGGCTTCAGCTCCAACAGTGCGGCAGCCGGCACCAAGGCCAACTATACAGAAGCGTAGGGAGTGGCTTGATAATGGTATCAACTCACCCAACGATGGAGCCCATCCTCTGCACCTGTAGTCAATATTTGTGGGTGAAGTTCCCCTTTACAAGTGGTTATGTTGCACAGCAGCCATGGTTACTGGGCTCATACAGTATATTTGGGCTCTAATGACCCCAGATGCTCATTGCATACAGAGGCTTTCAGCCAAATTTCCTCTCGTTTATCAGCCCTGGCACTTCTTGCTGGAGGTATTTATGCAGGATGTTTTGTGCCTGTTCTCCAGAATCCCCTTCTACTGTAACAGCACTAAACAAAAAAAATGCCTTCGGGGTTGTGCTCTATTATACTGGTGACAAAAGGAGAAATTCTCCAGAGAGGCGTACTTAAACTCTCTCTCGTAGGATGGCGTGCACTCGCTGTAAAGAGCAGCACAGTAAGAACCTTTATAGGAGCACAAAGGGGTAAATGGGTCGGGACAATGATGAGTTGACTGCATTTAGCCACCTTTGTGGCTCTTTTGTAAAGAAAAGACTCAAATATGAGATGTCTGTAAATTATATTATATAGAGCCGCGGTTCCCAGGCTGTGGGACTGGCACCCAGGGGGTATTTGGAGGAGTAGTGGGGTGGTGGGGGGAGAGAATTGAGAAAAATTGCCTTTTGCTCTCTTAGAGACACCTGAAATGTCAGCTTGAAGATCAAGGTCAGGGCGCAGTTTGGGGTTAATATGTAAAGTATTTGCTGCTCAATATGTTCTTAAAACTCTGACCGAATGACTGGTACACTGATTTTCTGATATCTGTACTTATTTCATGAGCTAAAGAGGGACTTGACTTAAGGTTGGACCTTTATGGGGAAACTTGACCAAAGGTTGGACCTTCATGGGGAACCTTGACCAAAGGTTGGACCTTTATGGGGAAACTTGACCAAAGGTTGGACCTTCATGGGGAACCTTGACCAAAGGTTGGACCTTTATGGGGAAACTTGACCAAAGGTTGGACCTTCATGGGGAACCTTGACCAAAGGTTGGACCTTTATGGGGAACCTTGACCAAAGGTTGGACCTTCAAGGGGAACCTTGACCAAAGGTTGGACCTTCATGGGGAACCTTGACCAAAGGTTGGACCTTCAAGGGGAACCTTGACCAAAGGTTGGACCTTCAAGGGAAACTTTGACCAAAGGTTGGACCTTCATGGGGAACCTTGACCAAAGGTTGGACCTTTATGGGGAACCTTGACCAAAGATTGGACTTTCAAGGGGAACCTTGACCAAAGGTTGGACCTTCCAGTGTGGCCTGAGCTAATTTGTTATGATTTACTTCAAAACCTGGGGTGCATGAGGCAACTTTCAGGCTTTTTCAGGGGCCTAAAAACTTCAAAAAGTCCAAAATGTCCCCTGTTAATTGTGTTTAAGTACATGAAAGCATTGGGGGTACCTGTTCAACACAATAGTCGGACAAGTAGGGGGTCTCCTCAATCCGAAATGTATTAATTGATGCACTTCCCTGAACGCATATAGATTAATTAGAAAACCCTTCACTTGACTGATGAGCCCCAATAAGAGTGAAACCAGCCTGCAGTTGGGTTCTGATCAGCAGCCGCCCATACGCTTTAGCATAAAGAATGATACGGGGTTTCCTTCCCAGCATTCCTTCTGTTAAGTATCAGTAGCCATGCAACAGATATAAGTAGCCCCCCTACTTGTACCGCACAAGGGGACATTTGCAGGCATAACTATATGCACTTTCATAGGGTAAACATTTCTATCATTGGTGCATAATAAGCCTCCATCAGAGGGTGCTACAGTGGAACATACATTATTGCCGTGCCGGGTAATGTTACTGGCGCTGTGATTCCCGCGTTCATCTGTCTCTGTGATTCAGGGATCATTATGGGACCAGCGAGAGGCCGAGCGCATGTGAATATCTACTGTGCAATGTTGGTTTTCTTTTTTAATTGCGATGCGAAGGCTAAAACGCATCTGTTATAGGAAATAAACCTTGTTTGGAACAGGAGTTTCTCTTCAGTTCCTTTAGCTGATACCTACAGAATAGTGAGGGAATGAGCTTATTGAACATTCCTCCTCTGTGTTGGCATGTGTGTTTGTATGTTTGGGTTGGAACTATTATACTGCTGCCCTAAAGTCTCCCACATGAGTGAAACTTTGCCCAGTTGGAGGGCCCAACTGAACTATGGACCAATGATTGGATCATATGGGGGAATGGGCATGGGCATAGCTATTATCAGAGAAAAATATCCAAGCCCTGATTCCACCCATGGAATTTTGCAGCCAGTCCAGTCTAAATTAGGCTAAGCCCCACCATCAGTAGAGGTGGCCATAGGATTTTTGATGTGCTCTAGGTGGAGCATTGTGCCTTGCTGGAATAAACTCATGGGAAGACATGGTACTTTGCGATGGAATTTTGGCTTAATAAATGACCCACCACCAATCAATTGCTAGGGAAAGGCTAGATGCTTTTCTTGAACCTTTCTTGGAGGGCTAGATGCTTTTTTTGACCCTTTTCTTGGAGGGCTAGATGCTTTGTCTTGCTTAATAAATTACCCACCACCACTAAGAGGAGACCTCAGAGGACATCAGGGAGAAGAACCCAATACATGAGCAATAGCTAGAAGAGGGCTAGTTTTTAATTTTTTTTGGCTGTTTCATAAAGGACCCACCACCACCAAAGGTAGACCTCAGAGGACATCAGGGAGAAGAAACCTAATAAATGAACAATTGCTAGAAGAGGACTAGATGCTTTTCTTGGCCTTTTTCTTGGAGGGCTAAATGTTTTTTCTTGCTTAATAACTGACCCACCACCACTAAGAGGAGACCTCAGGGGACATCAGGGAGAAGAACCCAATAAATGAGCAATAGCTAGAAGAGGGCTAGATTTTATTTTTTTGGCTGTTTCATAAAGGACCCACCACCACCAAAGGGAGACCTCAGAGGACATCAGGGAGAAGAAACCTTATAAATGAGATATTGCTAGATGCTTTTCTTGGCTTTTTTCTTGGAGGGCTAGATGCTTTTTCTTGCTTAATAACTGACCCACCAGCACCAAGAGGAGACCTCAGGGGACATCAGAGAGAAGAAACCTAATAAATGAGCAACTGCTAGAAGAGGGCTAGATGCTTTTCTTGGCCCTTTTCTTGGAGGGCTAAATGTTTTTTCATGATTAAGAACTGACCCACCACCACTAAGAGGAGACCTCAGGGGACATCAGAGAGAAGAACCCAATAAATGAGCAATAGCTAGAAGAGGGCTAGATTTTTTTTTGGCTGTTTCATAAAGGACCCACCACCACCAAAGGGAGACCTCAGAGGACATCAGAGACAGAGAGAAGAAACGTAATAAATGAGCAACTGCTAGAAGAGGACTAGATGCTTTTCTTGGCCTTTCTTGGAGGGCTAAATGTTTTTTCATGCTTAATAACTGACCCACCACCACTAAGAGGAGACCTCAGGGGACATCAGAGAGAAGAAGCTCAATAAATTAACAATTGCTAGATGCTATGTGTAGTCTCTTTAGTAGAATAAGTTTGTAAGGGTTATTTAGGACTGTCTGTGACCTCCCTCTCTGGCCGCAGCCCATCATGTAGACAAAGGTTTAGGCTTGCTGAGCTTTTGTCATTGTTTTTCTCTATATTCCTGTTTGTGTTTCCATCCGATGTAAGAAGCTCATTAGGCAAGAAGCCGGCGTTCGTTGCGGACCATTAGCCAGTAAGATTTAGGCTGCCTTAGACATTGCTGAGGATTTTTTTTTCTATCTCCGAGATACAGTGTATGGTTGAGTGCCTCGAACAGAGCGGAATGTAACTGTGTAATTGTAAACCAGTGCAATAATACTGTGATACATAGAAAGGCTTTTCCTAACCCATCCCTCAGTCCAGCCAAAGCCTGCGCGGCACGGGAATCATAAAATCCCTCCACAAGTGCCAGGGCAGTAAAAATGAGATTACGCCAACACATGCATGCCATAAACGTGCCATTTGCAAGGAATAGGGGCAGGGAAATGGCAGTGACAGAATCGTAAGTAGCAGCTCTTTAATAGTAAATACTCAGTAATTGCCTTGTTTTTAAAGCGCTTCCCACCCCTGTGTATTGTATAGAGCTGTATCCTACCTCACCCCAATTGTCTACTCTGCGCCACTTCAGAAGAGAATGACGTCTCACCACAATATCAATGCACCCCCAGGGTTCCATAGCAGCTTATAGCCCCAGCCAGCGCACTCAGGGGGAGGAGCTGCACCTGGAATATGGCGGATACGCCACAGACATCTGCAACAACGTAGATAGCATTAATGCTAGCCATTTCTGCCCCTGCCATTATATCATACACACACCCCCATATTTGCACCCCCAAGGAGAACATGCTAACCTAATTGTTTTTATATTGTTATTAGTTAGCAAATCAACCATTACAAATGTTTGTCCGTATTTTCTCAAAAACAGGCTCTAACCAATTGCGTGTCTATTTATATAATGGGTCACATTGTAGTATTGGGGGTCAGTAAGTGCCTACTCATATGATACATTGTTAGTGTCCCTTATGGGAAAGGGGGTGGATATTGTATATGAGTGGGTAGGATAGCTAGTGCAGCCTCACCAGTTGATGTCATGCCCTAGGGGTGTTAAGGTGGCCATATTGGGGCCCTTCAGCAGGCCTCCCCAACCAATATCTGCCCCAAAATCATCCAGATATCAATCGGACAGGCTAGATTTTTCTGTCTGATCTAGGACCGTATCAGCTCATTGATGCAGCCCTTGCTCCAACTTCTTGTATCCCCTTTGTTGTGATTCGATTGTTTGGCCCTAGGGCCACAGGATCACATTAGTACAAAATCGTCTACCCAAGGTGGGCATACTGGGGGAAGAATTTGCTTGAGTGGAAACCTTGCCAAACAAGCGAGTCTCCCATAGAGACCCATTTGTACAACTGAATCAGATGATCACCTGGGGTTTATAAAGGGAGAAGATGAGTTATTGTTTGTCTCAGAGTGAATGCTGGACTTGTGCCCAGAGCATGGCATGAGAGGGTCCCTGTGACGACTAAGCTCTGAAAAAGTCATAGAGTAGCAACCTAACCAGTGAGGATTAGTTAGTGGACTGCTAGGTCCTATGTGTAATCCCTGGGGAAGCATGAGTTGGTGATGCTGAGCAGCCAGAAGCTCCAACAAGCAGTGCAGTGTGTTTGTTCCCCAGTGTAGTCACTAGTGTGATGGGTGTGAGTGAAACCCTTTATAGCCAGTCTCAGAATGCCCAATAACACTGTGGTTGAATGACCTAACCCATTAGTGGCATCAGTGAAAATAAGATACACCTCCTATACTGGGAGGCCTTAGTCTGAGTATAAGAAGACCAGTGTAACCCATGTTCTAACAAAATGGGCCAAGAAGGGCTTGAAAATAGTTTTGCAGTGTAACATGTAGAATAGCAAATAGCGTGGCTTCCCTGGCTCTACTCACTGTATGCAAGAAGAATGGGCAGAGGGTTGGTTTTATTATAGTATGTGCATATGTTGTAATTGCTTCTAAATCTGCATGTACAGTGGGCTGGGCTTAGGAACGAGCCAATCCCAGCATTAGAACATCCACGGGGCAAGAGCCCTAATGTTGTTAGAGCTGGCAGCCTTCAATAGCAGTGAGCGACGGCTTTTCCAAATGAAACCAAGTTAAGGTGCTCAACGCGTTCCATGCAGTAACGCTCTTTGTGCTGCGGTGGCACAATCGGCTATTGATAGCCTTGTCATTGGTGCATTGTATTCTATCTGAAGGCTGTTGTCAGTTTCCCATCACCGGCACGGTTTTCTCTTGTGTGTATTTGCATGGGTAATGAAAAATAAAGGCAGATAAGCACAATGTTGTGACAGGCGGTTTAAATCGACTGATAACAGCAGTTACAGGGAATAATCAGCCTTCAGTCGTTATGTATTAAATTGCTGAAAAGCACCGAATTTATTCCGTAGCAGTTTAACTCTACTTTGATCTCCCATGTTGCCAATAAACATCTAAAAATGTACTCAGGGTTGGACTGGGCTGTGGGAACATCAGAAGAAATCATGGTGGGCCCCAGTCGTCATTGGCCATCACCTCGGGCCCTGCCTAGGCCAATGGGTGGGGAGAACAGTTTGCAGCTTGAGGAGGCAAGGGGTGGGGCAGTGGGGTGGGGAAATTGGGGGGGAAGGTGTGACAGAAATGAAGGCCTCTGTCTCTGTGGTTGAGGTGGTGGGCCATTGGTGATTGCCCCTGATGGGACCCAAACATCTCAGTCCAACACTGAATGTACTTTTATACCAGGGTCATTGATTTTAGCACCTTAGGGGTTGAAGATGGGGAGCTATGCAAGAAAACAAGAAGGGCTCTCCTAGGGAACAGCATCATTCAGAGCAAGACAGGGCTAAAGCCATATTTAACTAGAAGAACTTGTCATGGTCCCATCAGGTCATCAGTACTTCTAGTAATATATCCAGTTATTTAGCCAACATGCAGAAGGGGCAATTGCTTCTTGCACCATGGCAGCAAGTAACCCCAGATCTCCCTGCCCATGGTCTCCCTCTAGGAGTCTCCGTCATGCTGATAATAATAACAGGGCATTAAATGGCTTCAATTAAAAATAAACTCATCCTTCCTTGTTGTTTAATTCTTCCATTCCCTTTCTCTGCACTCTCTCCTTCTTAAGGACTGGAGCCCAAAACTGCCCCCCATACTCAAGGTGAGGCCTTACCAGGGACCTATAAAGGGGCAATATTATGTTTTCATCCCTTGAGTCAATGCCTGATGGTTCATACAAAACCCCAAAATAGTTCCACCCACCGCTTTCCTTATTTTCTCCCCTAAATGCGCCTGTGAGTACAGCATTGACTGTATATACTGTAACTGTAGGTGGCAAAGGCAGCAGATTGTACTGTTTGTTTGTCCCCGAAACCCTTTTTTCGGATTCCCAATTTGAAAACAATTAAAACCTGGGTACTGAATGTTCTGATTCATTTGAGCGGCGGCGGCGGCGCTCCATCTGATCCGTCAGGATTACATTCGCCACCCTGCTATAAATAAATCCCTATAGCTCTCTGCGGCTGAGTGTGTAGGAAGCATCTGACTGAGCCATTCTGAGAGCCCAAACCATCAATAAATAAGGAGCGATTTGGTGGGAACACAGAATAACAGGGAGAGCGCTCAATAGACAATAATGACGACTGCTGTGTCGCTTACGTCGCCGGGGATTATGAAACCGCGCACATTGTTTGGGCCCAGAATGTAACAAAACATAGAACTTCACCTAAATGGTTATCAAAGTTAGTGGAACGGGCCAATGGGGGGAGGCAAATGGGCAAGTGATCTTCCTTCTTTTACAAGAGCTGCTGTTGGGGGTCCATGTTCCCCGACTTCTCTAGTGGACCTTGGGCGCCACTGACACAGTTGAACCCTGCCCTTGATTGCCCCCACCTGGAGCCACAGTTAAGAGGTGAGTGCAGGGTAGGGCTGCTGAGGGGCAGGGGGTACAGGGGTTGCGCAATACAAGTGATGTGATAGGGCGAGGAGCCATCGCCCATTGACAGGCAATAAGGTAGAACCAGAAAGTCAGACTAGGGGTAGGTGAAGAGGTACATCTAGGCACATTGCTCTAGGCACATTGCCCTTCTGCCCACCCCTAGTTCCAGCTTGATACTGGGGCCTTACAGTCCAGGCTCCCAACACATACAACCCTGGTACTAAGTGGAACTGGATGAGTAATGTGCTCACTCCCATTAGACATGATCTCAGGGCCAATTGGGGATCCACGCATTTTGGATAACAGATCCCATACCTGTATATGGAAGCATCTAATAGAATAAGGTATGTAGGTGTGTAGGTTCCTCCTCCTGACCAAACCCCACAGGAGAACCTCCCCGCTACATCCATGGATGGTCTCACAAGGGGAGGATGGTTCAACTGCTTAAGAACACACCAGTTGTGGTGGGATCTAGTACCCCAAGAACAAAATGAATATTTCCTTATGTTATGATAATATAAAGTGCTAATGGCTACTTGATTTTTGTTTTTCCCTGAGCTCTGTATAAACAAACCCAGAGCTGCAGCTTTCGTTGGTCGTTGAGATAAGCAGCATCTTATTTTGTAGAGGGTTTATATGTGGACTGGTTTCCTCTGCAAAAGTAAAAGCAGTTCCATTTTCAGGTTTAGTTCAAGAAATAACAAATAGCAAATATATTTCTTAATTAGATCAAAAGGCAAAATGTATGTCCAGCAGTACCAGCCCTATTTATTGAACTAACGTTGATAAAGTTGGTATAGTGCCCCTTTAATGGAGAGTAATATTTTATATCTAGCTCTTTAGTTCTATTCGTTTCTCTTGCTTTCTCTTCATTATAGCTCTGACCTGACCCTTAAACCCTGGGAAGTCCCAGTCGGCTACTGCAGTTGACCTTCTAGGTCACCCATGGCCGCCTGGCTTAGCTGTGCCAGCCAATAGGATTGCAGACTGCAGCCCCGGGGGGGACCGTTCCATATGTACCCACCTCAGTACCGAGCAGCCAGCCGTTTGTTGGAATAATCCCAACGGCTTTTATTGGCTCTGGTTTATTGTTTATAATTGAGCTTTTAGCTGCTATTTGTTCCTGTGTTCCCTGCAGCAGAATTAAATCAGCATTGATCCCTGGGAGCATATTCAGCTCCATTGGCTTTTGTGTCATTTGGACAGAAACCGCCCTGATTCTCCTTTTGTTTCATTCCCTGACTTTGTCCGGCCGACAGTGCGTCCCCAGTGTAATGAACTGCCCCGTATTGGTTATGCTTGGGATACGGGTAACTCTGAGAGGGCACAAGGGACACTTATATATCACTTAGATTGTAAGCTCTACGGGGCAGGGACCTCCTTCCTACTGTGTCTCATACCACATTGCACTTACATATATATATATATTTATTGTATTTTTTTATTATATCACTTGTCCTCCCTGTGTGTAATTGTGTATATTGTAAGACTGTACAGCGCTGCGTTCCCTTGTGGCACTTTATAAATAAAGTTATACATACATACATACATACATACATATCATTATCTGCCATTAAACTCAGCTTATTCCAGCGCAAAGGGTCAGGTAGGTGTTCTGTATAGAACTCATATACCCAAGAAGCTGGCACTGTGGTGGGCATCCCCATTTAACATGGCAGGGCATCAAAGTGCCCCCGTGCTAACATGGGTGCAAATGGTGAACATATTGATAATATTCATTAAAAGTACTTGTGTCAAGAACACACTTATTACTCCGGCCGGCCTGGATTGGGGCAATAGGGGCAAAAGACTTGTGCCATAAGAATCACACACTAATGGTGTCTAAGTGATGTAGTTACCAGTGGTGTAACTTGGTCGTTCCGGGCCCCCCTGCAGGAAAACCCTCTAAGGGGGCTCGGCACAACCAGTCAAACCCCCCCCGTACCCACTCACGCTGCACCTCCCAGTGCCATTCTGTTTAAAGGTAGGAGAAGGGCCGGTGAGGGGGGGGCTTATGGTACAGCAGACCCTGTGGTCTAAGCCCCCTCAGTTGCCCGGGGCCCCCACGGCCGCGGGTTTTTTCCAAGTGTCCTGCCTGGGAGCTACTGCCAATGAGCTTGCACCTAAAGAATCAGTGCATGTAGCACAATCTGGAATTAGAAAATCTTTACCAAAACTGCATTTGCCACAAGTGTATAGGCACCTCTCTCAGTCGCAGGGGCAATTAATAGGGGGGACAACCAACGAAATCTTCACCAAAACTGCATTTGCCACAAGTGTATAGGCACCTCTCTCAGTCGCAGGGGCAATTAATAGGGGGGACAACCAACGAAATCTTCCCCAAAACTACCTTTGCCACAAGTGTATAGGCACCTCTCTCAGTCGCAGGGGCAATTAATAGGGGGGACAACCAACGAAATCTTCCCCAAAACTGCCTTTGCCACAAGTGTATAGGCACCTCTCTCAGTCGCAGGGGCAATTAATAGGGGGGACAACCAACGAAATCTTCCCCAAAACTCCATTTGGCACAAGTGTATAGGCACATCTCTCAGTCGCAGGGGCAATTAATATGGGGGACAACCAACAAAATCTTCCCCAAAACTGCATTTGGCACAAGTGTATATGCACCTCTCAGTCGCAGGGGCAATTAATATGGGGGACAACCAACGAAATCTTCCCCAAAACTGCGTTTGGCACAAGTGTATAGGCACATCTCTCAGTCGCAGGGGCAATTAATATGGGGGACAACCAACGAAATCTTCCCCAAAACTGCATTTGGCACAAGTGTATAGGCACATCTCTCAGTCGCAGGGGCAATTAATATGGGGGACAACCAACGACCTGCTATTATTGGCTGACACCGAGCATGTGGATAAAGGATAGCTGAGCAGAGAGAGTGAAGCCGCAGTTCCATCTAATGAAATGAATTATTGGTGTCAGGGAGGCTGAACTTCCCATCGCTCCCCATCAATCAAGGCCGTGCCAGACCTCATTACTGCTCCAAGTAGGATGAAAAGCGCCGATGAGGAAGATAAATGAGTGAGGCCCAGACATTATCCCAGAGTTCCCTGTGCGCAGGATAGGTGGTCTGTGTGTCTCCTGTACCAACGTGGAAGGCTCGCTGCGTGGTCCTTACCAATCAGTCCGCGGGTGCAAAAGTGCTCCTGCCTCGATGTCATTTACAGAAGTTGGATATATTAGATTTTATGCCCTATTTCTGCTCTTGGACAGGACACATTGGTTGGAACGCTGTTCTTCTGGTGTGTTGACTGCTTTAACCCGTCCGATGCCTGAGAAGTGAATTACCACCCTTTTCCTATTTTTTGCACCATATAGGGTACAATTTATGGGACCTCAAGCCTAAGTGCCAATTAGGGTGACATTTAGGCTCAGCTATTTTTTCTATTCTGCCACGCAGGTCCCAAAATTGTTACGTGCATAAAATTTTTTGACGCACCGACGAATTTCCGCAGCAGTTTTGATTCAGTTGATGGCAAAACGTGGAAATTCGCAGTGAACCCATGCCTGCCGAAATTTTTCACTCATCGCTAACTGTAGCAAAATAATGTATTTTTTGCATGTATAACACTGTGGAGAGTAAAATGGGGGATGCCTGAAACTCATAACCCATAATGCCTGAAACCAAAGCCAAAAATATACATTATAGGAGCTCAAATCAATGGGCCTAGAGTTCTACTACAGATAAAGCTTGGACAGCAGTTACCTATGTTATGTTAATATGTGTTAAAACTCTCTCTCTAAAAGTATAAGGGTCCTCAGCCTTCACACTCTGTAACATTTAGAATCGATTTGGCTAAAGGAGAGATGTGATTTTGGATAGGTCATTTAGAATTTTCAGCCCCCATCCATCCATCGCTAACCTGCTTTCATGGTGATCCTGCCCCCCAGGGGAATTTACCCAGCCCACCACCCCCAGGTGTCCTCACCCCTGGCAGCAGAGAGAGAGGACTCAGCCGGGAGCGGGATGGGGGAGCTGAGAGGGAGGACGGAGGGCAGGTAGGACTTAGCGGGAATGAAGGGAACGCCAGAGGGAGGATTTGAGGGGAAATGTGACAAGTTTGGGCCACATTTTGCTGCCACTGTCACCACCGATGAAGAGGGGTGCTGTCTGAGGGGCCCTTGATATGGCCCCTTGGGTCAGAAGTTTGAGGACCCCTGTTCTAGAACCTTACCAGATCTGCAGAACTAGCAGTTGACTATTGAATCATCATTTAGACATTGGGTGGGAAGAAGAGTAAGTGTGGAGCACTTCTGGACGGGGGCCAACCACTACATGTCCTAACTGTGCTTCTGTGCCCCAAGAGGGGCAACTAGTTTTAAAGGAGAAGCAAAGTGTAAAGCACTGGGGGGGGGGGTGCCAAAATGTTAATGTTAGGAATTAAGATGGCTTATATGATACCCCGGGTCAGTGCACCGGCCACAGTTTGCTGTAAGTAACCAATGTATCTGCTTGGGACCTGTGGCACAACAGGCCTGCACCGGGCAATAAGGCAATTTAGCTTGGTAATTGGACAGTCTAGTCCCCAGGTGCTTGACATTAATGCTTCTTCAGTGCTAAACAGCCATAAATAAAGGATAATATTACGGACTCTCTTGAAGCTTCTCGCTTGATTTCCAGAAGCGCAATGTATAACATCATCTCATCCACAGTGTGCCCTGTATAAATAAACCCACATGTGTTGGAACCACAATACTTGCAAGAGAGAAGAGAATGCATAACCCGTGGCATTATCTAATTAAAGCGTAATATTATAAAAAAAAAATAATGAGCAATAATACCTTGGAGCAGTCTGTCTCCATGGAGTTCCTAATGTCACAGTCTATGGCAGGAGAATGTAGATAAAGGTAAACCTTGTTCTAGACAGCTACACGGCTGCTTAGGCAAGTACCTTGTTCAAGGGAGGAATACGCAGCTTTCTAATAAAAATAAAAGTAAAATAGTGATGTAGTTTGTAATCATGGTTTTACAGAATGGGCTAGTTCCTGATAGTGAAAGATAAAGAGCTAGAACCCAGTATTAGTGATCCAGGTAGAAGAGTTCTAAGAGATCCTCGAAAATGTCAAGTAACCCCCCTAGTGTATAAAAAGGAATCCATCTTAGCCTTGGGTCCAGCAGTCAAATAGGAAAGATGGAGTCGAAAGTGTTTGGAAGACTCATTGAAGAAAATGGGGGAGATCTCAGAAGATCTCAAGCCTTGCAATAGATTTTCCATGTCGCGTATAATGATGTCGGTGAGGTCTGGCTGACAAAGTATCAAGGAATAGGCAGAGACAAGGTCAGGGCAGGCAAAACCAGTTCAACACAAACCAACCGGCCAACATCAGGGCAGGCAGTGAGCTGCTCAAAAAACCCAACAAATCCAACTCTGAATCCTGAGAAATGACATCTTATAGAACTGGAATGATTTGATTAAGTGTCTTATTTGCTTTAGTGCCTATATTTTAGAGTTTAGGAAGGCTTTTTCCAGACCCTCCAGTCTCTTTATATAAATAAAAAGCAGACACAGATACTCCCACCTCCTTCATTCTTGTTTGGGGGATTCTCTGTTCATTTGCACCACGTTTTCTCGGGTTTCTTTACAGTTTAAATGTCATTAGAGGCGTTTAATTCTATGTTCCTCTGCTTGGGGAAATAACAGTCTTTTCCCTTGAGAAGTTCTTTTTAGGGGCGAGATCTGACATGTCAGGTGTTATCATAAAGCTGTATGAATCATGCCTCCATGGCGAGGCTTGGGACCTATTCCATTACACATTTCATTATACATTAAATGGGTTTGAGAAAATGTAATGATATATCAGGCCAAAAAAGCGCACCATGGCAGTCGGTATTTTTGGCCCTCACCTATACTTAGCTCATGTAATGGGAAAATGTCAGTGTATTAGTCATTCAGACGTAGTTCAGAGAATATTTAGGGCAGTAAATGCATATTCACCTCAAATCTCGCTGTAACTAATGCTCAAAGTGGGCCTTTAGGTGTATCTAGGGCAGCAGAACCTAACTGGCCTTTAGGATAAGACCCCAAGCTCCAGCCATTGCTGTTTGGGAACCACTCCCCTGTTTGGAAGGTTCCAGTTACCCAAGTAGCCATACAACGGTTTGCAGTATGAACATGAAGGGTATAAACAGAAAGAATTGTTATAAAACATATTGGGCCTGATTCACTAAAGTGCGATAAAAATTATCGCACGCTTTTTTGCCGTAAAAAAAGACGCGATAATTTGCGCGCGATTCACCATAGTATTATCGCGTGCGATAAATCGCCATTTTCGCATGCGGTATTTCTCGCGCTAGTTTTACCGCATGCGTTAATTTCCGCGATGAAAAGAATACGATCGCATGATTCACTATAACTTTTGCGCGCTAAATATCGCATTCGGCTATGCGAAAATTAACTCCTACTACAGGCAGGCGATAATTATACAAAAGTACAGTAAATGATTTTTTGCAATAAAATATGGACTTTGCAGTGTTATTTATTGAAGTCTGTGTTTCCCCTAGAGTGACGCAGCCGCCAGTTTGCAGCGAAATGTTCATTTTTAATACAGTAATTTTCCGCAAGTATTGGCGTGTATGGCTAACATGGCGTGCGTTCATTTGCGCGACTATTTATATTTGGCTACAAGTGATGAAATGCTTCACCAGGCATGGATTCGCGGCGGATTTTTTTTATGCGTTTCGCAAAACAATCCGCCAACGGCAAAACGCATGAAAAAATTCGCCACGCAAAAATTCAATGCACATCCAAAAATTTATACAAGCGTCCAAAAATAATAGTCACAGCAACAATTTTTTTGCCCGCACAACATTTTTGCCGTTTCGTGGATCTTTTGAAAGATTTGCTAATTTTTCACTAAAGAAACCAGAACACATTTGCTCATCACTAGTGGCTACTATTTATATGATACCATTTATATGCTACCATTTATATGCTACTATTTATATGCTACCATTTATATGCTACCATTTATATGCTACTATTTATATGCTACCATTTATATGATACCATTTATATGCTACCATTTATATGCTACCATTTATATGATACCATTTATATGCTACCATTTATATGCTACCATTTATATGCTACCATTTATACGCTACCATTTATATGTGGCTAATATTTATATACACCATTTATATGTGGCGACACTATTTCTATGCTACCATTCATATGCGGTGACTATTTGCGTGCGTAATTTAGCGCATGTACCGGCAAATACCGCATTGAAATAGTCTTCGCGAGTTAAATAACGCATGCAATATCGCGCGTATGCTTATAGTGAATCGTGCGAAAAATCGCCAAAATTAAGAAGCGGTAAAATTTATAGCGCACACTAAAAATAGCGCACATTTTATCGCACTTTAGTGAATCAGGCCCATTGAAAGTTAAATGATTAATAGGCTTTGTGGTAACCGGGGTCAGCGACTACAATAACCAAACACAGTCTGACGGTTTGGGCTGGAAACAATGCGTATGTGTGTATATTAATAGAACACGCGGAGAAAATAAGTCTTTAAATAAACATGGTCCAGGTTTTCCAGCGTCACATTCTGTATGTCAAGACTATCATTAGCGGAGACAAGAAATCATTATTAATTCAGATTTTCTAATGTAAATGTTATAATGGGAGTGGATAGAATGAGCCCACGGGTTTAGCGCAGGAAAGAATGATGGCAGAATGGAGAGGATATCAGCTATGGAGATACTAGAGAAGCTCAAGTCGTAAGGTGGGCGAGTCTGTTCCCCAAAGCCAATAGCTCCCCAGTCAAGTGCCGGTTGGAGGTGCCATTAGTCGGTTATTTTGTTCTCTGTCTCCATAGGCCGGTGCTAGACATTTAACCGTTTCTTCTACCAAGTAAATTTTCCCAGCTCTGACAATTCCTTCTTAACAGGAGCTTGTATAGAAAATGAATTCTTTCAATGTAAAGAAGCCCGAAGGGACCAACGGTGACATTTACTGGAGCTGCTCTTTCTCCTATAAATCCGTATGCGCTGGATACTGTTTCATGTCTCAAATCCCTAATCTGGGATGGAGTAAATATGTTGTTTTGTTCAACACACTGTGCTCCGTATATATCTGTCTGTGAGTGTTTGCTACACCATTTATCTCACCCAACATGAAGGGCACAATGAAGTGAGTTAAACATTGACGCCCAGTAATGTTAATCCTCAAGTAGGATTCAAATGATTGTGAGTCCCATTAGCACTTGTTTTGGAGGTCCAGCCTTGGCCCAGGGCACACTTAGATCATAAAACATTGGTATAATCCATTCAGGCATATTTCTATGAATATCTAGGACAGTGATCCCCAACCAGTGGCTCGTGACCAACATGTTTCCCATCAACTATTTAGATGTTGCTCCCAGTAGACTCAAAGCAGGTTCTCTTTTGAATTTCTGCCTTGGAGGCCAGTTTTGGAGGCATAAAGACCACATGTACTGCCAAACAGAGCCTCCTGTCATCGGGCTGCCAAATAACCAATCACAGCCCTTATTGTTCCCCAACTTTTTTGATATTCGAGTGTTGCTCATGGGTAAAGAAAGGTTGGGGAACCCTGATCTAGGACAACAAATAAGTGTTCACCCCAGATCCCAACCTAACTGACTTTGAAGCTGGGCTTTCTGTAGTTTCTAGGAAAGCAAACAGATACATCTTACCCAATCTGGGCTTTAAGTAGCTCCTCACCCAAGCCACTGTATTGGGCCAGCTTCTTGGCTTTGGAACTACTACATTTAAGAGTGTGAGTATTCATGGTGTTAGCTACAAAGAAAGAACCAATGATTAAATGGCTCCTGGTAATCGGATACAACTATGGAAGCTTAAAACTATACCCCCAGAATGAATACTTAACCAATGGATAGTTTATATCATATTAAGTGACCTATTAAAGAATCTCGCCAAACTGGAATATATATATCAGTAAATATTGCCCTTTTACATCCTTTCCCTTGAGCCGCCATTTAGTGATGGGCTGTGTGCTCCCTCAGAGATCAGCTGACAGGAAGTGATGCAGCTCTACCTGTAACAGGAAGTAGTGTGGGAGTAAAAGGCAGAACTCTGCCCATTCATTGGCTGATGGGGCCTAGCATGTATGTGTGCCTTGGCTTGTTTGTGTGCACTGTGAATCCTATGATCCCAGGGGGCGGCCCTTAGTACAGTTTTCTATTTAGGATTACCCAATGGCACATACTACTAATAAAGTATATCGTTATGAAAATGGTTTATTTAGATGAAACAGGGCTTTACATATGAGCTTGTTTATGGAATATATTTTTATAGGGACCTAGAGTTTTCCTTAACAAAGTAAATAATGGTTATAATTTGCTTATACCAAAGTCTAATGAGATCTGTAGGCTGGAAGTTGAGAAGCCAAAAGGGAAAACCCCTCTAGATCAGGAAATGATTTGTTATCTACTGATGACTCTGCTTAGAATAAAAGAGCGTGAAGAGAATCCTTTCAGGCACTGCTTATTCAGCCAGGAACTCGTGGTGACCTGGTTACGTGGGTGTACAAGTTCCACATGGCTGCGGCTGAGTCCAGCGGAGTGTAAGGGAGCGGTGCCGAGTACCCTGCACATACTGCTTAGCATTATTAATTCAATCAAACACATTATTGGGCAGTTTAGGGTACTGCCCTGCTTCCAAATTCTATGGAGCATTTCTAAATATGAAATAGGCTTTATAGCAAAAGATTCCCAAGCGATGGAGCTTAGAAAGGCTATGCACCATTGTATATAAGCAATGATCAGCTGGGCTTCGTGCCTCCGTAAGTGATTATTCCATTGGTGCTTCCAACCTGCTATTTATTTTTGCTAAAATGCTGACATACGGAGGACTGAATTTGGACGTGATAATATCTATTGTCATTACTATGCATTTATTTCCCCCCCTCTCAGTATTCATGATGGGTTGTGTTGTTGCTTATGTGAATTCCCACCAGGTTTTGTTTGTGTCTGCAGATTTCTGACTCACTTGCGTCTGTAAACCAACCGCGTGCCAAGCCAAGGTTACCAGCTGCCAATTTGTTTGGCCAAAACAGTGTATTCTGATTAAGTGACTACACGGGAGGCTCTATAAACACTTTCCCCATGGGAAATGACATGGGGAATCATATATATATGAGTTTAATAGGCAGTTCCCATGTCACCTCAGCCTTTCCAAAGGTCTATCTTGTATAGGTTAATATTAGGGACGTACTGAATCCCGGAATCGGTTCGGGATTCGGGCCGAATCCAGTCTTTTTTTGAAGGCCGGGACCATGGATTCAGCTGAAACCGATTCGGTTCGGAATTCTGCAAAATCCGTCACGATGGGTTCGGGGGTTCCGAACACCCACATTTGCACCCACGTCTTTCGCTGAATTAATAGGAAAATTCCCATTGGCGCCAATAAGCGGACAAGTGAATTTTCTGATGAAATAAGCAGAAAAAGATCTTGCTCCCTGCAAGTTCCCGGCAGCGGGAGGTTATTAATTCAGGAGACTGATGCAGTGGGGATGGTGAGTCTCGTAGAAACAAGCAGCTTCTCGTTTCATTTAAGGTTTCATTTATTGTTACTAGTGATGGGCGAAATGTGTCGCCAGGCATGGATTCGCGGCGAATTTCCGCGTTTCGCCATTGGCGGATCGTTTCGCGAAACGGATGAAAACATTCGCCGTGAAAAAATTCACGCACGTCCAAAAATTGCCGCCGGCGTCAAAAAAGAATAGTCGCGGGCGTCAAAAAAGAATAATCTCGGGTGTCAAAAGAAAAGCCGCGGAACAAGATAATAGCCGCGGGCGACAAAAGAATAGTGGCTGGCGACAAAATAATAGCCACGTGTGACAAAAGAATAGCCGTGGGTGACAAAAGAATAGTTGCGGGCGGCAATTTTTTTTGCCGCACAACATTCTCGCCGTTTTGCGAATTTTTTGCCGTTTCGCGGATCTTTTGAAAGATTCGAGAGTTTTTCGGCGAAGCAAAACGGAACAGATTCGCTCATCACTAATTGTTACCCTTATATATATATAATATGGAAACACACAGCTGCCCTTGCCCAAAAGTGGCCAAATGCCCAGGGGTGCCCTTTGTTCGTGTTGAACCCCCAGCCGCTGCAGGGCACAAGCACCCGAATCAGATTTATTGGACTGGTCCCTATAAGTTTAGCTTTGGGGTTTTTCCCCCAAAACTCTATAACTGTCAGTTCTCTCCCTCCGTGCTTATAGCCTTTGTGTAGCAGAGAATAGGGACGTGTGTTCATCAATTTGTCCTCCAGCGAAGTCACCTGCTGTCAAAGAAGAGCTGAACGGCGAGAGATGTGTTTCCGTAGAAGGATAATCAATGAAGAAGAGGGAAAAAAACAAAGTTGCTGAGCTCTATTTATCAAACAGAAAAGCGTAGCACAGCTTTATAGAGCTCACAGTGCGAGGCGAGACTGACAGACTAATCGTAAGGGACTGTTTGAGCCAAGGAACTGCGAAATTACAACTGGTGGGAACATTGTCAGCTATAAGTGCAACTGATACTCCCAAATGAACAGCAGGAAACCAGGTGCCCTAAAGGCTTTTGGCCAAATTGGCAACCAATTGACTCCTGTATGGACCCAAAATAATTAGGGCTCAATAAGATATTGATAGGGCTGGGTGGAAAATCCCATTGGCCAGGGATCTCTGGTCTACAGAGAGTTTTTGCACAAGAGCCAACAAACGAGCAGATATTTGCATGACTTGAACTGACTTGAACTGAAGAAGCCACTCGGATGAGGGGTGAAACGTTTCCAAGAAAAACTTAGAAAAGTCCAGTTGTTTTAGACTTAATTCTACTAGATACTGTATGACTTGACCCTCCACTTGAAAGGCCAAGTTGGGCAACGACCTGCTTATTTAATAAACTAAGCCAAACTAGTCACAGTACTGCCAGCTTTACATGCTTTTATACTCATTTTCATGGAATTTGGCCAAGAAAGATCACTGTCTCTTTAGACCAGAGGTCCTCACCCCTTTTGTACTGGTGGGCCACATTCAAATGCAGACAGACTTGGGGAACCACCCCAGTGTAAATAAATTAAGGGTTTGGTTGTTTGTTTCTTAGTCCCATGAGGACTTACGGCCTGCAGCAGCCTCTTTAAGTCTCCAAGGTTTGCCTTCAAGCCAGGCATGTAGAAAGGAGCACCTACATTGAGGGCATCATCCAACGTCATAATGAGCAACATGTTGCTTTAGAGTCTTTGAATGATGGAACCTCACCATCCATTTAAACTGAACTTTGATAAAGTGGTGACTAGGCACAGGGTGTACTGGGGTGTGGATGGTGTCTGGGCAGCTTATTGGCAAATCTACTTGCTGCTGATTGGTTGCTCTGGGTTAATGAACAAGTATCAAACATAAGACCAATTATTACATGACCCCCTAAGTTTTTCTTTGCTTTGACTTCAGCCCCATTGCCTGGTTCATTCTCATCTCTTTACAAGGTCTTTAACTGCAGCTAGCTAACTGGTTATCTACCAGCCAGGTAACGAGGGTTGGACTGGGGTGAGTGAGGCCCACCGGGGCCCTACACCCCCCTCTGGGGCACCCACTCACCCACAGCCAGCCGCTCCCCCCATACCTGCACCTTATACTTACTTTTGCCAGGGGAGGAGGGCATCAGAGGAGCAATGGGAGAGGACAGGCGAGGATCGGGCTTGGTTGGCGGGGCCCACAAGGGTCAGGGTCCATCAGCTTTTTTCCTGGTGTCACACTGGCCCAGTCCGACCCTGCAGGTACCCAAGTGGAAACTGCAAAGATAATAACTCAAGTGCCTGCAAGTTTCCCTGGGTGATACCATAAGAGCAAATGAGTTCCAGCAGCCAATGGGCAGAAAGCTTTTGCATGGAGATGTTCGTACAGAGCAGAGCCCTGGCTCCTAGCAACTACACCCAGGTTACAGCCATGGGGCTTGTGCTCTGGGCCATTAGATAGGAAACTGGCACTACGGCTGGCTAGCGAGGGCTTCTGGCCGGCAGTTTACATGGAATTGCCAGTGCAATAAAAGCTGAAACACCGCTGCTTTGTGCCTCTGGGGTTGATGTTAAAGGGATCGTTTTAGCAAAAACAACAAAAATGTAACATATTAATAAACATAAACAACCGCAATGTGAGTTTGCGCTTTCTAAAGTGAAGTCACAAACACCAGGCGAGTGACAAACAGACCATATGTTCCCTTTCTCCCTATGGAGCCGTCGCCTGAATGCAGCCAAGTCCCGTAACCTTGGAAGCTTGTTGTTCCTGTCTCTCTTTCAAACCACTGCCTGGTTGCTAGGCTAATTTGGACCATAGCAACCAAATAGCTGCCAAACAAAAAATAATTTAAAAATGTGAATAATAAAACATGAAGAACAACTGCAAATTGTCTCAGAATAGTAATATCTATATCACATTATAAGTTCATTTAAAGGTGAACAACCCCTTTAGAACCAAAAGTATACATGATGGATCGTTCTTTGTCTGGAAAAGCCTTGACTGATTTATGTATCATAGCCAAATAAGTCACCAGCCTCTCCAGGCAGCAGCGTAGCAAGCAAGGCTTTTAGAGAAGGGCAGAACTGCTGGATTGTGGCAGTTGGACCGGACCAGTGAGTATGTATTTCTTCATACAGTTTGGGTCATTTATCAACACTGGGCAAATTTGACTGTGGGCAGTAACCCATGGCAACCAATCAAAGTGTTGCATTCACTGTTTTACCTGCAGCTGGCTGAATAAAGCCGGTCGCTGATTGGTTGCTATGGGTTACTGCCCACAGTCAAATTTGCCCATTGTTGATAAATGAGACGCAGCAAGATTGCTTCCGACAACATTGTTGGTTGGGTGGGTATTTAGCAAGTGGGTTATGGGAGATAGCTCTCAGTACAGGTTGATCCAGGGACTGGTCCAATTGCCATCTTGGAGTCAGGAAGGAATTTTTTCCCCTCTGGGGCAAATTAGAGGCTTCAGATGGGGTTTTTGCCTTCCTCTGGATCAACTAGCAGTTAGGCAGGTTATATATAGGCATTATGGTTAAACGTGATGCACATGTGTCTTTTTTCAGCCTAACTTACTATGTTGCTATGTATTCCATATAAAGGCAAATAAAATAATCAGGTATCTCTTTCCTTCTGGGGCTGAGGCTTTTATAAAATGAGTCTCCAAGTCTAATTGTGACGGGATAGGAGTCACATCAACATTGTCACCGCAACCCGTCACATCAGCGCCATGTACAAAGGAGTGGGACGCGCGGCTTTTATTCTAAGACATGCTAATTATTTGCAAGGCAGAAATGTGTCAGTTACACAAATATCAGGCATCAGATACGGTACCAGCCCCGGTGGCAGGGAACAATGGATGGCACATCGCTCCGAATGAGTCAGAAGGATGAAAGACGCCAGTAAGGTGCCAAGTGTCAGCCCTACAGAGGGAATACAATGCACCTTGATGAATATTATGGCAGGGAATGGAAAGGCAGCAATATATATAATATTTCCATCCAATCTCACCCCAGACAAGCCCAGCCTAATGTGTGTGTGAGAGATGCAGAGACGTGCCCTAACAAGATGGAAGCCTAATTTAATCACCAATCATATAAGAGCGCAGCGTAAACTGATGAAGGGCGCTAATGAGATTGTCTAATAGAATAAGGGATGTGTTAATAGGCACTTGCTTAATGGTTCCAGGGGAGCGGCGCGTCGGCAGGAAAGCACCGGGGGAAAGGCTTTCTCATTTGCTGATTATTTTCCTGCTTGTTCTGGAATATACAGTATATGTAATGGGGGATATTTATAGTGCCAGGCTCGTACCATGACTGCGCCTTGGGCATGCCAACCAGGGGAGCCGTAATGTTCTAATACTGTGTGTGTGTTAACCCACACGCTGCCAAACTTCTCATAGCAGCATAACTATAGGGCAGCGGTTCTCAACCTATGGGTCGGGACCCCTTTGGGCTCTCCCAAGACCATCAGAAAACACATATTTCCGATGGTCTTAGGAATAATTTTATGGTTGGGGGTCACCACAACATGAGGAACTGTATTAAAGGGTCATGGCAATAGGAAGGCAGTTGGGGCAAGGCAGTTGGGGCCTTGATGCTCCCAAATCCCTTAGGTTCTAAGACCCAACTGGCAAACCTGCAAGATTATAAAATATGCCCAGCCATGGCCACCCCCATACACAACCCCCCCGCTCCATTTAAACTCTCATTCAGAGAAGTGGGGAGATCTCCCCATTGCTCCGTATGTGAGCAAAGTTTCTGTGAGTTTGGGAGGCATGTCCCCCCTAAATTTGTGCCGCCCTAGGCCCGGGCCTTGGTGGCCTCACCACAAATCTGGGCTTGGCAATCACAAGATATTTTAAGGTGTTCTCACCAATCAATATAGCATATGAAGGTACACCCAGTCCACCATATTAGTACTCTCATGATTGAAGCCAGTTCAAAGCATAGAAAACTTTACAAAGCATAAAAACAAGCACAACCCAATCCGCCATATTGGTGCTCTCATTAGAAGCTTATACAAAAACAAAAAACTTTATTAGTACATAAGTACAACAACCTTAAAAACAGAGTCTTTTTGTAGAGGAACTCATCATCAAGAGATTTTTTATTATGTACAAATTACACTACAGACAATCATTATGATAAGAGCAGTTATCCAAAATAACACGAAGCATCATACTCGCTATTCAAGCCAAATGGATATCTAGTAGCGAGAGTAAAAATCCATTTTGTTTCATGGAATAATAGTTTCTAGTTAAATCACCTCCTCTCCTGCCCCAGGCGGGATTTCCATACGGGGAGAATGAATTCTCCAGTTTTTGAAGGCAGATGATGCACTCGCCTCCAATTAACTTACTGTCAGTAACATTAATGCTGAAGTCAGGGCATTGCCCCGGTTACTGCTGAATTGTCGCTAGGTGCCAGGGGCATTGAGATGGGTGGCTACACTGCTCATTGCAAGGCCCTTTGTGGAGCTCAAATCAATAAGGTGAGCTGGGAAAATCAATATAAACCTACAGTTGATCAAAGAAAGGAAAGGGCTGTCATCTGAACAAATGCCCTCCAAGTGATTAGCCATATTGTACAGGGCAACAAAAGAAAAGCAGATGCTTAACAACGGCTTCCTTAGAAGTTCAATTTGATAATATAACGGTATCGCCACCGAAAGCTGTAACCCTTTAAACATTTGCATCTATGGTTATTAATAGGCAGCTGTCTAATGCTTGAAATCCCAGTATCTCTAAAGGAAATGAGAGCAGAGCAGGCAGTAACCCTTCCAACACTTTCCCCTGTCTCTGCCCCTATATATTAGGTACATACCTAGTGCTACCAACACCTATTTCTGTAGGGAAATGAGAGCAGAGCAGGCAGTAACCCTTCCAACACTTTCCCCTGTCTCTGCCCCTATATATTAGGTACCTACCTAGTGCTACCAACCCCTATTTCTGTAGGGAAATGAGAGCAGAGCAGGCAGTAACCCTTCCAACACTTTCCCCTGTCTCTGCCCCTATATATTAGGTACCTACCTAGTGCTACCAACCCCTATTTCTGTAGGGAAATGAGAGCAGGGCAGGCAGTAACCCTTCCAACACTTTCACCTGTCTCTGTCCCTATATATTAGGTACCTATCTAGTGCTACCAACCCCTATTTCTGTAGGGAAATGAGAGCAGGGCAGGCAGTAACCCTTCCAACACTTTCACCTGTCTCTGTCCCTATATATTAGGTACCTATCTAGTGCTACCAACCCCTATTTCTGTAGGGAAATGAGAGCAGGGCAGGCAGTAACCCTTCCAACACTTTCCCCTGTCTCTGCCCCTATATATTAGGTACCTACCTAGTGCTACCAACCCCTATTTCTGTAGGGAAATGAGAGCAGGGCAGGCAGTAACCCTTCCAACACTTTCCCCTGTCTCTGCCCCTATATATTAGGTACCTACCTAGTGCTACCAACCCCTATTTCTGTAGGGAAATGAGAGCAGGGCAGGCAGTAACCGTTCCAACACTTTCCCCTGTCTCTACCCCTATATATTAGGTACCTACCTAGTGCTACCAACCCCTATTTCTGTAGGGAAATGAGAGCAGAGCAGGCAGTAACCCTTCCAACACTATCCCCTGTCTCTACCCCTATATATTAGGTACCTACCTAGTGCTACCAACCCCTATTTCTGTAGGGAAATGAGAGCAGGGCAGGCAGTAACCCTTCCAACACTTTCCCCTGTCTCTGCCCCTATATATTAGGTACCTACCTAGTGCTACCAACCCCTATTTCTGTAGGGAAATGAGAGCAGAGCAGGCAGTAACCCTTCCAACACTTTCCCCTGTCTCTGCCCCTATATATTAGGTACCTACCTAGTGCTACCAACCCCTATTTCTGTAGGGAAATGAGAGCAGGGCAGGCAGTAACCCTTCCAACACTTTCCCCTGTCTCTGTCCCTATATATTAGGTACCTACCTAGTGCTACCAACCCCTATTTCTGTAGGGAAATGAGAGCAGGGCAGACAGTAACCCTTCCAACACTTTCCCCTGTTTCTGCCCCTATATATTAGGTACCTACCTAGTGCTACCAACCCCTATTTCTGTAGGGAAATGAGAGCAGGGCAGGCAGTAACCCTTCCAACACTTTCCCCTGTCTCTGCCCCTATATATTAGGTACCTACCTAGTGCTACCAACCCCTATTTCTGTAGGGAAATGAGAGCAGGGCAGGCAGTAACCCTTCCAACTCTTTCCCCTGTCTCTGCCCCTATATATTAGGTACCTACCTAGTGCTACCAACCCCTATTTCTGTAGGGAGAAGAGGCATTTACAAACCCTCTAGCCCCGAAAGAAAGACCTTTGCATTTTGCTTAATGACAGATCAGTAACAGATCACAAGGGAAATTGCCGGAATGTAATATAATGATGTTTCAGCTGCTGTTTATCCTGCGCGCTGTAGACCTTCACCCCATTCTGTGCTGCTTTTGCTCTCATACGGGGGAAAATTCATAAATTCTCTGATAGACGTACATTTCTCAGCTTGGCTGTGAGTCAAGAAGCAGCCGGCAGCTCAGGGAAAAATGCTTTGTTTTTCTCCTTCCAACAGCTCCGTCCGCCTCGCTCTCTCCCCGGGGGCTCTGGGGATTTACTGACTTGGAGAAAAAGTATTTTATGAGTTGTGAAAATCCAGTTTCCCCATACGTTGCTTACAGACACATGTTGCGTGGAGACTCCGTGTATGTTGAACTATAACATGTCGGCAGCTGAACCTGGGGGCCAGAGAATCAACAGCACCAATATTAAATTTATTAAATATTATATTTACTGTTCGGAGCTGCACTTTGATCTGTGTTTACCCCGGCACATAAATGTATATGTATATTTGGGTAACAATCATTGTGCTGCCTATTTAAAACCATTGTATTTAGCCCCCATAATTAAGAATAGTACTTCTGACTATTAGAATTAGGGTTGTCACTTGTCTGGTTTTGACCTAGACAGCCCAGTTTTCGGAAAGGTTATCCAGGTCAAAACCTTTCCGAATTAGGAAAACCCGGCAGGACGCAGTAACATTGACGCAGTGTTGCATAGCCCCGCCCCATTATGTCATGGTCCTGCCTTGTCTCCACCCCATGACATCATAACCCCGCCTCTTCCCTGCCCCCTGACCGGCTAAGAAAGCCAGCAGAGGTGGCAACCCTAATTAGCACCTAATTGCCACCTTTTTTTTTTTCGTTTTACCTGCTGTCTGGGGGGCAATGACAAAAGGGGGCAGGCTATGACATAAATGGGGGCGTGGTGAGGGGGGCAGGTGACATCACAGCTGTGGAGATTTGGCGCATCTGGAATCTAGGGACTGGATAGTGGGGAGAACAGGGAAGAAAAAAGCTATGATTGGGGTGGGCCGAGGGCTTAGGTGGGTGGGCCAGTAGCTAAATTTAGGGATACTGAACCATATTGCCAGCTTTGGCGGGTTTTTTACCAGCTACGCTAACAAAATACCAGCCAGGTGGCATCCTTACCCATTGCCAAGCGGTCAACCAACATCTAACATAATGGTTGCCACACTGGCATAGGCAGCAAGTGGGTTTTGTGCTTCCTCAGCCTACCTTCGTGCATACAGTGTTGCCAAACGCAGGTGGAGCTGTATTCATCCGGAAAGCTCTAGAATGAAGCGCCCGTGGGCACTGACCGAGGGACAGGACGAGACATCTAGACAGCGGTAGAGGCTCCACCATTATATCATATAACACGGATGCATATTCACGCTATAAACATAATTAGCAAATATTTGCTTCTGATGTCTCATTAACAAAGCAATTAATTACCTGCCACCAACCGTAGGTGTAGTCATATGTAATGGATTAATAAGCGCTGGAAGATGCTGGTAATTACAAATAGTTGATGAATATTAAACATGCCTTTGGATTATGTGTTGAGCTAGGGCTTTCTTCCTGCCTGCCTGAGATTTTATTGCCCCCTCTGGGGCATTTTGCTGTGATTACCTGTTCTGTGGATCCACAGGCCACCTGGCCATAATCTTTGTGCCGCCGCCGTATGTTCTGCTATCTGGGGAGCAATAGGAACCTTCAGCCGATGCCACAATAACTCTTCCCTGCAATCAGTCACAGCGAATATGACCAACGAGACAAACTCTGCTCTGCAGTCGGAACCTGATTTAATTTACCCACACACCCAGTAGGGCAGTAGGTCACACACAGCTCTAATATTCTGTCACAGCTCTGTAATACCCCCTCCTAATGTGGAGGCTTCTTCAAATCACTCATCAAATATCTGCATGGCAGAAACTCGAGCAGGGAACGCTTGGTTTTTTAAGCCGAAATTGGGACTTTGATTATCTGAGACCTTGGATTCTGAGGTCATGGGTCCATGGGATGATGTAATGATGATGTCATTCAGATCTTGCCGTAGTGATTGCAGGGAATGGGGGAAAAGGATCAGCGATATCCAAGATTTCCCAATTATTTCTTTTTCACTTGTTTTGGGGGACGGGGCACATTATTATATGGTCAAAATGTTGGACCAAGTCTAGTAAAAAGTAAAAGGAAGTACTACTTTCTGATTGGTTGCTAGGGGTTAGACCTTGTGCAACATATTTGACTTTAATTACATTATTATAGGGACTTGGGCAAGCTAGTGCTGACAAGAGGTTTCATAATCCCTTTAAAGGCACCTTACACACCTCCTGTTCTGCCCCCTATATATACAGAGGTATAGGAGGGTAGCATTTCTACTGTCAGTCAGTTGTTATTGGCTGTGTATAACCGACTCGGAGATGAGTAGCAATTGAAAGAGTCTATACCCAATCAGAATGTTCAAATGGTTACACTGTCAGAGTAATAGCCAATCAAAATTCACAAACCAACTGCCAATTCCTGTAGCAAAACATACTGTTAGATATTTCCTTACCCCATATATATATATATATATATATATATATCATCCAAGTCACCAAAATAGAATGCAGGCTGGAACCAGCTAAATTCTGCTTTAAAAATCATCTTTAAAAATTTAGAAACATATTAAAAGGGAAAAATCAAATCAGTTACCATAGAAACATGCTATAGAGGAATATTTCTGGGGGGGGGGGTTACGCAGTTTCAGCAGAATTTAAATGCATGTAAAAGAAATCACAAATGAGCGGGTCGAAGGCAAAAGGCCATTTTGGGAAGGAGAAGGGGTGTAAAAGTGACATTTGCCGTACAAATCCCATCCCGGCAGATTATGTAGCAGATACTCCGGGCGCTTGTGTTTGAGAGGCACGTTGCCATGGAGACTCTGGGTTCCTTTCTGGTGTTCCCTACAGAAAGTAAAGGGTTTCCTCGCCCCCCCGCATTCGTTCAGGCTCCCAGTCTATACATAGAAAGCAATGGGAAACCAAGGGGAAAATAATAACGGCGCAAAGCCCCCCGGGAAGGTTAATGACAGTGGAAAATACCAAGGGAAACTCTGACAGCGGTGAGAATCCCACTAATCTCCCGGCTGGACCTGGCTGCCCCCGTGGCTACACAGCGGCTTCATTATATAAACCATAGAAGTCTTTCTGATGCAAATATACAGTATATACCCGTATATACCAGTGCAGGGCAGCAGTACATTCTGTTTTTAAGCTTACAATACTCATTTTTTGGTGTTATTGGTCCTTTAGTTTTCCATTTGCTTCTAAGCTGCTGAGAGACTGTGGCACTCCTGTGAGACTGCTGAGAGACTGTGGCACTGCTGAGAGACTGTGGCACTGCTGTGAGACTGTGGCACTGCTGAGAGACTGTGGCACTGCTGAGAGACTGTGGCACTGCTGAGAGACTGTGGCACTGCTGAGAGACTGTGGCACTGCTGAGAGACTGTGGCACTGCTGAGAGACTGTGGCACTGCTGAGAGACTGTGGCACTGCTGAGAGACGGGGGCACTGCTGAGAGACTGTGGCACTGCTGAGAGACTGTGGCACAGCTGAGAGACTGTGGCACTGCTGAGAGACTGTGGCACTGCTGTGAGACTGTGGCACTGCTGAGAGACTGTGGCACTGCTGAGAGACTGTGGCACTGCTGAGAGACTGTGGCACTGCTGAGAGACTGTGGCACTGCTGAGAGACGGGGGCACTGCTGAGAGACTGTGGCACTGCTGAGAGACTGTGGCACTGCTGAGAGACTGTGGCACTGCTGAGAGACTGTGGCACTGCTGTGAGACTGTGGCACTGCTGAGAGACTGTGGCACTGCTGTGAGACTGTGGCACTGCTGTGAGACTGTGGCACTGCTGAGAGACTGTGGCACTGCTGAGAGACTGTGGCACTGCTGAGAGACGGGGGCACTGCTGAGAGACGGGGGCACTGCTAAGAGACTGTGGCACTGCTGAGAGACTGTGGCACTGCTGAGAGACTGTGGCACAGCTGAGAGACTGTGGAACTGCTGAGAGACTGTGGCACTGCTAAGAGACTGTGGCACTGCTGAGAGACTGTGGCACTGCTGAGAGACTGTGGCACTGCTGAGAGACTGTGGCACTGCTGAGAGACTGTGGCACAGCTGAGAGACTGTGGCACTGCTGAGAGACTGGCACTGCTGTGAGACTGTGGCACTGCTGTGAGACTGGCACTGCTGAGAGACTGTGGCACTGCTGTGAGACTGTGGCACTGCTGTGAGACTGTGGCACTGCTAAGAGACTGTGGCACTGCTGAGAGACGGGGGCACTGCTGTGAGACTGTGGCACAGCTGAGAGACTGTGGAACTGCTGAGAGACTGTGGCACTGCTGAGAGACTGTGGCACTGCTGAGAGACTGTGGCACTGCTGAGAGACTGTGGCACTGCTGAGAGACTGTGGCACTGCTGAGAGACTGTGGCACTGCTGTGAGACTGTGGCACTGCTGAGAGACTGTGGCACTGCTGTGAGACTGTGGCACTGCTGAGAGACTGTGGCACTGCTGAGAGACTGTGGCACTGCTGAGAGACTGTGGCACTGCTGAGAGACTGTGGCACTGCTGAGAGACGGGGGCACTGCTGAGAGACTGTGGCACTGCTGAGAGACTGTGGCACAGCTGAGAGACTGTGGCACTGCTGAGAGACTGTGGCACTGCTGTGAGACTGTGGCACTGCTGTGAGACTGTGGCACTGCTGAGAGACTGTGGCACTGCTGAGAGACTGTGGCACTGCTGAGAGACGGGGGCACTGCTGAGAGACGGGGGCACTGCTGAGAGACTGTGGCACTGCTGAGAGACTGTGGCACTGCTGAGAGACTGTGGCACAGCTGAGAGACTGTGGAACTGCTGAGAGACTGTGGCACTGCTAAGAGACTGTGGCACTGCTGAGAGACTGTGGCACTGCTGAGAGACTGTGGCACTGCTGAGAGACTGTGGCACTGCTGAGAGACTGTGGCACAGCTGAGAGACTGTGGCACTGCTGAGAGACTGGCACTGCTGTGAGACTGTGGCACTGCTGTGAGACTGGCACTGCTGAGAGACTGTGGCACTGCTGTGAGACTGTGGCACTGCTGTGAGACTGTGGCACTGCTAAGAGACTGTGGCACTACTGAGAGACGGGGGCACTGCTGTGAGACTGTGGCACAGCTGAGAGACTGTGGAACTGCTGAGAGACTGTGGCACTGCTGAGAGACTGTGGCACTGCTGTGAGACTGTGGCACTGCTGTGAGACTGTGGCACTGCTGAGAGACTGTGGCACTGCTGAGAGACTGTGGCACTGCTGAGAGACTGTGGCACTGCTGAGAGACTGTGGCACTGCTGAGAGACTGTGGCACTGCTGAGAGACTGTGGCACTGCTGAGAGACTGTGGCACTGCTGTGAGACTGTGGCACTGCTGAGAGACTGTGGCACTGCTGAGAGACTGTGGCACTGCTGAGAGACTGTGGCACTGCTGAGAGACTGTGGCACTGCTGAGAGACTGTGGCACTGCTGAGAGACGGGGGCACTGCTGAGAGACTGTGGCACTGCTGAGAGACTGTGGCACAGCTGAGAGACTGTGGCACTGCTGAGAGACTGTGGCACTGCTGTGAGACTGTGGCACTGCTGAGAGACTGTGGCACTGCTGTGAGACTGTGGCACTGCTGAGAGACTGTGGCACTGCTGAGAGACTGTGGCACTGCTGAGAGACGGGGGCACTGCTGAGAGACGGGGGCACTGCTAAGAGACTGTGGCACTGCTGAGAGACTGTGGCACTGCTGAGAGACTGTGGCACAGCTGAGAGACTGTGGAACTGCTGAGAGACTGTGGCACTGCTAAGAGACTGTGGCACTGCTGAGAGACTGTGGCACTGCTGAGAGACTGTGGCACTGCTGAGAGACTGTGGCACTGCTGAGAGACTGTGGCACAGCTGAGAGACTGTGGCACTGCTGAGAGACTGGCACTGCTGTGAGACTGTGGCACTGCTGTGAGACTGGCACTGCTGAGAGACTGTGGCACTGCTGTGAGACTGTGGCACTGCTGTGAGACTGTGGCACTGCTGAGAGACTGTGGCACAGCTGAGAGACTGTGGAACAGCTGAGAGACTGTGGCACTGCTAAGAGACTGTGGCACTGCTGTGAGACTGTGGCACTGCTGTGAGACTGTGGCACTGCTGAGAGACTGTGGCACTGCTGAGAGACTGTGGCACTGCTGTGAGACTGTGGCACAGCTGAGAGACTGTGGAACTACTGAGAGACTGTGGCACTGCTAAGAGACTGTGGCACTGCTGAGAGACTGTGGCACTGCTGAGAGACTGTGGCACTGCTGTGAGACTGTGGCACTGCTGAGAGACTGTGGCACTGCTGTGAGACTGTGGCACAGCTGAGAGACTGTGGAACTGCTGAGAGACTGTGGCACTGCTGTGAGACTGTGGCACTGCTGAGAGACTGTGGCACTGCTGAGAGACTGTGGCACTGCTGAGAGACTGTGGCACTGCTGAGAGACTGTGGCACTGCTGAGAGACTGTGGCACTGCTGAGAGACTGTGGCACAGCTGAGAGACTGTGGCACTGCTGAGAGACTGTGGCACTGCTGAGAGACTGTGGAACTGCTGAGAGACTGTGGCACTGCTGTGAGACTGTGGCACTGCTGAGAGACTGTGGCACTGCTGAGAGACGGGGGCACTGCTGTGAGACTGTGGCACAGCTGAGAGACTGTGGAACTGCTGAGAGACTGTGGCACTGCTAAGAGACTGTGGCACTGCTGTGAGACTGTGGCACTGCTGTGAGACTGTGGCACTGCTGAGAGACTGGGGCACTGCTGAGAGACTGTGGCACTGCTGTGAGACTGTGGCACAGCTGAGAGACTGTGGAACTGCTGAGAGACTGTGGCACTGCTAAGAGACTGTGGCACTGCTGAGAGACTGTGGCACTGCTGAGAGACTGTGGCACTGCTGTGAGACTGTGGCACTGCTGAGAGACTGTGGCACTGCTGTGAGACTGTGGCACAGCTGAGAGACTGTGGAACTGCTGAGAGACTGTGGCACTGCTGTGAGACTGTGGCACTGCTGAGAGACTGTGGCACTGCTGAGAGACTGTGGCACTGCTGAGAGACTGTGGCACTGCTGAGAGACTGTGGCACTGCTGAGAGACTGTGGCACTGCTGAGAGACTGTGGCACAGCTGAGAGACTGTGGCACTGCTGAGAGACTGTGGCACTGCTGAGAGACTGTGGAACTGCTGAGAGACTGTGGCACTGCTGTGAGACTGTGGCACTGCTGAGAGACTGTGGCACTGCTGAGAGACTGTGGCACTGCTGAGAGACTGTGGCACTGCTGAGAGACTGTGGCACTGCTGAGAGACTGTGGCACTGCTGAGAGACTGTGGCACTGCTGAGAGACTGTGGCACTGCTGAGAGACTGTGGCACTGCTGAGAGACTGTGGCACTGCTGAGAGACGGGGGCACTGCTGAGAGACTGTGGCACTGCTGAGAGACTGTGGCACTGCTGTGAGACTGTGGCACTGCTGTGAGACTGTGGCACTGCTGTGAGACTGTGGCACTGCTGTGAGACTGTGGCACTGCTGAGAGACGGGGGCACTGCTGAGAGACGGGGGCACTGCTGAGAGACTGTGGCACTGCTGAGAGACGGGGGCACTGCTGAGAGACTGTGGCACTGCTGTGAGACGGGGGCACTGCTGAGAGACTGTGGCACTGCTGTGAGACTGTGGCACAGCTGAGAGACTGTGGAACTGCTGAGAGACTGTGGCACTGCTAAGAGACTGTGGAACTGCTGAGAGACTGTGGCACTGCTAAGAGACTGTGGCACTGCTGAGAGACTGTGGCACTGCTGAGAGACTGTGGCACTGCTGAGAGACTGTGGCACAGCTGAGAGACTGTGGCACTGCTGAGAGACTGTGGCACTGCTGTGAGACTGTGGCACTGCTGTGAGACTGTGGCACTGCTGAGAGACTGTGGCACTGCTGAGAGACGGGGGCACTGCTGAGAGACGGGGGCACTGCTAGAGACTGTGGCACTGCTGAGAGACTGTGGCACTGCTGAGAGACTGTGGCACAGCTGAGAGACTGTGGAACTGCTGAGAGACTGTGGCACTGCTAAGAGACTGTGGCACTGCTGAGAGACTGTGGCACTGCTGAGAGACTGTGGCACTGCTGAGAGACTGTGGCACTGCTGAGAGACTGTGGCACTGCTGAGAGACTGTGGCACAGCTGAGAGACTGTGGCACTGCTGAGAGACTGGCACTGCTAAGAGACTGTGGCACTGCTGAGAGACTGTGGCACTGCTGAGAGACTGTGGCACTGCTGAGAGACTGTGGCACTGCTGAGAGACTGTGGCACTGCTGAGAGACTGTGGCACAGCTGAGAGACTGTGGCACTGCTGAGAGACTGGCACTGCTGTGAGACTGTGGCACTGCTGTGAGACTGTGGCACTGCTGTGAGACTGGCACTGCTGAGAGACTGTGGCACTGCTGTGAGACTGTGGCACTGCTGAGAGACTGTGGCACTGCTGAGAGACTGTGGCACTGCTGAGAGACTGTGGCACTGCTGTGAGACTGTGGCACTGCTGAGAGACTGTGGCACTGCTGAGAGACTGTGGCACTGCTGTGAGACTGTGGCACTGCTGAGAGACTGTGGCACTGCTGAGAGACTGTGGCACTGCTGAGAGACGGGGGCACTGCTGAGAGACTGTGGCACTGCTGAGAGACTGTGGCACTGCTGAGAGACTGTGGCACTGCTGAGAGACTGTGGCACTGCTGTGAGACTGTGGCACTGCTGAGAGACTGTGGCACTGCTGAGAGACGGGGCACTGCTGTGAGACTGTGGCACAGCTGAGAGACTGTGGAACTGCTGAGAGACTGGCACTGCTAAGAGACTGTGGCACTGCTGAGAGACTGTGGCACTGCTGAGAGACTGTGGCACTGCTGTGAGACTGTGGCACTGCTGAGAGACTGTGGCACTGCTGTGAGACTGTGGCACAGCTGAGAGACTGTGGAACTGCTGAGAGACTGTGGCACTGCTGTGAGACTGTGGCACTGCTGAGAGACTGTGGCACTGCTGAGAGACTGTGGCACTGCTGAGAGACTGTGGCACAGCTGAGAGACTGTGGCACTGCTGAGAGACTGTGGCACTGCTGAGAGACTGTGGCACTGCTGAGAGACTGTGGCACTGCTGAGAGACTGTGGCACTGCTGAGAGACTGTGGCACTGCTGAGAGACTGTGGCACTGCTGAGAGACTGTGGCACTGCTGAGAGACTGTGGAACTGCTGAGAGACTGTGGCACTGCTGTGAGACTGTGGCACTGCTGAGAGACTGTGGCACTGCTGAGAGACTGTGGCACTGCTGAGAGACTGTGGCACTGCTGAGAGACTGTGGCACTGCTGAGAGACTGTGGCACAGCTGAGAGACTGTGGAACTGCTGAGAGACTGTGGCACTGCTGAGAGACTGTGGCACTGCTGAGAGACTGTGGCACTGCTGAGAGACTGTGGCACTGCTGAGAGACGGGGGCACTGCTGAGAGACTGTGGCACTGCTGTGAGACTGTGGCACAGCTGAGAGACTGTGGAACTGCTGAGAGACTGTGGCACTGCTGAGAGACTGTGGCACTGCTGAGAGACTGTGGCACTGCTGAGAGACTGTGGCACTGCTGAGAGACGGGGGCACTGCTGAGAGACTGTGGCACTGCTGTGAGACTGTGGCACAGCTGAGAGACTGTGGAACTGCTGAGAGACTGTGGCACTGCTGAGAGACTGTGGAACTGCTGAGAGACTGTGGCACTGCTAAGAGACTGTGGCACTGCTGAGAGACTGTGGCACTGCTGAGAGACTGTGGCACTGCTGAGAGACTGTGGCACAGCTGAGAGACTGTGGAACTGCTGAGAGACTGTGGCACTGCTAAGAGACTGTGGCACTGCTGAGAGACTGTGGCACTGCTGAGAGACTGTGGCACTGCTGAGAGACTGTGGCACAGCTGAGAGACTGTGGAACTGCTGAGAGACTGTGGCACTGCTGAGAGACTGTGGCACTGCTGAGAGACTGTGGCACAGCTGAGAGACTGTGGAACTGCTGAGAGACTGTGGCACTGCTAAGAGACTGTGGCACTGCTGAGAGACTGTGGCACTGCTGAGAGACTGTGGCACTGCTGAGAGACTGTGGCACTGCTGTGAGACTGTGGCACTGCTGTGAGACTGTGGCACTGCTGTGAGACTGGCACTGCTGAGAGACTGTGGCACTGCTGTGAGACTGTGGCACTGCTGAGAGACTGTGGCACTGCTGAGAGACGGGGGCACTGCTGAGAGACGGGGGCACTGCTGTGAGACTGTGGCACAGCTGAGAGACTGTGGAACTGCTGAGAGACTGTGGCACTGCTAAGAGACTGTGGCACTGCTGAGAGACTGTGGCACTGCTGAGAGACTGTGGCACTGCTGAGAGACTGTGGCACTGCTGAGAGACTGTGGAACTGCTGAGAGACTGTGGCACTGCTGTGAGACTGTGACTCAGCTGAGAGACTGTGGAACTGCTGAGAGACTGTGGCACTGCTGTGAGACTGTGACTCAGCTGAGAGACTGTGGCACTGCTGAGAGACTGTGGCACTGCTGAGAGACTGTGGCACTGCTGTGAGACTGTGGCACTGCTGTGAGACTGTGGCACTGCTGAGAGACTGTGGCACTGCTGAGAGACTGTGGAACTGCTGAGAGACTGTGGCACTGCTGAGAGACTGTGGAACTGCTGAGAGACTGTGGCACTGCTGTGAGACTGGCACTGCTGAGAGACTGTGGCACTGCTGTGAGACTGTGGCACTGCTGAGAGACTGTGGAACTGCTGTGAGACTGTGGCACTGCTGTGAGACTGTGGCACTGCTGAGAGACTGTGGCACTGCTGTGAGACTGGCACTGCTGAGAGACTGTGGAACTGCTGAGAGACTGTGGCACTGCTGTGAGACTGGCACTGCTGTGAGACTGGCACTGCTGAGAGACTGTGGCACTGCTGTGAGACTGTGGCACTGCTGAGAGACTGTGGCACTGCTGTGAGACTGTGGCACTGCTGTGAGACTGTGGCACTGCTGAGAGACTGTGGCACTGCTGAGAGACTGTGGAACTGCTGAGAGACTGTGGCACTGCTGAGAGACTGTGGAACTGCTGTGAGACTGTGGCACTGCTGTGAGACTGGCACTGCTGAGAGACTGTGGCACTGCTGTGAGACTGTGGCACTGCTGAGAGACTGTGGCACTGCTGAGAGACGGGGGCACTGCTGAGAGACGGGGGCACTGCTGTGAGACTGTGGCACAGCTGAGAGACTGTGGAACTGCTGAGAGACTGTGGCACTGCTAAGAGACTGTGGCACTGCTGAGAGACTGTGGCACTGCTGAGAGACTGTGGCACTGCTGAGAGACTGTGGCACTGCTGAGAGACTGTGGCACTGCTGAGAGACTGTGGAACTGCTGAGAGACTGTGGCACTGCTGTGAGACTGTGACTCAGCTGAGAGACTGTGGAACTGCTGAGAGACTGTGGCACTGCTGTGAGACTGTGACTCAGCTGAGAGACTGTGGCACTGCTGAGAGACTGTGGCACTGCTGAGAGACTGTGGCACTGCTGTGAGACTGTGGCACTGCTGTGAGACTGTGGCACTGCTGAGAGACTGTGGCACTGCTGAGAGACTGTGGAACTGCTGAGAGACTGTGGCACTGCTGAGAGACTGTGGAACTGCTGAGAGACTGTGGCACTGCTGTGAGACTGTGGCACTGCTGAGAGACTGTGGAACTGCTGAGAGACTGTGGCACTGCTGTGAGACTGTGGCACTGCTGAGAGACTGTGGCACTGCTGAGAGACTGTGGCACTGCTGAGAGACTGTGGAACTGCTGAGAGACTGTGGCACTGCTGAGAGACTGTGGAACTGCTGAGAGACTGTGGCACTGCTGAGAGACTGGCACTGCTGAGAGACTGTGGAACTGCTGAGAGACTGTGGCACTGCTGAGAGACTGGCACTGCTGAGAGACTGTGGCACTGCTGAGAGACTGGCACTGCTGTGAGACTGTGGCACTGCTGAGAGACTGGCACTGCTGTGAGACTGTGGCACTGCTGTGAGACTGTGGCACTGCTGAGAGACTGGCACTGCTGTGAGACTGTGGCACTGCTGAGAGACTGTGGCACTGCTGAGAGACTGTGGCACTGCTGTGAGACTGTGGCACTGCTGAGAGACTGGCACTGCTGAGAGACTCTGGCACTGCTGAGAGACTGGCACTGCTGTGAGACTGTGGCACTGCTGTGAGACTGGCACTGCTGAGAGACTGTGGCACTGCTGAGAGACTGTGGCACTGCTGAGAGACTGGCACTGCTGAGAGACTGTGGCACTGTGTGAGACTGTGGCACTGCTGTGAGACTGTGGCACTGCTGAGAGACTGGCACTGCTGAGAGACTGTGGCACTGCTGAGAGACTGGCACTGCTGTGAGACTGTGGCACTGCTGTGAGACTGTGGCACTGCTGAGAGACTGGCACTGCTGAGAGACTGTGGCACTGCTGAGAGACTGTGGCACTGCTGAGAGACTGTGGCACTGCTGTGAGACTGTGGCACTGCTGTGAGACTGTGGCACTGCTGAGAGACTGTGGCACTGCTGAGAGACTGTGGCACTGCTGAGAGACTGTGGCACTGCTGAGAGACTGTGGCACTGCTGAGAGACTGTGGCACTGCTGAGAGACTGTGGCACTGCTGAGAGACTGTGGCACTGCTGTGAGACTGTGGCACTGCTGAGAGACTGGCACTGCTGAGAGACTGTGGCACTGCTGAGAGACTGTGGCACAGCTGAGAGACTGTGGCACAGCTGAGAGACTGTGGCACTGCTGAGAGACTGTGGCACTGCTGAGAGACTGTGGCACTGCTGTGAGACTGTGGCACTGCTGTGAGACTGTGGCACTGCTGAGAGACTGTGGCACTGCTGAGAGACTGTGGCACTGCTGAGAGACTGTGGCACTGCTGAGAGACTGTGGCACTGCTGAGAGACTGCTGCGAGACTGTGGAGAGCTGCAAGATAATAAATAATGAGGTGCCAGGCAGGGTATTTCCCTGGGCCCCACTATCTAAGAGGAAGCTGTATGGTGGGGGCTAATATGGGCTAATAAAATACTACATTGGTGTTTATAGACAGCGTATAATGATTCATCCCATGCAATAGAATCTCTTGTAAAGTGCTCAGTCCCAGCCAGGAGGCTGTATATCTGTCTGTATATCCCTCAGTATATCCCTCTGTATATCTCTCTGTATATCTCTCCGTATATCCCTCAGTATATCTCTCTGTATATCCCTCTGTATATCCCTCAGTATATCTCTCTGTATATCTCTCTGTATATCTCTCTGTATATCTCTCTGTATATCTCTCTGTATATCTCTCCGTATATCCCTCAGTATATCTCTCAGTATATCTCTCTGTATATCTCTCTGTATATCTCTCTGTATATCTCTCTGTATATCTCTCTGTATATCTCTCCGTATATCCCTCAGTATATCTCTCTGTATATCCCTCTGTATATCTCTCTGTATATCCCTCTGTATATCCCTCTGTATATCCCTCTGTATATCTCTCTGTATATCTCTCCGTATATCCCTCAGTATATCTCTCTGTATATCCCTCTGTATATCCCTCTGTATATCTCTCTGTATATCTCTCCGTATATCCCTCAGTATATCCCTCTGTATATCCCTCTGTATATCTCTCTGTATATCTCTCTGTATATCTCTCTGTATATCTCTCTGTATATCTCTCCGTATATCCCTCAGTATATCTCTCTGTATATCCCTCTGTATATCTCTCTGTATATCCCTCTGTATATCCCTCTGTATATCTCTCTGTATATCTCTCCGTATATCCCTCAGTATATCTCTCTGTATATCCCTCTGTATATCTCTCTGTATATCTCTCAGTATATCCCTCTGTATATCTCTCTGTATATCTCTCTGTATATCTCTCTGTATATCTCTCTGTATATCTCTCAGTATATCTCTCCCTATATATCTCTGTATATCCCTCTGTATATCTCTCTGTATATCTCTCTGTATATCTCTCTGTATATCCCTCAGTATATCTCTCCCTATATCTCTCTGTATATCTCTCTGTATATCTCTCTGTATATCCCTCTGTATATCTCTCCCTATATCTCTCTGTATATCCCTCTGTATATCTCTCTGTATATCTCTCTGTATATCTCTCTGTATATCCCTCTGTATATCTCTCTGTATATCTCTCTGTATATCTCTCTGTATATCCCTCTGTATATCTCTCTGTATATCTCTCTGTATATCTCTCTGTATATCCCTCAGTATATCTCTCCCTATATCTCTCTGTATATCTCTCTGTATATCTCTCTGTATATCTCTCTGTATATCTCTCAGTATATCTCTCCCTATATCTCTCTGTATATCTCTCTGTATATCTCTCTGTATATCTCTCTGTATATCTCTCAGTATATCTCTCCCTATATCTCTCTGTATATCTCTCTGTATATCTCTCTGTATATCTCTCTGTATATCTCTCCCTATATCTCTCCCTATATCTCTCTGTATATCTCTCCCTATATCTCTCTGTATATCTCTCTGTATATCTCTCCCTATATCTCTCTGTATATCTCTCCCTATATCTCTCTGTATATCCCTCAGTATATCTCTCTGTATATCCCTCTGTATATCTCTCTGTATATCTCTCTGTATATCTCTCTGTATATCCCTCAGTATATCTCTCTGTATATCTCTCTGTATATCTCTCTGTATATCCCTCAGTATATCTCTCTGTATATCCCTCTGTATATCTCTCCCTATATCTCTCTGTATATCTCTCCCTATATCTCTCTGTATATCTCTCTGTATATCTCTCTGTATATCCCTCAGTATATCTCTCCCTATATCTCTCTGTATATCCCTCAGTATATCTCTCCCTATATCTCTCTGTATATCTCTTTGTATATCCCTCAGTATATCTCTCTGTATATCTCTCTGTATATCTCTCCCTATATCTCTCTGTATATCTCTCTGTATATCTCTCTGTATATCTCTCTGTATATCTCTCTGTATATCCCTCTGTATATCCCTCTGTATATCTCTCTGTATATCTCTCTGTAAATCTCTCTGTATATCTCTCTGTAAATCTCTCTGTATATCTCTCTGTATATCTCTCTGTATATCCCTCTGTATATCCCTCTGTATATCTTTCTGTATATCTCTCCCTATATCTCTCTGTATATCTCTCCCTATATCTCTCTGTATATCTCTCTGTATATCTCTCTGTATATCCCTCTGTATATCCCTCAGTATATCTCTCTGTATATCTCTCTGTATATCCCTCTGTATATCTCTCTGTATATCTCTCTGTATATCTCTCCCTATATCTCTCTGTATATCTCTCCCTATATCTCTCTGTATATCTCTCTGTATATCTCTCTGTATATCTCTCCCTATATCTCTCTGTATATCTCTCTGTATATCTCTCTGTATATCTCTCCCTATATCTCTCTGTATATCTCTCCCTATATCTCTCTGTATATCTCTCTGTATATCTCTCTGTATATCCCTCTGTATATCCCTCAGTATATCTCTCTGTATATCTCTCTGTATATCCCTCTGTATATCCCTCTGTATATCTCTCTGTATATCTCTCTGTATATCTCTCCCTATATCTCTCTGTATATCTCTCCCTATATCTCTCTGTATATCTCTCTGTTTATCTCTCTGTATATCCCTCTGTATATCCCTCAGTATATCTCTCTGTATATCTGTCTGTATATCCCTCTGTATATCTCTCTGTATATCTCTCTGTATATCTCTCCCTATATCTCTCTGTATATCTCTCTGTATATCTCTCTGTATATCTCTCTGTATATCCCTCAGTATATCTCTCTGTATATCTCTCTGTATATCTCTCTGTATATCCCTCAGTATATCTCTCTGTATATCCCTCTGTATATCTCTCCCTATATCTCTCTGTATATCTCTCCCTATATCTCTCTGTATATCTCTCTGTATATCTCTCTGTATATCCCTCAGTATATCTCTCCCTATATCTCTCTGTATTTCCCTCTGTATATCTCTCCCTATATCCCTCAGTATATCTCTCCCTATATCTCTCTGTATATCTCTCTGTATATCTCTCCGTATATCTCTCTGTATATCTCTCTGTATATCCCTCCCTATATCTCTCTGTATATCCCTCTGTATATCTCTCCGTATATCTCTCTGTATATCCCTCTGTATATCTCTCCGTATATCTCTCTGTATATCTCTCTGTATATCCCTCCCTATATCTCTCTGTATATCTCTCTGTATATCTCTCTGTATATCCCTCTGTATATCCCTCTGTATATCTCTCTGTATATCTCTCTGTATATCTCTCCCTATATCTCTCTGTATATCTCTCCCTATATCTCTCTGTATATCTCTCTGTATATCCCTCTGTATATCCCTCAGTATATCTCTCTGTATATCCCTCTGTATATCTCTCTGTATATCTCTCTGTATATCCCTCAGTATATCTCTCCCTATATATCTCTGTATATCCCTCTGTATATCTCTCCCTATATCTCTCAGTATATCTCTCTGTATATCTCTCCCTATATCTCTCTGTATATCTCTCTGTATATCTCTCTGTATATCTCTCTGTATATCCCTCAGTATATCTCTCTGTATATCCCTCTGTATATCTCTCTGTATATCTCTCTGTATATCCCTCAGTATATCTCTCTGTATATCCCTCTGTATATCCCTCAGTATATCTCTCTGTATATCTGTCTGTATATCCCTCTGTATATCTCTCTGTATATCTCTCTGTATATCTCTCCCTATATCTCTCTGTATATCTCTCTGTATATCTCTCTGTATATCTCTCTGTATATCCCTCAGTATATCTCTCTGTATATCTCTCTGTATATCTCTCTGTATATCCCTCAGTATATCTCTCTGTATATCCCTCTGTATATCTCTCCCTATATCTCTCTGTATATCTCTCCCTATATCTCTCTGTATATCTCTCCCTATATCTCTCTGTATATCTCTCTGTATATCTCTCTGTATATCCCTCAGTATATCTCTCCCTATATCTCTCTGTATTTCCCTCTGTATATCTCTCCCTATATCCCTCAGTATATCTCTCCCTATATCTCTCTGTATATCTCTCTGTATATCTCTCCGTATATCTCTCTGTATATCTCTCTGTATATCCCTCCCTATATCTCTCTGTATATCCCTCTGTATATCTCTCCGTATATCTCTCTGTATATCCCTCTGTATATCTCTCCGTATATCTCTCTGTATATCTCTCTGTATATCCCTCCCTATATCTCTCTGTATATCTCTCTGTATATCTCTCTGTATATCCCTCTGTATATCCCTCTGTATATCTCTCTGTATATCTCTCTGTATATCTCTCCCTATATCTCTCTGTATATCTCTCCCTATATCTCTCTGTATATCTCTCTGTATATCCCTCTGTATATCCCTCAGTATATCTCTCTGTATATCTCTCTGTATATCCCTCTGTATATCTCTCTGTATATCTCTCTGTATATCCCTCAGTATATCTCTCCCTATATATCTCTGTATATCCCTCTGTATATCTCTCCCTATATCTCTCAGTATATCTCTCTGTATATCTCTCCCTATATCTCTCTGTATATCTCTCTGTATATCTCTCTGTATATCTCTCTGTATATCCCTCAGTATATCTCTCTGTATATCCCTCTGTATATCTCTCCCTATATCTCTCTGTATATCTCTCTGTATATCTCTCCCTATATCTCTCTGTATATCTCTCTGTATATCCCTCAGTATATCTCTCCCTATATCTCTCTGTATATCTCTCTGTATATCTCTCTGTATATCCCTCAGTATATCTCTCCCTATATCTCTCTGTATATCTCTCTGTATATCTCTCTGTATATCCCTCAGTATATCTCTCTGTATATCCCTCTGTATATCTCTCCCTATATCTCTCTGTATATCTCTCTGTATATCTCTCCCTATATCTCTCTGTATATCTCTCTGTATATCCCTCAGTATATCTCTCCCTATATCTCTCTGTATATCTCTCTGTATATCCCTCAGTATATCTCTCCCTATATCTCTCTGTATATCTCTCTGTATATCTCTCTGTATATCCCTCAGTATATCTCTATGTATATCTCTCTGTATATCTCTCCCTATATCTCTCTGTATATCTCTCTGTATATCCCTCAGTATATCTCTCCCTATATCTCTCCCTATATCTCTCTGTATATCTCTCTGTATATCTCTCTGTATATCTCTCCGTATATCTCTCCGTATATCTCTCTGTATATCCCTCTGTATATCTCTCCGTATATCTCTCTGTATATCTCTCCCTATATCTCTCCCTATATCTCTCTGTATATCTCTCTGTATATCTCTCCGTATATCTCTCCCTATATCTCTCTGTATATCTCTCTGTATATCCCTCAGTATATCTCTCTGTATATCTGTCTGTATATCCCTCTGTATATCTCTCTGTATATCTCTCTGTATATCTCTCCCTATATCTCTCTGTATATCTCTCTGTATATCTCTCTGTATATCTCTCTGTATATCCCTCAGTATATCTCTCTGTATATCTCTCTGTATATCTCTCTGTATATCCCTCAGTATATCTCTCTGTATATCTCTCTGTATATCTCTCTGTATATCCCTCAGTATATCTCTCTGTATATCCCTCTGTATATCTCTCCCTATATCTCTCTGTATATCTCTCCCTATATCTCTCTGTATATCTCTCCCTATATCTCTCTGTATATCTCTCTGTATATCTCTCTGTATATCCCTCAGTATATCTCTCCCTATATCTCTCTGTATTTCCCTCTGTATATCTCTCCCTATATCCCTCAGTATATCTCTCCCTATATCTCTCTGTATATCTCTCTGTATATCTCTCCGTATATCTCTCTGTATATCTCTCTGTATATCCCTCCCTATATCTCTCTGTATATCCCTCTGTATATCTCTCCGTATATCTCTCTGTATATCCCTCTGTATATCTCTCCGTATATCTCTCTGTATATCTCTCTGTATATCCCTCCCTATATCTCTCTGTATATCTCTCTGTATATCTCTCTGTATATCTCTCTGTATATCCCTCTGTATATCCCTCTGTATATCTCTCTGTATATCTCTCTGTATATCTCTCCCTATATCTCTCTGTATATCTCTCCCTATATCTCTCTGTATATCTCTCTGTATATCCCTCTGTATATCCCTCAGTATATCTCTCTGTATATCTCTCTGTATATCCCTCTGTATATCTCTCTGTATATCTCTCTGTATATCCCTCAGTATATCTCTCCCTATATATCTCTGTATATCCCTCTGTATATCTCTCCCTATATCTCTCAGTATATCTCTCTGTATATCTCTCCCTATATCTCTCTGTATATCTCTCTGTATATCTCTCTGTATATCTCTCTGTATATCCCTCAGTATATCTCTCTGTATATCCCTCTGTATATCTCTCCCTATATCTCTCTGTATATCTCTCTGTATATCTCTCCCTATATCTCTCTGTATATCTCTCTGTATATCCCTCAGTATATCTCTCCCTATATCTCTCTGTATATCTCTCTGTATATCTCTCTGTATATCCCTCAGTATATCTCTCCCTATATCTCTCTGTATATCTCTCTGTATATCTCTCTGTATATCCCTCAGTATATCTCTCTGTATATCCCTCTGTATATCTCTCCCTATATCTCTCTGTATATCTCTCTGTATATCTCTCCCTATATCTCTCTGTATATCTCTCTGTATATCCCTCAGTATATCTCTCTGTATATCCCTCAGTATATCTCTCCCTATATCTCTCTGTATATCTCTCTGTATATCCCTCAGTATATCTCTCTGTATATCCCTCAGTATATCTCTCCCTATATCTCTCTGTATATCTCTCTGTATATCTCTCCCTATATCTCTCTGTATATCTCTCTGTATATCCCTCAGTATATCTCTCTGTATATCCCTCAGTATATCTCTCCCTATATCTCTCTGTATATCTCTCTGTATATCTCTCTGTATATCCCTCAGTATATCTCTCTGTATATCTCTCCCTATATCTCTCTGTATATCTCTCTGTATATCCCTCAGTATATCTCTCCCTATATCTCTCCCTATATCTCTCTGTATATCTCTCTGTATATCTCTCTGTATATCTCTCCGTATATCTCTCCGTATATCTCTCTGTATATCCCTCTGTATATCTCTCCGTATATCTCTCTGTATATCTCTCCCTATATCTCTCTGTATATCTCTCTGTATATCCCTCCCTATATCTCTCTGTATATCTCTCTGTATATCTCTCCCTATATCTCTCCGTATATCTCTCCCTATATCTCTCTGTATATCTCTCTGTATATCTCTCTGTATATCCCTCAGTATATCTCTCTGTATATCTCTCTGTATATCTCTCCCTATATCTCTCTGTATATCTCTCTGTATATCCCTCAGTATATCTCTCTGTATATCTCTCTGTATATCTCTCCCTATATCTCTCTGTATATCTCTCTGTATATCCCTCAGTATATCTCTCCCTATATCTCTCCCTATATCTCTCTGTATATCTCTCCCTATATCTCTCTGTATATCTCTCTGTATATCCCTCAGTATATCTCTCCCTATATCTCTCCCTATATCTCTCTGTATATCTCTCTGTATATCTCTCTGTATATCTCTCCGTATATCTCTCCGTATATCTCTCTGTATATCCCTCTGTATATCTCTCCGTATATCTCTCTGTATATCTCTCCCTATATCTCTCTGTATATCTCTCTGTATATCCCTCCCTATATCTCTCTGTATATCTCTCTGTATATCTCTCCCTATATCTCTCCGTATATCTCTCCCTATATCTCTCTGTATATCTCTCTGTATATCTCTCTGTATATCCCTCAGTATATCTCTCTGTATATCTCTCTGTATATCTCTCCCTATATCTCTCTGTATATCTCTCTGTATATCCCTCAGTATATCTCTCTGTATATCTCTCTGTATATCTCTCCCTATATCTCTCTGTATATCTCTCTGTATATCCCTCAGTATATCTCTCTGTATATCTCTCTGTATATCTCTCCCTATATCTCTCTGTATATCTCTCTGTATATCCCTCAGTATATCTCTCCCTATATCTCTCCCTATATCCCTCTGTATATCTCTCCGTATATCTCTCTGTATATCTCTCCCTATATCTCTCTGTATATCTCTCTGTATATCCCTCCCTATATCTCTCTGTATATCTCTCTGTATATCCCTCAGTATATCTCTCCCTATATCTCTCCCTATATCTCTCTGTATATCTCTCTGTATATCTCTCCGTATATCTCTCCGTATATCTCTCCATATATCCCTCCGTATATCTCTCCGTATATCCTTATGTTTGTACCAAGCAGTAAATAGCCCTATAAATCCCAGGCTTGTGCTCCCTGCAGTGCTAAGCTTGTCATTTGTGTGTTGCATTCAATTTACATTCAAATACCCCCCCCCCCCATCATGTCTAATTAAAGCAACGTTACCCTGACCAATCAAAATGATACTGACACTTGCATATATTTAATTAAATTGGTGTCAGTGCCCTTTAAAACACTCAAGCTGTGAGGCCGACCTGCCCTGAGGTGCGGTGGGATTTTTGTTGTTTTTTTTTTTTATTCTACAGAAAATCACAGCTCTGGGGTTGTTCACTTCAACAGCTCATTTTCCTACCCCCTGTAAGCTGCCATCTTTGTGATAAAGGCCAGCCCACTGTCTGAAGCTGCCATACTTTTTTGTTTTTGCTGAAAACAAAAAACTAAAAATTCTTCCTAAGCAGCAATAGTAACAGCACCACCTACAGGGAAATAAATGTAAATGCACGACACCCACCATTGGTGGATTATAGACACTCGAAAGGGGTTGTTCACTTTTGAGTTAACTTTTAGTATGATGTAGAGAGTTTGCAATTGGTCTTCATTTTTTATTCTTTGTAGTATTTTCACTTTGTATTCAGCAGCTCTGCAGTTTGGAGTTTCAGCAGCTATCTGGTTGCTAGGGTCCAAATTACCTTAGCGACCAGGGAGCAGTTTGAATGAGAGGCTGGTAAATGAAGAGGAGAGGAGTTGAATAAAAAACAATAATAAAAAGTAACAATAGCAATAAAACTGGAGCCTCACAGAGCAATAGGTTTTTGGTTTCCGGGGTCAGTGACCCCCATTTGAAAGCTGGAAAAAGGCAAATAGATGAAACACTATAAGAAATCAATAAGGAAGACCAATTGAAAAGTTGCAGACCTTGCATTGAGTCATCTGAAGATAAGAATTCCTTACGGCCCCTGATAAGAGCAATAGAGAAGCGGCAGAAGACGTCAGAGGTCCGTTCCTGGGCCCCAGGCTGAGAGAAAGTGGTTCTGATTGCAGAATTTGCCAGGTTTAACTTGAATGACCACAGAGCAAAGTGAAGGTGACAAGCCTGAAATCAGCAAGGAGCTCTCGCGGGCAGGTCCCCCCCAATGGCGTTACGCAGGGCCGGGTCAATATTCTGCCTTAACAAGCTGAGAAGCTTTATTTCCAGGGCTCAGAATCATTCTTGGTGCCAGGAATACTAATGGGAATGATGTTCTACGGGTCTGTACGGTGCCTCCGCAGCACTTAGTCTGTTCTGTATGTTCTATAGGTGGTCCGGCTCTGACCCACCCATCAGGCCCGGGATATAAAATATAAAATAGGCCCTGGCATTTCAAGTACACAGAGGCCCAAACAGCCCCCCACACAATGCCAGTCTGGGCCTGCCACTAGTGATGAGCCAATCTGTCTTGAAAAACGTGCGAAACGACAGCAAAATTCACGAAACGGCGAAACGATTATTTTTGTCACCCGTGCGCCTTTTTGTATGTGACCGTGCCCATTTTGAAACGACCACGCCTATTTTGCAGTGACCGCACCTTTTTTCACGTAACCGCGCCCATTTTGGCGTAAGCCGAATTTTCCGGCGGTGAATTTTCTCGGAAGTTTCGCAAAACAATTCATCAATGGTGAAATGTGGAAGTTCGTTGTGAATCTATGCCAGGCGAAAAAATTCGCTCATCACTACCTGCCACCCATCTAAGGTTGCCACCTATCCAGTATTGCCCAGTCTGGGTCAAAACCTCCTGCCCATGCAGGACTCACTGGGTTTGACTTAGCAATTTGCCAAACCCCAAGGCATAGCCCCACCCAGTGATGCCACGGCACCACCTCTTCCCCGCCCCATGACATTGTGGCCCAGCCTCTTCCCCACCCCCTATGACATCACTGCCCGCCCCCTGCCCAGTAACAAACGCTGGCAGAGCTGATAACCCTACACCCATGTGATTCTAGTAAAGGGCAGGGGCCCTATGATCTCATACCCTGTACAAAGAGATTCCATAAAACAGTAACAGTGAAAGTATCCCCCTGTACTGCAAATTGTTTGGCCACGCCCACTTTGTGGCCACGCCCCAATTGCCACACCCCATTTTTAAAATAGTTAAAATAGTGCCCACGATGGCCCAATAGACAGCACCCCCATAGACAGTGCCCCCCATACACAGTGCCCCCCATACACAGTGCCCCCCATACACAGTAGCCCTCCATACACAGTAGCCCCCCCATACACAGTGCCCCCCATACACAGTAGCCCTCCATACACAGTGCCCCCCCATACACAGTAGCCCTCCTTACACAGTGCCCCCCATACACAGTAGCCCTCCTTACACAGTGCCCCCCCATACACAGTAGCCCTCCTTACACAGTGCCCCCCCATACACAGTAGCTCTCCTTACACAGTGCCCCCCATACACAGTGCCCCCCCATACACAGTGCCCCCCATACACAGTAGCCCTCCTTACACAGTATCCCCGCATACACAGTAGCTCTCCTTACACAGTGCCCCCCCATACACAGTGCCCCCCCATACACAGTGCCCCCCATACACAGTAGCCCTCCTTACACAGTGCCCCCCCATACACAGAGCCCCCCATACACAGTGCCCCCCCATACACAGTAGCCCTCCTTACACAGTGTCTCCCCATACAATGCCCCCCATACACAGAGCTCCCCAATTGCCCCCATAGTGAGTACCTCCAATAGAAAATGCCCCCATACATGGCAGCCCCCATAGACTTCTTGGGCTCCTGCTCCTTATTCAGCTCCTCGTACGGCGGCGACAGGACCTTTTATAAGGTTGCGCCCGTGCGTATGTGTGACGTCACACGTACGCATGGGCGCAACCTTATAAAAGGACCTGTCGCCGCCGTACGAGGAGCCGAATAAGGAGCGGGAGCCCAAGAAGAAGGAGCCGGAGCGCTCCGCTGTAGCCAGCGCGTCTCACTGGCCTGGATAGTTTAATGAATGTTCTGCATTTCCGTAATGCGGGACATTCATTGAACAATCCGGGACAGCGGGACGCGCTGTAAAAACCGGGACTGTCCCGCGAAAAGCGGGACAGTTGGGGGGTATGCCTCTGATCCCAGGGGGCGGCCCTTAGTACGTAAAATGGCAGTTTCCTATTTAGGATTACCCAATGGCACATACTACTAAAAAAGTAGATTTATATGAAAATGTTTTATTTGGATGAAGCAGGGCTTTACATATGAGCTGTTTATGTGATATATTTGTATAGAGACCTACATTGTTTGGGGGTATAGTTTCCCTTTAATCATTAGGTGGAACCTCGAAACCCTGCGTTGCTAATTGGCAGTCTCGTGACTGAATGTAGAGAGAGAAGCAGATACACGGCGGGCTGGGGCATTGTCTTGTACCCGCGCAAGGTATTAATTAGAGTTTTAGAGCGCTGTGTGTGTAATTGTTTCACTCATTGCTGGGAAGAGACAGAGCTCTGATGAATAATGAGACACTGTGCTGTGAGCGCTGGATCCCCGCTGCAGAACAGAGTGCGGATATTGTCGGGGGCTCCTCTAATCCAGGAACATTCCGGCCTGCTCCCCAGGTATATATGCATATATCTACAGTATATATGGGAAGCACCGCGGGAACCATTCCCCATCCTGTTTAAAGGACAAGCAAAGGCAGAGGCTCCGGGGGAGCCAAGCAATCAACATTTATACAAAAAAAAATGAAAATGAAAACTAGCTATGAAGTTGCTATGAGTAAGGTATTCTATAACTTACTAAATGATAACTGCACCTTCAAGTCAAGGTGTGTCTAGGCCTCATTGGCTCAGTTAAACCATGTGACCTGCCAGTACTACGTTAGGTAAAAGGAAGAGACTTATAACAGATTCCTTATGGGGAATGTTCATCTAATGGTGAAAATAGAGCTCACCACCGAGGAAAGTCTCTTTGTTTATTTGTATAGGTAAGCACGTATTTATCAAAGTGACGTATGTGATAAATAAGCCTTTAAAATCCTATACAAGTGAATAGGGAGCTGGGGAAACTCTACTTCGATATATACACCCTGTTTTATTGTGTAAGTGACTGGGGAGCTGGGGAGTTTGCCTCTAGGGCAAATATGGTGAACTCTATTTTCACCCTTTGATAACTATGCCTTTAAAATCCTATACAAGTGAATAGGGAACTGGGGAAATGTGGTGAAATCTATTATCGCCCCTAAATGTTGTACATCTATGAGTGTTTTTTCTTTACTGAGTCAGCCATACCAAGTGCTGCACTCTATCCAAGCAAGAACACGTTACTAACCTTCTTGGTCCCAGCAACCGGCTGTAAGGAACGTTCATGTTTAGGTGGGGGGGGAGGCGGCATTTACATGTGTCTGTGGATGAGAGGGGCTTCCTAATTAATAATGGGGGCAGGGGGTAGTATGAGGCATTAAAAGCTCCCACATATTCACCCACCCAGTGCCCCGATCCCTACTGCACCCACAGCATTGGACATGGCCCATTCAGCTTCAGCTGGGGAGAGGAGCAGCCCAACTTTGCATTTTAAAGTATGACCAATGTAAATCTAATCTGGCGCTGCCCTGTGTCATTACCATTTGAAATATATGATTTATTGTGCCGTTCTGCTACATTTGGGCACAGTAAAGGGGATTGTTTCATAGCAAATTCATGTTGTTACTTTATGTACAGAGCAGTGCCAGCAGGAACAGCCTGTGCCTTGACGCTGAGTCATTTAAAGTGACGGTTCCTCATAGTTTCCAGCCAGGGCTCCCCATCTGGGCTTGTACAGCGTATTCCCCCCTATACTCAACTGAATTCCCATCAGTCACCAGGCACATTTGCATGGGAATAGAGCTGCCCTCCGTGCCCTGCCATTTCCCTTCATGTATTTTCCCAACTGGAATAGAAAGAACAAAGGGCAAGGTGAGCAATTTAACCCCTTGTCATTTGATTTACTTACAGCTGGGGAATTAATGAGACATTTATATCGAATTACTGATTCTCAGCTGGTGGGAAGCGCCCAGATCCGCCAGTACTGCCTGTATTTCTAAATTTAATAGGGTTGTCCTGGTTGCTAGGGTCGCTGACCCTAACAGATTTACCTATTACAATAGAATTATGGGAAAACTCAGTGGGCCCAAGTCCTGTTGGGCCTCGCCGGCCTGAGCACACCGGTTGGCTGCGTGGTATTGTGATGGTTCAGTATTGGCCCAGAATGCATTGCACAATACTGCCACCCATATTGATGGGGAGCAGTGGGCCCTTAGCTGGGGGGGGGGGCAGGGTGAGGCTGGAGTGGTGGGCCCTTAGCTGGGGGGGAGCAGGGTGAGGCTGGAGTGGTGGGCCCTTAGCTGGGGGGGAGCAGGGTGAGGCTGGAGTGGTGGGCCCTTAGCTGGGGGGGAGCAGGGTGAGGCTGGAGTGATGGGCCCTTAGCTGGGGGGGAGCAGGGTGAGGCTGGAGTGGTGGGCCCTTAGTTGGGGGGGAGCAGGGTGAGGCTGGAGTGGTGGGCCCTTAGCTGGGGGGGAGCAGGGTGAGGCTGGAGTGGTGGGCCCTTAGCTGGGGGGGAGCAGGGTGAGGCTGGAGTGATGGGCCCTTAGCTGGGGGGGAGCAGGGTGAGGCTGGAGTGGTGGGCCCTTAGCTGGGGGGGAGCAGGGTGAGGCTGGAGTGATGGGCCCTTAGCTGGGGGGGAGCAGGGTGAGGCTGGAGTGATGGGCCCTTAGCTGGGGGGGAGCAGGGTGAGGCTGGAGTGGTGGGCCCTTAGCTGGGGGGGAGCAGGGTGAGGCTGGAGTGGTGGGTCCTTAGTTGGGGGGGAGCAGGGTGAGGCTGGAGTGGTGGGCCCTTAGCTGGGGGGGAGCAGGGTGAGGCTGGAGTGGTGGGCCCTTAGTTGGGGGGGAGCAGGGTGAGGCTGGAGTGGTGGGCCCTTAGCTGGGGGGGAGCAGGGTGAGGCTGGAGTGGTGGGCCCTTAGCTGGGGGGGAGCAGGGTGAGGCTGGAGTGGTGGGCCCTTAGCTGGGGGGGAGAAGGGTGAGGCTGGAGTGGTGGGCCCTTAGCTGGGGGGGGAGCAGGGTGAGGCTGGAGTGGTGGGTCCTTAGTTGGGGGGGGAGCAGGGTGAGGCTGGAGTGGTGGGCCCTTAGCTGGGGGGGAGCAGGGTGAGGCTGGAGTGGTGGGCCCTTAGCTGGGGGGGGAGCAGGGTGAGGCTGGAGTGGTGGGTCCTTAGTTGGGGGGGGGCAGGGTGAGGCTGGAGTGGTGGGCCCTTAGCTGGGGGGGAGCAGGGTGAGGCTGGAGTGGTGGGCCCTTAGCTGGGGGGGAGCAGGGTGAGGCTGGAGTGGTGGGCCCTTAGCTGGGGGGGAGCAGGGTGAGGCTGGAGTGGTGGGCCCTTAGCTGGGGGGGAGCAGGGTGAGGCTGGAGTGGTGGGCCCTTAGCTGGGGGGGGAGCAGGGTGAGGCTGGAGTGGTGGGCCCTTAGCTGGGGGGGGAGCAGGGTGAGGCTGGAGTGGTGGGCCCTTAGCAGGGGGGGAGCAGGGTGAGGCTGGAGTGGTGGGCCCTTAGCTGGGGGGGGAGCAGGGTGAGGCTGGAGTGGTGGGCCCTTAGCTGGGGGGGGAGCAGGGTGAGGCTGGAGTGGTGGGCCCTTAGCTGGGGGGGAGCAGGGTGAGGCAGGAGTGGTGGGCCCTTAGCTGGGGGGGAGCAGGGTGAGGCTGGAGTGGTGGGCCCTTAGCTGGGGGGGGAGCAGGGTGAGGCTGGAGTTGTGGGCCCTTAGCTGGGGGGGGAGCAGGGTGAGGCTGGAGTTGTGGGCCCTTAGCTGGGGGGGGAGCAGGGTGAGGCTGGAGTGGTGGGCCCTTAGCTGGGGGGGGGGGCAGGGTGAGGCTGGAGTGGTGGGCCCTTAGCTGGGGGGGGAGCAGGGTGAGGCTGGAGTGGTGGGCCCTTAGCTGGGGGGGGAGCAGGGTGAGGCTGGAGTGGTGGGCCCTTAGCTGGGGGGGGAGCAGGGTGAGGCTGGAGTGGTGGGCCCTTAGCTGGGGGGGGAGCAGGGTGAGGCTGGAGTGGTGGGCCCTTAGCTGGGGGGGGAGCAGGGTGAGGCTGGAGTGGTGGGCCCTTAGCTGGGGGGGGAGCAGGGTGAGGCTGGAGTGGTGGGCCCTTAGCTGGGGGGGGAGCAGGGTGAGGCTGGAGTTGTGGGTCCAGTCCTTTGCTCGGGTTTTCCGTTGGGTCCTGTCTCGACACTGCTTGCTCTTGTAAATGAGCCCTAATGTGTAGCATGTCAAGCCTACTTTTTTCTTAAGCCTTAGTTTTCCTTTAAATTGTGCCCCCCAGTCTTTTCTGCCTCACCAGACACCCCCTTTTTCCTCCCCCCCCCCCAAGCATGCAAATTTCCATAACCGATACCAATGCGTGACGGCTGCAGCGCTGCAATTAATAAAGCAGCCATGTTGTAATTGCTCTCTAAACGTGTCAGCGGTGGGTACATGGAATAAATGGGAATCCATCAGTCATTAACATCTGGTAGCCGGCTGTCATATTTAATGAGTCCACTTTCTCTTCCATACGGCAGAAAGCGCACAAGGCAAGAAGATGTCAGGTTATTAGCTAGAAGCTTGGGGAGGGATGATGGGAGCGGGGCTGAAGGTGCCGAGATCCAAAGAACCAAATGAGTCAGAATGGATCCATAGGAAATAATGTGCGAAGTCAGACTGACACCACCTCCTGCCCTCAAACCAAGACAGTAGCCCCCCCCCCCTGTGCCTCTCTTGGTGCATGTAGGTTGCCATTATTTGGAATAGTGATAGGAAGCAGGCCTGATAGCCAACATCTAGCATCGGACTGACCCATTGGGACACAGGGAGGAATCCCCAGTGCGCCCCGACGAGTTGTTGGGGCAGGAGGGGTAGTTAGCAGTGGTGGCGGGGGAAGGGGGAGTGGTTGGCAGAGGTCAGGTCTTACATTGGGCCCTTGGGCATCTCCAGTATCAGTGCCCAACCTCTTATATAAACGGCAGCAAATCCCAACAGCAATGTTCCAGTATATAATGGGACCTTCCCAGAAGAATAAGGGTTGTTATATCAACAAAGGGCAACTTAATATAATACCTTTTCTTTGAGATGTCCCCATACTATTGACCCTATCAGTCCTGTGTTGCCCCAGGCACTGAACCAGTATGCACCCATCGGTGAATGCTCTATGACATCACCGAAAGTGACATCACAGCGCAACACGCATGCATGTGACATCACTCCCGCTCAAGAATCACCATTGAAACCCCTACCCCCACCTCTGCTGCTGGTTTTGATAGGAAAGTAGCAGGGGAGGGGTCTTTTTTTTTTTTTTTTTTTTAAAGTTTTGTTTATCATACAGTCATCCAAGGGCCACCCACTTAAATCTGCCGCCCTAGGCACGGGCCCTCAAGTGCCTATATCAGTGCTGTCCAACTGGCGGCCCGCGACCCCCCTCTGTGTGGCCCCCCACCTGTCTGGCTGCTTTGATGGCTTACCTTTGAGTAAGCATTAAGTGGTATCAGTACTGTGATTAACTGGCCCCCTGCATGGTTCTCACCTCAGATTCAGGCTGTAATCCCTCTGTATTGTTTAAATATGTAATCCCCTGTGTTTTTCACACCTTTTAATACCTGCATTGTTCACCCCCTGCAGTGTTCCCACCTCAGGCTCAGGCTGTAATCACTCCCATTGTTCACTTCTTCACACCTCAGACATAGGTACTGTAGGCAGAGTATGGCACATACAGCCAGCATAGGGCAGGTAGAGTATGGCACACACAGGCAGCATAGGTCAGGGAGGGTATGGCACACACACAGGAAGGGTAGGGCAGGCAGAATATGGCACACAGAGGCAGCATAGGGAAGTCAGAGTATGGCACACACAGGCAGGGTAGGGCAGGCAGAGTATTGCACACACAGGCAGGGTAGGGCAGGCAGAGTATGGCACACAGAGGCAGCATAGGGAAGGCAGAGTATGGCACACACAGGCAGGGTTGGACAGGCAGAGTGCTGCCTGTGTGTGCCATACTCTGCTTGCCCTATGCTGCTTGTGGGAGGTGAACCTGGCAGGGGTTTGTTGTGGGAGTTTGTTAGCAGTTGGAAATAGCCATTAAATGGTCCCTAAGGTGTGTAATTATGTACTGGGGGTTGCTCTGCTATCCACAGGGGAGGAGGAGGCATATGGAATTTAAGGGTATATCTTAATATGACATAATTCTTTCACATATGAATGATGGTTGATATCCCCACAGTAAGGACCAAGCATTTGGGATTTTGCTGTGCTACCACCATTGTGATAAAATAGGTGTGGTTTGAAGTGGGTGTGGTTTCAAAAAGGGGAGTGGTCAAAACTGGCTTCCATTAGCGGCCCTCCACCATGTATGCTAGAGAAATTCCGGCCCTCGGCACCATAGAAGTTGGACAGCACTGGCCTATATGGTAAATACGCCCCTGGACCCTATAAACAGATAAGCTACTATTAGCACTAGGTGGGAGCTCAAATATCTCACATACAGTATATGAAAGGGGGACTGCACTGCTCAACCAAACTTTACTTGGCTGTTGCTGGACTACAAACCCCAGAATAATGTAACATATAATTAAGAGTGAGGCATGCTGGGAGCTGTAGTCCAGCAACATCAGGGTTGTATTCTTAAAGCAATAAACTTTCCAAAACACAATAAAACTTTTCCAAAACTTTCCCCCAAATCCCCAGGGCCGGCGGCTGCATTAAAATGCAAGAAATCCCCCAATGAGAATCCCAGCTGATGTGAGTAAATCCGGCTCCCTGTTCTCTGTTCCTGCAATTGGAGTTGGGAGCAATAAGCACAGTTTCCCAGCACTGAACAAGTCTGTCCCTTTATCCCCATGTCTGATTCCTGTGCCATATAATGACGGGAAAATGCCATCATTATCTCTATATGTAAGGTACCAGCAAGGGGCCTGACACAGTGCTGGGAATCCGCATTCTCATTGGTCACTTCTCTTGCATTTATAATGACATTTTTGGTCAGTAGAATTCTCATTGGTGAATGCACGTGAGCCCACCTTCATTCCCACCTCCCAGTCCAGCTTGGTCCCTCCATGTTAGCGCTAAGGAATGACATTGTTTCCAGTGACCCGAATGGCAGCGCTCTGGGGGCTTCCTGCAGCAGATGGCATCTCATGTTGGCATGGCGCCCTGCCTTCCTTGTATGCAGCTGCCCACAGATCCAACAAAGAACTTGTCCTCACACAGGAACCCAGCCAGGATTCCCCATTGCTTGACAGCCATGGACGTGTGAGAACCTGTCAGTTATAGGCCACCGGGGTGCAATTAATTCTGTTGTTATTGGCAGCTGGGCCCACTAATCAGCGCTGCTATCAGTTCTTAATTGGTTTGTATGCACTTTATTACTGGCCGGACTGGAAGGGCTAGGATTGTGCCGTAGGACCCAGACACCTCTAGCTACACCCTTGGGCAAGGCACATAACGATCATATACCCCCTACTGTAAATGATAAGGATATTATAAGTCTCTCATGTATTATAAGGGATAATGTACCCCCTACTGTAAATGATAAGGATATTAGCAGTCACTGAGGGGTTCTGTGCCCATATAAAGGCACAAGGCTGCAGGCTGAGTTATACAGGGAACTCTGAGTATCACTCATGTATTATAAGGGATAATGTACCCCCTACTGTAAATGATAAGGATATTAGCAGTCACTGAGGGGTTCTGTGCCCATATAAAGGCACAAGGCTGCAGGCTGAGTTATACAGGGAACTCTGAGTATCACTCATGTATTATAAGGGATAATGTACCCCCTACTGTAAATGATAAGGATATTAGAAGTCACGGAGGGGTTCTGTGCCCATATAAAGGCACAAGGCTGCAGGCTGAGTTATACAGGGAACTCTGAGTATCACTCATGTATTATAAGGGATAATGTACCCCCTACTGTAAATGATAAGGATATTAGAAGTCACGGAGGGGTTCTGTGCCCATATAAAGGCACAAGGCTGCAGGCTGAGTTATACAGGGAACTCTGAGTATCACTCATGTATTATAAGGGATAATGTACCCCCTACTGTAAATGATAAGGATATTAGCAGTCACTGAGGGGTTCTGTGCCCATATAAAGGCACAAGGCTGCAGGCTGAGTTATACAGGGAACTCTGAGTATCACTCATGTATTATAAGGGATAATGTACCCCCTACTGTAAATGATAAGGATATTAGCAGTCACTGAGGGGTTCTGTGCCCATATAAAGGCACAAGGCTGCAGGCTGAGTTATACAGGGAACTCTGAGTATCACTCATGTATTATAAGGGATAATGTACCCCCTACTGTAAATGATAAGGATATTAGCAGTCACTGAGGGCTAGGATTGCGGCGTAGGACCCAGGCACCTCTAGCTACACCTTTGGGCAAGGCACCCACTGACACCCCCCTACTCCTAGTTTTTGCTATAAGTCTTCCTATTCTGCCTCTTTTTGGTGTGCGGCTGAGAAGGCTATCTCGTTGTCAGGGAAACCCCAAAAGTAGATTGAGTACAAGGCTATAGTTTTATTGCTACTTCTGTTGCTTGTCCTTCTATGCAGACCCTGGGCTTGCATTCTGAATTCCAAACGGCTGCCTGGTCACTAGGGTAATTCATCACTAGCAACCGCATAGCAGTTTTGATTGCAAGCCTGAGTACTACACACACACAGGGATAGAACGCCGGCGCCGCTGGGTTGCTGAATGCCGCAGCCGTGTCGCTGCTAGGAATAAAAAGGAAATGTGTAGATGCCATTAGCAAAGCAGATACTGCATTTTCCTGCTGGAACGCGTTTCGCATTTACTAATAAAACACCCCTGCTTGTGATCTTCAGCCCTCGCCGCTCACCGGGGGTATAATACTGGCACAGCCGTTCCGTCTTTAGCTTCTGTCATATCCTCATGTGTTTGGGGAAAAGGGATTGGGAGCTAAAATCTATCAGAGCGGAGGAACGACAGCGAATGGCGTGTAATGCGCGTTTCCCACGGTCCCTGTCGTGTCGCCGGGTCCCTGACTGCCCTGAGGTTTATGAGAAGAGACAGCTACTCGCTCGCATCTCTGCCTCGGATTTCTCCCTTTTACTCCCCCCCTCACTTCACTATCATTTATAAATGGAAAGGGGCTCATGTACGATGTGCAGGGTGGGGGTGTATATGGGGGTGTATAGTGCCCTTCTATTTAACCCTTTCAGAGCCTCATTTCCATTTGCTAATTAGGATTTGGTTCGGTATTCTTTCAGGAAGGATTTGGGGTTCAGGCGGAACCCAATTGTAATGGATTAGGTGCCTGTGTGCCAATAGTGCAGGTCTGTGCCCCACAATGGACACCTATTGGTTTAGAACAAATTGTGCATCACCGTGGATATATCTATTGGTTCTGACCCAAAGGTTAAACAGTGACAAACACTGAGCTAAAAGCCTTCCTGTTTGACATTGGATCCCACTGGTGAGTAGAGGGGAAACAGTTAATCAAATTTCCCCCCCCCCTAAAGCTCTACTTTCCATTCTTGGCACATTTCCCTCTCTGTGCCAGTAGCTGGGCACACTTGCTACCCTAGCTGGGCACAAGCAGAGAGGCAAACCTCCTTGGAGTTCCGGGGGAATGTATTTTTGTAGGACCCCTGGGCCGCTGTACCTCCGGGCACATACAGGCACTCTATGATTTAGATTAAAGCTCTCTGGGCTTTAGCTGACAGGGGTATCTCTGTCTCCGTGGTGCCCCCTGCACTTACCTCTCCTGTATTCAGACCCCCCCTTCAGCAGGAGTGAACCCTAACTCTTTGGGTTGTTACAATACACTACATGACCAAATGTCTGTGAAAACCCCTATTTAATTATTAGAATTGGCTTTTAAAGCCAAGAGGAAACAGTAGTTTTTTTTGTTTTGTTTTTTTTTAAAATGCCCCCCGTGCTGTTTGGGTCAGTACTAATCCCAGAAATCCAGACTGGGCTCTGCACTGAATGACGCAGTAATCAGCCAATTGCCAGTCGCCATATCATAGCCCCACCCAGTGACACACCTACTAAATGTCATCCCTATCTCCAAATATTGCCAGTCCCGCCCCTGGAATCATCCACCCCGCCCCCTTGCCCAGACCTCACTAATACAAAAGGTGGCAACCCCAATTAGGCCTAGGGGGGAAACATTTTTTGAAGATATGTGCCCTTTAACAAATCCCACCAACAATATTCCAACATCTAGTGGAACCTTCTGAGAGGGGTAGAGAGACTGTTACAGCAGAGAAATGACTCCCCTCGGTTTGGGAACGAGACGTCGGGCAGGCAGGGCCCCCGATACTTTTGGCCATAGTGTGAGACAGTTGGGCAAATGAAATGACATGTAACAGAAGATGATATAAAGTAGATCAGATACCATAGGATGTTAGTTTTCCTTTAGATAACCTATTGGATTTCTGCCTGTCTCTGTCATTCTCCTTCCCTTGTGTCTGTCCCTCGCCCTGCACTCTCCTATCTGCCAGTTTGCTGTCACGCCGAGCGCCCCCGTCCCTTTCTCATCCCACTGGCGATTATAATGCACTTTCACTCATTGTCACCATCTATTTAACCAAACGTCAGCTCTTCCCCAACAAACGCTCTCTCCGAAAACAAGATTAAGCCGCAGCCATGAGCAGCCCGATGTGAGGTTAGCGGCAACGCACACAGTCATTACCCACTGTCATACGGGATCAGAAAGTAACGGCTGCCGGCGGGCACTGCCCTGACAGGTGCCAATAACACTGAGCCGAGCGAGTGTCTGTGTGCGGCAACCGTAAGCCCTAATGCATGAATTCTTATATAATGGTATATCATAGGAACGAGGTACTTGTATATACTCTTGTGTGTGCTATACATAACGATAATGTACCCCCTACTGTAAATGATAAGGATATTAGCAGTCACTGAGGGGTTCTGTGCCCATATAAAGGCACCAGGCTGCAGGCTGAGTTATACAGGGAACTCTGAGTATCACTCATGTATTATAAGGGATAATGTACCCCCTACTGTAAATGATAAGGATATTAGCAGTCACTGAGGGGTTCTGTGCCCATATAAAGGCACAAGGCTGCAGGCTGAGTTATACAGGGAACTCTGAGTATCACTCATGTATTATAAGGGGTAATGTACCCCCTACTGTAAATGATAAGGATATTAGCAGTCACTGAGGGGTTCTGTGCCCCCCATATAAAGGCACAAGGCTGCAGGCTGAGTTATACAGGGAACTCTGAGTATCACTCATGTATTATAAGGGATAATGTACCCCCTACTGTAAATGATAAGGATATTAGCAGTCACTGAGGGGTTCTGTGCCCATATAAAGGCACAAGGCTGCAGGCTGAGTTATACAGGGAACTCTGAGTATCACTCATGTATTATAAGGGATAATGTACCCCCTACTGTAAATGATAAGGATATTAGCAGTCACTGAGGGGTTCTGTGCCCCCCATATAAAGGCACAAGGCTGCAGGCTGAGTTATACAGGGAACTCTGAGTATCACTCATGTATTATACGGGATAATGTACCCCCTACTGTAAATGATAAGGATATTAGCAGTCACTGAGGGGTTCTGTGCCCATATAAAGGCACAAGGCTGCAGGCTGAGTTATACAGGGAACTCTGAGTATCACTAATGGGATGTAATGTACCAACAATTACTCCATCCAGATTAGCAAACATTTAATGGAAAACATTGCGCTAATTTTTACAAATGGGTCCCAATTGCTTTAGATATGGCTCTGTTGGAATTCTGGGAAACAACTCTGCATTATGGGAGGGAGATGGTGATTGCACTCAAAATTGCCCTTTGGTCACTGCACTTGTTGTTGTAAATGACCCCTAAGGTGTCTCACAACTTCGCAACCAATCAGTGATGAGCTTTGTTGCAGAAATTTGATTGGTTGCCATGGGTTACTGGCCCGGGGCAAATTCACCCGTTGTAAATAAATGAGTCCTGTTATGTCTGACCCATGGTTGGTACCAGATAATAATGTGGTATAATGATAAATGTGTTTGTGTGTATATATATATATATATATATAGAGGGGGGGGGGCGGGAAGGCTGATTTTCCTGTCGCACCATATGTTCTCATGCTCAGGAGTCAGTGGGATGTTATTGATTCCAGTTTACAAGCTTCAAAGGGGGGGGGCATATTTATTATAGTGTGTAAGCCAGCAGCACCAGTGATGTTGCCCGTACCAACCAGAGCAGGGGGTGCAGTGTTCCCAACATGGCTGCAGATATAAGGAGCCCCAGTCTGATGCCCCCCCCCCCCCGCGCTGTCACTGATCGCACTTTCCCAGTGTGGGGGGCACAGCTCTTTTTTCAGTTCACTTTTGTTTCCCCCATCAGGAGGGGGGCTCTGTTACCCTGCACCTCTTGTGGGGGAAACAAATGTATGTGATAGGGGCCCTTTAATACAAATAGTGGGGCAGAAAATAATAAGTTGCAACAACCAGCAGGTGGCATTTAATGCATTATTCCCCCAAGCCATGCACCAGCAGATGCAACAAAGTGCACACAGACTCTGTTCTGTCTCAGACCCCCACCAATTGGCTACAGGAACGGGCAGATTTTATTCTGTCATCCCCGCAGCATATAAATGAGGCTCTAACACCTTATAAAAAGGCATTTTATCTCCTTCCATGTCCCCCCCCCCCCCTGCACCCTGCTTGCCTATCCAATAAAAGTGGGATTAGCCAAGTCCATGTAACTCCCCGGCGGCGGATTGATTGCGGCTGCAGTGATTTGCAATGGCAGTTTATTTGGCAAGTCAGCATGGAATAAGTTCATAGTAAATTCACATGTCAGCAAGTGCAAGATGAGCAGCCGAGCTTAACGGGCCAATATTTACAGTGAGGATTAGAGCGGGGCCAGGCGAGAGGAATACTGCAAGGGCTGCGGCGTGGGAAACACATTAGCACCCTGTTAGCACCCTGACCACTCAGCCCTGGCTCACTAGGCTCACTCGCAATAACATTCTCTCTATAAATAAATATGTTTTTATATCACTCATCAGAATCTATAGAAAGTTTATAATTCAGCTTGATAGCACAATGAGTTCTGCCACTTTTCTACCCCAAAACAGCCCCCTAAGGAGATTCCATTCAAACTCAGGGCTTCAGAAGACAACACAATGGGCTTATGGGCCAACACACTGCTTGCCCTGGCCTTTCCCATACAGCTGCATTGGCCCCTGCCCTTTGCCTGAGCCGTAGGTTCCTGTTGCTGGTTCTGAAAGCTGCTCCTGGATCCTTGTTGCTGGGCACTTGCTTTTTTTGCTGAGATCTGCTTGCCTTGACCTTGTATTTAACCCATTGTTGCTTTGCCTTGTTTGCCCCGTTCCTTGCCTTGCCTAGAGTTGACTGCCCAGCTCAGAGCCAGTGCCAGGGTGGCTGTTTACCTTACCTGACCTGTTTATCCTGTCTCGTCCTACCTGCGCCTTTAATTTCTCAGTCCGCACATCCAATCATATAGCCTGTGGCCCTTACATCTATGGTTTGCTTATGGGACCACAGTCCTGAAGCTTTGATTGGCTTCCAGGGGTGGAACTACTGCGGGTGTGGGGATTGCACCCAGACCCACACCCTCTTGGGGCCTGCCAGATGCTTGCGCCAATGTGAAAACTGCCTCCAGAGGCGGGGGGGGGGCACAGCCTGTACCCACCCTGGTGCATATAGTTACCCTTGGCTTGCATCTGCTCAGTCTTATCTGCAAGCCCTATATATCCTGAATAGAAATGTATATTGCCCCCACACTATTGGCAACTGGAAATATTCGATGGGGTCCTGCATCATTGCCATAATAACTCAACCACATGGAATTCTGTTTCTCCCACTGAAAGGGTTAATAATGGTAATGCCCCCAGGCAGCCCAAAAGCTGATTCCCAAACTGCGCCCTTTGGGGGCAGCGATGAATCCCTGGTGCCGACGTTACTGACTCACAAAGGGACTCAGTGGGCCGAGACCCCCCTGGGGATGCTCCACATGAAGCTGAATAAAATCCCGTAACGCCGGCGTTTCTTTGTCGCTCCCCGCTGTTACGCCGGGGGTTCCACATTATAGATCATTACAGTGCTCAGTGTGTGCAATCTCTTGCTCCACTGATAGGTAAATATAACGCTGGGTAAGAATAGAATCATTAGTACTTTCTATCTATAACGGGGTCACTTGTTATATTCACTATGAACAGACAGGGGGGTATTTATTCTTTCTGATTTCCCACCCCAGACTCGGGCCTACAGTCTCCCCCAATCATTGTAGGGTCCCAAGGGAAAGATAACATGGGGGGCTCTTCACCCTGGTAGGGTGGCCCTAGCTTCCCCACCCCAGGGAGACCCCCACATATATACAGTAAAGAGCAGGAATATTCTGTGCTGTAGCCACATAGCTGCATTTTTAATGGATGAACTATGGATTTGTCCTTGAACAAGCGATGATCAAGCCGCCTGTGCCGGAGCGGCTGTTGCACATTGGATTAAATATTTAAGCAGTCGCCCGGAGGTGGGCTCATTCTCTCTATTGTCGGTACAAACCATATGGTGCGCGTTGTGACTGTATCACAAAGGTTTGTGCCTCCCCAATTCTCTGCCCTCAGATAATCTTTGCCTGAGCTTATTAAAGGAATTGGAATGATGGCGGGGGGGGGGGGGGGGTTTGTTATTGTTCTTTTTGCCACAAGTCAAGAGTTGGGGATATGAGGCCCCAGGCACTACCGGAATACAGGGGCCCCAATCGAGGCCCTGTTTTATTATTACAGAGAAAAGGGAATCATTTAACCATTAAATAAACCCAATAGGGCTGTTCTGCCCCCAATAAGGGGTAATTATATCTTAGTTGGGATCAAGTACAGGTACTGTTTTATTATTACAGAGAAAAGGGAATCATTTAACCATTAAATAAACCCAATAGGGCTGTTCTGCCCCCAATAAGGGATAATTATATCTTAGTTGGGATCAAGTACAGGTACTGTTTTATTATTACAGAGAAAAGGGAATCATTTAACCATTAAATAAACCCAATAGGGCTGTTCTGCCCCCAATAAGGGGTAATTATATCTTAGTTGGGATCAAGTACAGGTACTGTTTTATTATTACAGAGAAAAGGGAATCATTTAACCATTAAATAAACCCAATAGGGCTGTTCTGCCCCAATAAGGGGTAATTATATCTTAGTTGGGATCAAGTACAGGTACTGTTTTATTATTACAGAGAAAAGGGAATCATTTAACCATTAAATAAACCCAATAGGGCTGTTCTGCCCCCAATAAGGGGTAATTATATCTTAGTTGGGATCAAGTACAGGTACTGTTTTATTATTACAGAGAAAAGGGAATCATTTAACCATTAAATAAACCCAATAGGGCTGTTCTGCCCCAATAAGGGGTAATTATATCTTAGTTGGGATCAAGTACAGGTACTGTTTTATTATTACAGAGAAAAGGGAATCATTTAACCATTAAATAAACCCAATAGGGCTGTTCTGCCCCCAATAAGGGGTAATTATATCTTAGTTGGGATCAAATAGATGTTACTGTTTTATTATTACAGAGAAAAAGAAAATCAATCTTGAAAATCTGAATTATTTGATTAAAATGGATGCTATGGGAGACAGGCTTTCCGAATTCGGAGCTTTCTGGATAATGGGTTTCCAGATAAGTGATCCCATACCTGTACTAATTAAATCAAATCTGACAACTTGCCCCGTATGACATATGTACAAGCCATTCAGATTACATTCAAAGAAACCTAGTAGGAATTATAATAGCAGGGGTAAAATGCCCTCCAGGTCTAGTAACCAAGGGCAACAAGTGCTAATAAGCCTCATTTATGATTACAAGGGAAAGAGCAAAGTGGATGCAGAATTGAGTGAGGCCAGTAAGAACTTTCTACTGGTACCACAGAACCATCTTAGGCAGGGCTGTCCAACTGGAGGCCTGGGGTCAGATCCGGTTCCCTTGGGGTATATTTATTTTCCTATATCTGTGGGATCCACCGGCTGCTATGTATCATAATATATAATGTGGCCAACGAGTGGGAAAGTTGAAAAGCGCAGAGCTGAGGGCAAAAGCATCAAACAGAGCACATCAGGGTAAATATAGACTAATTCTGTTAGAGTGAGAGGTGCAGCGGCTGAAGGGTTAACACGAGCAGGCAGCCATTATCCCGGATGCGCCAGATGCTGTTAGCGGTGCAGACAGGAGTGAGCACCAGGGTACAATGAGAATGACTGGAGGTGATAACTGCGGGGCTAATTTACTCTTCCCTGAGTACATAGAGACTCAGCCGGCACAAACCATAAAGCCTTTATAGTGACGGCACAAACTGCTCGGCTTTATAGCCACATTATTATAACCTGTGCCAGGCATGGGACTCTGCACTGGGGCCCCCCAGGTAACAAGCTGCCCCCCAGGTAACAAGCTGCCCCCCAGGTAACCCCAGGTAACAAGCTGGCCCCCAGGTAACAAGCTGCCCCCCAGGTAACAAGCTGCCCCCCAGGTAACAAGCTGCCCCCCAGGTAACAAGCTGGCCCCCAGGTAACAAGCTGCCCCCAGGTAACAAGCTGCCCCCCAGGTAACAAGCTGCCCCCCAGGTAACAAGCTGGCCCCCAGGTAACAAGCTGCCCCCAGGTAACAAGCTGCCCCCCCCAGGTAACAAGCTGGCCCCCAGGTAACAAGCTGCCCCCCAGGTGACAAGCTGGCCCCCCAGGTAACAAGCTGGCCCCCCAGGTAACAAGCTGCCCCCCAGGTAACAAGCTGCCCCCCAGGTAACAAGCTGCCCCCCCAGGTAACAAGGTGTCCCCCCAGGTAACAAACTGGCCCCCAGGTAACAAGCTGCCCCCCAGGTAACAAGCTGGCCCCCCAGGTAACAAACTGGCCCCCAGGTAACAAGCTGCCCCCCAGGTAACAAGCTGCCCCCCAGGTAACAAGCTGGCCCCCCAGGTAACAAACTGGCCCCCAGGTAACAAGCTGCCCCCCCAGGTAACAAGCTGCACCCCCAGGTAACAAGCTGCCCCCAGGTAACAAGCTGCCCCCCAGGTAACAAGCTGCCCCCCAGGTGACAAGCTGGCCCCCCAGGTAACAAGCTGGCCCCCCAGGTAACAAGCTACCCCCCAGGTAACAAGCTGCCCCCCAGGTAACAAGCTGGCCCCCAGGTAACAAGCTGCCCCCCAGGTAACAAGCCGGCCCCCCAGGTAACAAACTGGCCCCCAGGTAACAAGCTGCCCCCCAGGTAACAAGCTGGCCCCCCAGGTAACAAGCTGCCCCCCAGGTAACAAGCCGGCCCCCAGGTAACAAGCTGCCCCCCAGGTAACAAGCTGCCCCCCAGGTAACAAGCTGGCCCCCCAGGTAACAATCTGCCCCCCCAGGTAACAAGCAACCTTTGCCGGTGGCTAACCCCAAGCAAAAGGGGGCGGGAATTATGGCATTGTGGGTGGGGCAGTGTCGCTGGGGTTGAGCACAATGGTGTCAGACGGGCCATGGGTGCTTTGGCAACCTAATAGCTGCCTCCCTGCCCCTCGCCTCCTGTGCTTAGGGGTCTTTTTGTGCCTGAGCGGGTTGGGTTGGGGGCACATCACTAGAGCACATTAGTGCCCTCTGACCAGTAGAGCCAAAATTCTTATTTAAAGCTCAGAATTTCAGATTTTGCAGTAACCAAGAGCAGCCTTTTGCCACCCATAGTAACCAGCAGCCGCGTCCCTTGGTGGGGTATGACACTGGCGCGACTATTATATACGCTGGGGTGTCTGTTATACAGAAACCAATTATCCAGAAAGTTGTGAGATACAGCAAAGCTAATTCTTCATTTTTGACCGATTTGCTTCATATTTCTGTAATAATAAGAAATGAACTTTGATAGGAAAAAATCAGTATCTTATTATTTCAATGCTTTTCATTAACTGGCCAGAATATTGCTGTTTGGGTTGCACAAGGCTGTTGACAGTTGAGACCTGAACAGATGGAAAACCGAACTGTTTGGGTAAAAAATGAACAGGTTGCATGTAAGGGAAAGCCGTGCCCACACTATGCCCTCCTTGTACCCTCAGGGCTATAGAGGCAGGGCCCCCGGCATTACAGTATGGGCAGGGCCCCCGGCATTACAGTATGGGCAGGGCCCCCGGCATTACAGTATGGGCAGGGCCCCCGGCATTACAGTATGGGCAGGGCCCCCGGCATTACAGTATGGGCAGGGCCCCTGACCCAAAGGAGGGCAAAAACCCCATCTGAAGCCCCTCTAATTTGCCACAAGGGGAAAAAAATTAAATTCCTTCCTCTCGGCTTCCCTTTATCTCCAGCCCCTGGGTACCCAGTATATAACCAACAGGTTTGTTTATCTCTGATCAAGGTCTTCTCAACCCATCAGCACCGCTCTAACATGACTGACTATTGATCAAAGATGGTCCAACCCCCCCCCCCCCAGCAGCCATAACATCCCACTGACTCCCCCCGTACCCAAGCCTTTGGGGTATCTTTAATACTAACCCTGTTCATTCCGCGCATCCAGTCAATAACTAAATCAAGTCAGTGTTTATGTGGCTAATGTTTCTCATACACAGACATTCATCTCACACGAAGCCAACGAAGTTCTAATTCACTCTCTCATCACGTCACTTATTGATCCCTGTAACTCTCTATTGATTCGACTCACCCCTAACCCACCGTCATAACTCCTTCCCTAGTAACTGCTGCTGCCAGGCTCATATACCCCACCACCTGCCCATACACCCCACCACCCGTCCATACACCCCACCACCCGCCCATACACCCCACCACCCGTCCATACACCCCACCACCCGCCCATACACCCCACCACCCGTCCATACACCCCACCACCCGCCCATACACCCCACCACCCGCCCATACACCCCACCACCCGCCCACACACCCCACCACCCGTCCATACACCCCACCACCCGCCCATACACCCCACCACCCGCCCATACCCCCCACCACCCGCCCATACACCCCATCAACCTCCCATGCACCCCATCAACCTCCCATACACCCCATCAACCTCCCATACACCCCACCACCCGCCCCAAACACCCCACCACCCGCCCAAACACCCCATCAACCTCCCATACACCCCACCACCCACCCATACACCCCATCAACCTCCCATACACCCCACCACCCACCCATACACCCCATCAACCTCCCATACACCCCACCCATACACCCCACCCCCATACACCCCATCACCCACCCATACACCCCATCAACCTCCCATACACCCCATCAACCTCCCATACACCCCATCAACCTCCCATACACCCCACCACCCGCCCAAACACCCCATCAACCTCCCATACACCCCACCACCCACCCATACACCCCATCAACCTCCCATACACCCCACCCATACACCCCATCACCCACCCATACACCCCATCAACCTCCCATACACCCCACCACCCACCGATACACGCCACCGATACACCCCATCAACCTCCCATACACCCCACCAGCTTCTCCTTCCCTGTGATTCCCAACATCACTCTCCACGTTTGCACATTCAGTTCTTGACTAGAGCCACAACCCATCAGATGTCTTCCTAAAATTTCAGGCTCCAGACTGTCTCTTTTAAGGTCTTACCAATCACCCATGTCACATTATAAGCTACTTCCAGCTGCTCAGATACAACTTCGGTGCCACATCTTTCATTATCCTAATACCCATCCTCATACCCTGTCACTCAGGCCCCTTGTGCTCCAATGGGCAGGGTTCCCTTTACCTCTTCTACATTGTATACACCATCCTCATATTGTACATCACTGAAATGTATGTGGCCATGTTATAAATGCCTGTCACTAACAATTCTAATAATACTGTATGTTTCTTAATTTAAAGGGGCCTGATACAGTCGGACAGAGCTAGATTGTGCACAAGGCTCCCAGGGATCCTGTTTGGGGCCACATTAGACCTTGGGACCCTAACACTGCTGGGTGACAGAGTGTATTGCTGTGTGCCAAATGGCAAAACATTTCTCATGGGAGTGGTTGGTGTTCTAGCTCCTGTGTGCCCATTACACCCATTAATGCGTTGGTAAACAAGGTGCAAAGTTTAATACAGGTCTAGTAACCCATAGCAACCAATAGGCAGGCAGCATTTACTAGTTAACTGTTGGAAAGCAATTTTTTGAAAGATGGGTTATTGATGAATATTTAGTGCTGTGGCCTTTACTGCCTGCTATTTACTATACATTCTCTCTCTTCTTATCCTTCCCACGAGCAGTGTTACCAACGCAACCAGCCCAGATGGAGCAGGACGTCGAGAGCCCCATCACGATACGGCAGCCGATCAAGTTGCCCAAACAGGCTCGCGAGGACCCGGGCCGGCAGAAATGCTCCAAGCGGAAGATCCAGAGGTACGTCCGCAAAGACGGAAAGTGCAACGTCCACCACGGCAACGTCAGGGAGACCTACCGCTTCCTCAGCGACATTTTTACCACGTTGGTGGATCTCAAATGGAGGTTCAATCTGTTGATATTCGTTATGGTTTACACGGCGACTTGGCTCTTCTTCGGGTTCATTTGGTGGCTCATCGCCTACATTCGGGGGGACCTGGAGCACATAGGAGACAAAAAGTGGAACCCCTGTGTGGATAATCTCAACGGGTTTGTTTCCGCCTTTTTATTCTCCATTGAGACTGAGACCACCATTGGCTACGGGTACAGGGTCATCACGGACAAGTGTCCCGAAGGGATTGTACTTCTTCTGGTCCAGTCCGTTCTAGGGTCAATTGTGAACGCCTTCATGGTCGGTTGCATGTTCGTGAAAATATCCCAGCCCAAGAAGAGGGCGGAGACCCTTGTCTTCTCCACCAACGCCGTCATCTCCATGCGCGACGGGAGGCTGTGCCTGATGTTCCGGGTCGGCGACCTGAGGAACTCGCACATCGTGGAGGCGTCCATACGCGCCAAGCTCATCAAGTCCAAGCAAACCAAGGAAGGGGAGTTTATTCCGTTAAACCAGACGGATATCAACGTGGGGTACGATACCGGAGACGACCGGCTGTTTCTCGTGTCGCCGCTGATCATAAGCCATGAAATCAATGCGCACAGTCCCTTCTGGGAGATTTCCAAAGCCCAGCTGCCCAAAGAGGATTTCGAGATTGTGGTCATTCTGGAAGGGATGGTGGAGGCGACAGGTAATTATTGGGGTCTGGGCAGAGCATTAGGTATCATGTGACTTGATGGGGCAGATTTATGAAGTTGACCTGCACCCAACCCTAATCTGCCCTCTCCCACTGATCTGTGTCTATTTATATACCCCTGCCTGCCCCACCTCTGATGTCACAAAGGGGGCGGGGCAGATGCACGTCTATAAATAGATGCTCCCAGGGGCAGAAACAGAGCACATTTAGGTGTAAGGTGGGGAGGGCAGCAGGAAGAGCTCAGCCTGAACCCACCCGCGACCCAAATACAGTATGTTGTGTGAGTGTCGGCCCCAACCTGCCTGACTCGGGGGTTTCAGGCTGACCCACACATCACTAGTCGGGGGCTAAACTCATCCAAACCCAGTAACCATCATAAGGGCCCCCTGATCCCTCCAGCAGCCAATTGTGGTCATCTAATTTATATTCTTCTCCCACCCCCTCTAGTGACATCTGATTGGTCAGACCCAGGTATATACATAAGCGCACATTACTATACCCTATGTATAACTTAATGGGAATTGCTCAGTGGGACTAGAGCCATAGAACTGAGCAGCATTAGTAGAGGCCTAGATTGGGTGAACTTCCCCTTTAAATTAAATGATTCAATGAAAGGCATCTGTAACTACTGTAAGTATAAATATCTGTCAAGCAACCAACCTGATTAGTAGCTCTGAGCTGAGAAGTTCTAGTGCTCTTGGCACAGCCATAGGGGCATATTCTGTCTGACCTAATAATATGATGTTCTGCTCAGAAAATGAAGTCGGTGAGCAGAGAAGATCCAGCTGACTTTTCCCAGGCCGGTTCTATGCAGTGCAAGCAACACTGTGGCTGAACTGAACAGCAGGTGGCGCTGTTGCTCCAAATGCATTCTACCAGCTGTGTACAAACTGCAAGTCTCTTGAAAACTAGAAACAAATAATTCATGTAAATCAGGAGAGCGATCATTGCATTGGGGCATCTGAGGCCAAGTTTTCTTACCCACATTCCTTTGCAGTCTGCCCATTTTGAGCTCAGCCAATCAGGACTGTCCCCATTTCTATAATAGTTTTATGCTGTTGTCTATGTAGAAGGCCTCAGCCATAGAAAGTGATATAGAAGCTCCCACTCCTATGTGTGAATGCAAACAGACAAAGAAGGTTATTTGCAAGCTATACACTTTGATACTGATATTATTTGCTTAGAATTGGCTGCTCCCACTGCATGATGGGAGATGTAGTTTAGCAAGAAGTTAAAGACCAAGGCTTTTCTACTCACACACATTAGGGAGGTAAATATTCGGTCCCTTTTAGCTCAGTGCTGAGACTGCAGTTGCAGGGTCCCAGGAGAATCTGAGCCATAATATACCGGTAGGTCTCTTGGTTTGGGAAAGGGCAAGTAAACTGTACCAGGTCTCTTCAAGGGAGGTAAAATGCTAGGATATTAATTATGAGTAGAAAGTGTTAAGCTTAGTGGGGGGGGGGGTGAACCCCACAGGGAAAATCCTATACGGTAAGGAGCACACTGGGCTGTGGATGTCATTTGCTCCCCACAGTTCTGCACAAGTGATCCAATTATATTCAAGGGTACACACAACCAGATTGGCCAGATTTGGCCCCACACTTGGGTGACCAGATTGTGGTTATCGGGGTGAAGCTTCCTTAGGGTGCTGGACCAGCTTTACAGAAACATTCTATTTACCTTCAGCCATAGACGGCATAGACAGGCACCTCCAATCCACAGGCGGATCCTCACCCAATGATTGGCCTAGAGAGATTGAGCAAGACCAACATGTATAATTAAGGGAATCACAGCTCTGCCATCAGTAAGGGAGAGGCAGGATTCCAGAACTGGGGTCCAGGGGTCTGTACTGCCACAAAAGGGATTGGGCTTCCCACAAAGGGGGTGGGGATTGGCAGATCAGGTTGGGTTTGGGGGTCAGTGGTGGGGTCAGGTTGGCATATGGGGCCTCACTGTTACTTATGGCACCATTGTAGTGTAGAAAGCCCAGCAGTGCTGTATAACCATTCTACTCCCCAGTCTGGGGTCACAGAGGGAGGAAAAGTAATGGGGTGTAAGTGGGCTCCGCTGGGCAGTGCCACCTTGGGGAGCAGAATGGCCCCTAAATGAGCCCTTGTACAATTGTTCCGTGTGTTACTTCCTGTCTGTCCTCCTGGTTGGGGGGCAAATTCCTTCCCCGCTGAGAGTTCTAGTTCAGCTCCATATCAGGCACCTTCCCATGTAACACTTTGTACAGCTCAGGCCTTTGTAGCAGATCAGTGGCGCTGAGTTTGGAGGCGGATTGGGAAGGTTTGTCTGGAACTTTTCTCTATTATTTCCCTGCAGGGAGTTTTTGTGCCGTTTGAGTGAGAGTCAGGCAACTGCCCCGGCGGCTTTATAGAGAGTTGTGCAAGGAATGAGCCCCGTGGCCTTATTGTTCAGCCTAAATTACTATTATACCCACTATACCCACCTCTGTGTATGGGCAGCGCTGTGGCACCAAGGGACGGACATGATTTCATTTGGAAAGAGAATTAATGATGTCATACAAGTTGCTTCCAAACCACACCCACTCTTTTGGGGTCCCCCTGCCCCGTCTAATAGGGAAAGGGGGGCAGTATGAGACAATGCAGGCTGGAACGGACATGGATATGGAAGTCAATGTTACAAGTCTATTGAAGCCATAACATATAGTGAATCTAAGGGCTCATTCACTAAAGGGCTCTGATGTCATAGGGTTAAAGGGGAAGGCAATTCCCTGTGCCATTATGATTTCCTTTACAGCACCCGAAACAGCGCGGAGTTATTACCCCTCAGATTAAAGGGTTTATTTGTATATTTGATGAATGTTCCTTGCTTGTGTTTACTCTGCCTCGTCTAAGCTTCCTTATCTCTGGCAGTGGCATTGTTAAACCAAGCAGAGGCATCTCCCGGCAACACCGGATCCAACACAAATCAGCCTTTCAGATAAAGGGTAACTTCTCCTGTGCGCTGAGAGTAAAGGGCCATTCACATTGAGATCCGCTCATTTGGCGAGTGCCCAGCAAAGGTGAACGATATTGGTAAAAACCTCGATTATCGGTCATCTCGCCGATCGCGCAGGAATGAAAATTTTGATTGGGCGCCTTTGAAGGTCCCTGAACATCGTAATGTTAATCAGGGTCGGACTGCCCCGGCTCTAGTGGCCCTGGCGGCCCAGACCCGACCCTTGCCGGTGCTCCCCCTCCCAACCGCTCATCCTCTGACGCGTTAAATTTCCACGCACGGAGGAGGACGTCGGGTGGGGGACCGTGCGAGGGGGGTTATGGGGGCCCCTGCGGGGGGGTTAGGGGACGTGCCTGGCTGGGGGCACCTGCAGGGCCCCTGGGACAGGAGCCCCGGTGGGCCCTTCACCCCCCAGTCCGACCCTGATGTTAATGCTGAAGAGTTCCTTCGTTTCTACCCAAATATCTGACGATTCAGCTCTTAACGTTAGTAGAGTGGAGGAACAATCTTTCCTACAACTAATTTCAGAATTGTAGCGTGTATGGCCACCTTGAAGGGCTCCAATCGGCAGCTTAAATCTGCCCCCGTGTGGCCACTATAAGGTTCATGGTAAAAGGGGCAACTGGGTATTTCATCAGCAGCATGTTCCAGGGGGTGCAAAAGTGCCAGGCAGGGCCCCTTGCCCCATGTTGATTCCCATAGAAGGCTTTGGGGGGGGGCATTTTGGTCATTTTGACCCCACCTCCTTGACTACTAAAAATGTGGAGGGAGGGGCTGTTACTGATTGATAGTTCATACAGTAAGGAGGGGGATGCCAAGGGAAGGGCCAGTGGCAGCCCAAGTAGAATTGGCAAAGACAAATACTACTTGGCCCTCTACTTGCCCCCCCCCCCCAATCCTACCCAATGCTCATTCCCTCTCTCCAGTTGTGCCCCCACCAACTGCACCCAAGGTACAAGCCTCATCTGCTGACCCCTAGTTCCAGCCCCGAGTGCATAGAAAGGCAGGGAGCTGCCATTGGATGGGCCAGTAACTGTGGGAATTGCCCCCCCCCCCCACAAAAAGGTCTTCAGGGGTCCCACTTGTGCACCCCCACATTCCTCCTCTTCACTTTGCTTCAAGCAACGAAATTAAAGAGCAAAAGGAGATAGGGAGGGGGGACTATTGCATTTTAGACTCCAGCCAAGGAAGGTAGGGCCCCCCCTGCACACACTGCAGCTCAGCCCACCCCTCTGTCAGAACTCTAAAGAGGGTCACAAATGTGACTGCCCCCCCCCCCATGAAATTAGCATGGCACTTCCCAGCATCCTCCCTGCTCAACGTTTTGCTCCCATGTCTAACAGGGACCCCCCAAACGGTGTTATTGTGTGCCCTCCCCCACTGAGAGCGGTGGGGCTGGTTAATTCTATGGCCAGACTCATTGATTTTCCATATAAAGTACGAGGGGGTGATGTTTACTGGGTACACAGGGAACTCATTCACTTTTATGTAAGTGGGAGCTGCCATAGGGTTTTCATGTATGATAAAATGCCAGGCAGGCAGAGAGCAGATTAAGGCTACACAGGAATATTTCACTGTTTGATCAAAGTGAATGAAGGAAACGACCATTTTCTGTCTATACATTCAGTCCAGGGCACAGTGTATATATAACATGACCCAGATGAATAAAACACTTTCAAAGATGTTCCTTTTAGAATTTGAAGATTTATTTTTCCTTTATTTTTGCCATATGTTAGCATGACACTCGTGAACAGAGAACAGAAGCCGCTTTCCTGCCCCGGGAAATTGTGCTTAGCGAGCAATAAAACCGCATTAACATCTGACTTATATTTCCATCAAATATTCAGAGTTGCACATCAAATGAATGGCCCCCCCTGCAAGGGATTGGAAGGAAGAAGTGATAGAATGAGCGCCACCTGGTGGTTAGAAACAGCAGGAACAGTTCAGTTTTACACCCTTCAGGTGCTGGATGAAATGATTGTTATATATGGAAAATAAACCACATGTCTTTATATTTATTTCTTAGGGTCATTTATTGTTGTGCAGATATAATAGTTACTATTAAAGTTTCAAGATTTTATCTAAAATGGGGGGGGGGGGGAGGTGGTATTGTTAGTAAAAGGCATTGTGTCAGAAAGTTTCCCTAAGGCGTAAAGAGGCATTTGTGACCCCCATAAAGGTTCCAGTCGAGCCCACTGAATGTAGGATTAGTCGCCCTGTTCTTATAATAATGAGTCCAACATTGTTATTCAAAGAGGGTTCTGTACGTTGAAAGCAATGAATGCTGCCCAAGTGTTGTTCAATAAAGGAAAAGCAATAAGGTGATATTGGAATCTTGGTCGGTAATGGCGCAGGGTTCCACCATCACTGAGACTAATGAGCCCAAGGCGACATGGCTGAGTAACTGCAGGGTTCTGCCTTGTTGCACATACAAATAATAAGATGTGTGACCACAATCTCAATGTGTCCATAGAGCCCAGGCACAAAACTTATTGTATCATTAACAGCCCAAATCAGTGTTGTACAGCAGTGAGAGGAAAACAACTGGGGTGTATGGATTCCTGCATACTACTTCCTGTTTCCTGCTTGCCTCAGTGGATTCTGTGTGTTACTGTGAGTGTTACTGTGTGTGTGTGTGTGTGTGTGTGTGTGTGTAAGTGTTACTGTGAGTGTTACTGTGTGTGTTACTGTGTGTGTGTGTGTGTGTGTGTGTTACTGTCTGTGTGTGTTACTGTGTGTGTTACTGTGTGTGTGTTACTGTCTGTGTGTGTTACTGTGTGTGTTACTGTGTGTGTGTTACTGTGTGTGTGTGTGTGTGTTACTGTGTGTGTGTGTGTGTGTGTGTGTGTTACTGTCTGTGTGTGTTACTGTGTGTGTGTTACTGTGTGTGTGTGTGTGTGTGTGTTACTGTGTGTGTGTGTGTGTGTGTGTGTTACTGTGTGTGTGTGTGTGTGTGTGTGTGTGTAAGTGTTACTGTGAGTGTTACTGTGTGTGTTATTGTGTGTGTGTGTGTGTGTGTTACTGTCTGTGTGTGTTACTGTGTGTGTTACTGTGTGTGTGTGTGTGTGTGTGTGTGTGTGTTACTGTGTGTGTGTGTGTGTGTGTGTTACTGTGTGTGTGTGTCTGTGTGTGTTACTGTGTGTGTGTGTGTGTGTGTGTGTGTTACTGTGTGTGTTACTGTGTGTGTGTTACTGTCTGTGTGTGTTACTGTGTGTGTGTGTGTGTGTGTGTTACTGTGTGTGTGTGTGTGTGTGTTACTGTGTGAGTGTTACTGTGTGTGTTACTGTGTGTGTGTTACTGTGTGAGTGTTACTGTGTGAGTGTTACTGTGTGTGTTACTGTGTGTGTGTGTGTGTGTTACTGTGTGTGTTACTGTGTGTGTGTTACTGTCTGTGTGTGTTACTGTGTGTGTGTGTGTGTGTTACTGTGTGTGTGTGTGTGTGTGTTTACTGTGTGAGTGTTACTGTGTGTGTTACTGTGTGTGTGTTACTGTGTGAGTGTTACTGTGTGAGTGTTACTGTGTGTGTTACTGTGTGTGTGTTACTGTGTGAGTGTTACTGTGTGTGTTACTGTGTGAGTGTTACTGTGTGAGTGTTACTGTGTGAGTGTTACTGTGTGTGTGTGTTACTGTGTGTGTGTTACTGTGTGAGTGTTACTGTGTGAGTGTTACTGTGTGTGTGTTACTGTGTGAGTGTTACTGTGTGTGTGTTACTGTGTGAGTGTTACTGTGTGTGTTACTGTGTGTGTGTGTGTGTTACTGTGTGTGTGTTACTGTGTGAGTGTTACTGTGTGAGTGTTACTGTGTGTGTTACTGTGTGTGTGTTACTGTGTGAGTGTTACTGTGTGTGTTACTGTGTGTGTTACTGTGTGTGTGTTACTGTGTGAATGTTACTGTGTGTGTTAGTGTATGTGTTACTGAGTATTGATATTGTGCCCGGCCCATACCCACATGTGTAACACAGAGAGTGGTTGGCGAGCCGTTAGCAGCAGAAGTAGATTCTCTCCTCAGCGCGTCCCACTATTTTGCCAGCATCTGCGCCTGTTTTCTCTCTCTCGCTGCTATAAAGTTGTTTTTCTGCAAATTAATTGCATTTTGTAACTCGGGCAGTGTTGTTGCCAAGTGTGGCATCGAGAGAAAGCTGGGTAGTGACTGGCAGAGCCAACTGTTTAACCTGACAGCACAACACTGTCTAATGGGGCCGGGCAGGCTGGCAGACTGGGTCTGGGTCAGGAAAAGTCCTATTAAAATGGACCCTGGTTCTGGTTCTGGAAGGTGAATAGGATAAGGGCTGGATAGATGGACAATAGCATGAAAATCAACCCGCTTTGTGCTTGTCAGGAGTCGCTGACCCGGAGCACAAACAGAATTTTACAAATGGCAAATATTCCAACATAACAAAAAATATACAATATAAATTGTTACCAATTATATCCAAGGTAGAACTGGGGGGTTGTGTAGGGGGGGCCTGGGGGTCTCAGTAATGGTAGTACCCAATCTGCCTACGCTTCCTTGTACAGGTATAGGATCTATTATCCAAAAAGATAGGGACCTGGGGATTTTTGGTTAAGGGGTCTTTCTGTAACTTGGATCTCTATACCTTAAGCCTACTAAAAAAAGATTGAAGCATTGACCAAACCCAATAGGATTGTTTTGCCCCCAATATGGATTCATGCCAGGGTTTCCCAAACCAGAGAAAGCAGAGTTTAAGGGCAGCGCCATCTTGTGCAGTCGAGTCTTCTTGTGTAAGAGAGCGCCAACACTGAGCATGCCCAGTCTCGTGTAAGAGAGCGCCAACACTGAGCATGCCCAGTGGGAACACAAAATGGCGCCTTTCAACCCTGCTGCGTTACTCCACCTTCTCGCAGTTGGTTAAAAAAAAACAGGACAGATTTTGAGGGAGGGGGGGAACTGGTCCTGTTTGCATAGGGTTCATCCCACCAGGGATGCCACCTCATAGCCCCCCCACCTCAGTCACAAACTCCACCCCCACCTCCACCCCTTGGCACACACACAACATACCTTTTATTTCCACCTTGCGACTGCGGTTGGGGGCAGGGTTTGAGCACCCAAAATTCCTGGGGGGGGGGGGCAAGCCTGGGGCAGCAGGACCCACAGGGTTCATGGGCTTAAGTTATGGCCATCATCTTTATCTGTTGGTGCTCAATTAGAAGGATTTCATTGGCTAAAGACCACATCGGGCTGATTGCAGTCTGCAGCCCAGCTCGGCCCATTACATGCACTGGGAAGGCTCCACTCATTGGGCAACTTCACCAAATCAAATAGTCTTAATGTTTATGGCCAACCTTTGTTTTATCTTTTTTTTATTCTTTTTTCTCTGTAACCATATCTTTTGTTGTTTGTAGGGATGACCTGCCAAGCTCGGAGCTCCTACATCACCTCAGAGATCCTGTGGGGCCACCGTTTTACCCCGGTACTGACGCTGGAAGACGGGTTTTATGAGGTCGACTACAACAGTTTCCACGATACCTACGAGACCAACACGCCGTCGTGCAGCGCCAAAGAGTTGGCAGAACTCGTCAGCAGGACGGAGATACCACTGAGCTGGTCCGTGTCCAGCAAGCTGAACCAGCAGGAGGAAATGATCAAGGAGGAAAGCGGAAAGACTCACGAGACCCAAACAGAAAGCAATGGGGATGTAGCCAATATAGAGAGTGAGTCTAAGGTCTAACCCTGCGGTGCATTGAGATGCTACAGAGCCGCCCAACGTGTGGTGTAAATGGCCGCTCAGTGGAGACCGGTTTGGGCAGAGGAAACAGAGTCAATCCCATAATGGAAGGCGACTGCCGCACAAGGCTGATGTTTGCATGAATTCTCCTTTTTGGCTTGTAAACTACACAGTTTAGGCAGTGAGTCCGCTGGATCTTGGTTCTATATCAAGTTCATAAGGAACATTGCCTACAATGACACGGCTTTGAGCTCCTTGGGCTGCACAGAGATGTGGCCACTGGTGGCTCGTCATTCCACGGGCTCTCCGGATGTTGGCCGGCAACATTCTGATGGCCTCAGGTTGCCCATGCCTGGTCTGATGGCTCCAAGGTGTAAGCCGGGGGTTCGTCAGAACACTGTACATATTGCCTTATGGAAATTATTTTTCTCTTACATTTGTGAATAAGCCCAGCATGTACAAAGGAACTGCGAATGAAACCTCGAAATAATGTAGATAGACGTGTAATTAATGTAGGTTTATTTCAGAATTCTAGGATTATGATAATGCAAAAACAAATCCACATACAGACACCGCCATACATGTTCTGGGGTAATGGCTCACCGAGCAGGGGCAGGGGTTTGGCCCGTGACAAATGGGAGCAAAAAGTCCTATATTCATTGAGTTAAATGAAAAGCCTAGGGGCTCATCTGGGCACCATTAGCCTCACTTTGTTCTAACGTGCACTCGTGCAGTAACCCATAGCAACCAATCAGCAATTACCTGCAGTTGATTCACAATCTAGATATTAGAACCTAACTGGTTGCCATGGGTTACTGCATTAGCACCTATTTATTATTTTGTAGAATATTATTGCTGGAAATACACCTGGCTATGAAAAGCCTTCACCGGTCACAGCACTGCTCTTCCTTGGTCAGCCTCCGGAGGTACAGCATAGGGGAGCTGGTATCTTAAAGGGGTGCTAGCACCTATTTTACCTGTACTTATTATGTTGCAGAATACAAGGAGGGAGGCAGCTATTGCTGGGAAATGCTAGCGGCATATTGTATAAGTTGCAGTACCGCTACTCACCACTCTCAGGCAATAGCTCTTTTTTCCATAAGGCTGCAACAGAACAGCGCCAAAATCTGATCTGAGCTTCCAATAAGGTCCTGAGATTTGAAAAGGACAAACGTTTTCAACACGCTGAATGCTGAACACCTCCCAGAAATGTAAGGCCATTGTTGTTAGTGCCCTATAAGATGAGATGTGGCTCACAAAACTGCATTATCTACCCCTCTAACCACATCCAGACAATGAGATCCTATGAAGATATGGGCTTTTATATCTCACACACATAACTGCCAACCTCACACTGTGCTCTTCCACATAAGCACAATTTGTATTTTAGCTGTATCTGGAGCTCCACAACAAGGCTCAACCCATAGGTGTAACCATATCGGTGTCCCTACTGGATAGGCAGCTACTGATCATTCCTTACCCAATGAATGACTTCTGATGAAAGCCATAGACGAGGTGAAGCGAGAGAGGCGCAGATCAGGGTATCACTCCCGCTGTACTGTGAGACTGTTTACATAAGGCCATTGTGTTATTCCGTGAGTGTCTATCAGTGTTCCATGGTCACTACATGTCTATCAGTTGGTGGGGTGAAGCCCCCAGGGGGAACATTATTCTGTTTATTTCTTACATTAATTAATTAGAGATAAAGGGGGGCTTGGGGGAAGGTGCCTAGGAGCCAGGAAACACTTTAGGTACCAATTAAGGCCATTGGTCGGTCAATAACCCAGACTTTTATCATGTTGAGTTGGTAATGCATGTTCTGAAGGTTCTATAAAGCAACCTTAGACTTTCATTGATCCAGGTTAACTAGTGACTAGTGATGTATCGGTTGACAGTTTGACATTATGTAGTGCAAGTTAAGGCGCTAGGCAACATGTGGGGAGGGGCTTCAGTAAAATAAATCCGACCCAATGCAAACCTACACGTTCTGCAGGTTTTGAGATGGCCCACAGACTACTAACAAAGACCTATTAAGCAGCATTGAAAGAAGAAGAGATGTGTCCCACTTGCTCTTCATTGGTCGAGTCTTCGGCCAAGTTGAGTACAATGACCCTAGTTGGGGTCATTGTAGTCAACTTGGCTGAGGACTCTACGGATAGGACTGGCAATAGAGAGAAAAAGGAGAGACCTTTCCCTTTAAGACTGTTTTCATTTGTACCATACAGCCCTAAAGGCAATAAGTATATCATATTTATATGTGGAGATTTTTTTATAGACCTCAGACTGCTGAAGAGCTCAGTTGACCTTTTTGCATGACATTTATTATGATGGGTCCCAAACATGTAGTATAGGGCATGCTCTATGGAAACGGTTGGACAGCACTGTCATGTGATATCACAAATGCTGCGTCAAAGGGATCCTTATGGCTCCTCCTTCTCAAAATACTTCCAGTTGTCCATGACAATGAGATTGCACATTGTCTGACTTGGATGAAGCATTTTATAGACTTAAGAGCGTAATGAAGAGCGTAACGGCCTTAACTTGTCTAGTAACACATAGCAACCAATCATCAGGTGGCATTTACTGGTCATCTGTTTGACTCCTATGGAAGGTAACTCTCTTCTGCCACAATAATGATCTGAAAGGGATAACTTTCTATAAAGCAAGCTGCCACCTCAGGGGCCCCAGACCCCCCAGCCATGAATTCCATCTGGGTCACTTTACTTTTATTTGGGGCCAGGTGATGCCTAATTCCTGACAGGGAGAGCACCTGGGTCAATCACAGCCCACTGGGGTTTTTCCCGGTATTCTGCAGCCCCAGTCTGACCCTGGGAAGAATAGAGAATCAAAAGGTGAAAATGGGGAGCACTGAGAAAGGGGGGAATTGATGAGAGCAGGGGGTGAGGGGTGGGGGGCTCAGCTAGTGTAAACCCATGGGTCCTGCAGGTTTTGGGTCAACCCACACATGACTACAGAGAGCCTGTATTAGGGCTTGGGGGGCATGGAATGCCATTAGAGAGAGGGCGGAACGGGGGCAGAAGCACAAGCAAAAGGGCTCATTGGAGAAGCGGGAAATGTACAGAAATGAGGAGAGAAAAAAATAGAGCTGGGGAAGAGAAGATGATGGGGGAAAGGAAGATGGAAGTCTGAAGAGTAAAGAAAATAAAAGAAGGAGAATGGGGGGTTGAGAGTTGATCTGAGTTGGATTGGGTTGGGCTGAGAAGAGAGAACAGACAGAAGTAAAGGATGGTAGAGAAAGGGGAGAACATGGGGTGGGAATTTAATGAGTGAAAGGGAGCGTCTACTAATGTCTTGTGCGTGTTACCCTCCAAAATGGGCGATTGGTCACATTTTCCCCTTCCCTGCTGTTTCCCTTTTTATAGATTCCCAACTACAGACTTTCTCAACCCTCTTCATTTATTTGTGGCTCTCCCTAAGCTGATCAGCCAACCCTGCACTGATGAGCCCCAAGAAGGGCAAAACCGGTCTGTAGTTGGGAATCAGCTGTTATCCCGGCTTCTGCTTTATACCCAGTGGGTGAGTTGTAACCTATAGGGTAAACCCATGTAAATGGCATTTTCTTGGAGCTCTTTGGGATTAGTTTAAACAAAAACCTTAAAACAAAAGTTTGAGGGTTTATAAATAGGAACTGGCCTGCGGAATTGGATTCCATTTCTCTGTCAGTACAGGCGTGGGACCTGGGGTTTTCCAGATATGGGGTCTTCTGTAATTTGGATCTCCATACCTTAAGGCTAAAAAAAATAATAATCTAAAACATTAAATAAACCCAATAGAAGTGTTTTGCCTCAAATAAGGGGTAATTATATCTTAGTTGGGATCAAGTACAGGTACTGTTTTATTATTACAGAGAAAAGGGAATCATTTAACCATTAAATAAACCCAATAGGGCTGTTCTGCCCCAATAAGGGGTAATTATATCTTAGTTGGGATCAAGTACAGGTACTGTTTTATTATTACAGAGAAAAGGGAATCATTTAACCATTAAATAAACCCAATAGGGCTGTTCTGCCCCAATAAGGGGTAATTATATCTTAGTTGGGATCAAGTACAAGTACTGTTTTATTATTACAGAGAAAAGGGAATCATTTAACCATTAAATAAACCCAATAGGGCTGTTCTGCCCCAATAAGGGGTAATTATATCTTAGTTGGGATCAAGTACAGGTACTGTTTTATTATTACAGAGAAAAGGGAATCATTTAACCATTAAATAAACCCAATAGGGCTGTTCTGCCCCAATAAGGGGTAATTATATCTTAGTTGGGATCAAGTACAGGTACTGTTTTATTATTACAGAGAAAAGGGAATCATTTAACCATTAAATAAACCCAATAGGGCTGTTCTGCCCCAATAAGGGGTAATTATATCTTAGTTGGGATCAAGTACAGGTACTGTTTTATTATTACAGAGAAAAGGGAATCATTTAACCATTAAATAAACCCAATAGGGCTGTTCTGCCCCAATAAGGGGTAATTATATCTTAGTTGGGATCAAGTACAGGTACTGTTTTATTATTACAGAGAAAAGGGAATCATTTAACCATTAAATAAACCCAATAGGGCTGTTCTGCCCCAATAAGGGGTAATTATATCTTAGTTGAGATCAAGTACAGGTACTGTTTTATTATTACAGAGAAAAGGGAATCATTTAACCATTAAATAAACCCAATAGGGCTGTTCTGCCCCAATAAGGGGTAATTATATCTTAGTTGGGATCAAGTACAGGTACTGTTTTATTATTACAGAGAAAAGGGAATCATTTAACCATTAAATAAACCCAATAGGGCTGTTCTGCCCCAATAAGGGGTAATTATATCTTAGTTGGGATCAAGTACAGGTACTGTTTTATTATTACAGAGAAAAGGGAATCATTTAACCATTAAATAAACCCAATAGGGCTGTTCTGCCCCCAATAAGGGGTAATTATATCTTAGTTGGGATCAAGTACAGGTACTGTTTTATTATTACAGAGAAAAGGGAATCATTTAACCATGAAATAAACCCAATAGGGCTGTTCTGCCCCCAATAAGGGGTAATTATATCTTAGTTGGGATCAAGTACAGGTACTGTTTTATTATTACAGAGAAAAGGGAATCATTTAACCATGAAATAAACCCAATAGGGCTGTTCTGCCCCCAATAAGGGGTAATTATATCTTAGTTGGGATCAAGTACAGGTACTGTTTTATTATTACAGAGAAAAGGGAATCATTTAACCATGAAATAAACCCAATAGGGCTGTTCTGCCCCCAATAAGGGGTAATTATATCTTAGTTGGGATCAAGTACAGGTACTGTTTTATTATTACAGAGAAAAGGGAATCATTTAACCATTAAATAATACCAATAGGACTGTTTTGCCCCCAATAAGGGGTAATTATATCTTAGTTGGGATCAAGTACAGGTACTGTTTTATTATTACAGAGAAAAGGGAATCATTTAACCATTAAATAATACCAATAGGACTGTTTTGCCCCCAATAAGGGGTAATTATATCTTAGTTGGGATCAAGTACAGGTACTGTTTTATTATTACAGAGAAAAGGATATCACTTAAACAAAAAATATAATTATTTGATTAAAATGGAGTCTATGGGAGATGGCCTTTCCACAATTCAGAGCTTTCTGGATATTGGGTTTCTGGATAAAGGTTCCTATACCTTGCCCGGTTATAGGTTGCTCAGTACCAATGTTTTCTATAAAGTCATAGGTCACACGTGCAGCGGGACAGGGGAAGCTTTACATATGGGCCCAGAAACAATGACCTGTACCAATTTGGTAGTCATTAAAGGACCAGTAAAGCCAAAGAAATTTGAGGATTTTATAAGTAATGCACTGGAAAGGTGGCCAAACACTGGGCAACCCTTTAAGGTTTCCAACTGATCAGCTAATGGGCCAAGCACCCAGATTCTGTAGCCTAATGTTGGAAAACTCTGTAGGGCTCATTTATGAAATGGGCCGCCATTTATTTGTCAGGAAGAACCAATGGCAGCCATTGTCACAGGGGAACTCTGGAGCTGCTGCCACCCAGGCAGTGATTGTAGGGTTCCCAGAGCCGGCTGTGCCAGTCAGCACCACAGACTTGCGCCCCAAAAAATCACAGTGTGACACAAACCCCACTACGTGCCCCCAATTAATGCTTTCACAAATGAGTTCGTAACTACGTATTGCCCAATGCAACACTGCACGATGAAGCTTGATTTGAAGGGGGGCAAATGCTGCATTGTGGGTAAAAAACGTGCCGATTAGCGCAGGGGACCAAATATCTTTCAGTTGGTATAAATTATAATCACTTTACATGCAGCTATCCAGTGTAATCGTGCATTATTGGGGCCCTGACTCTGGTTTGCTGTATTTAATCTTATTTTCTGTTCATACCAACTGAATGGCATATTCTGTCAACTGCACTGGAGATATAAAGGGGCTCCTCCCAGCCACCCCCCTTATATACAGTAACTAAGCTACTGGGTAGCCATGGGGGCTTCCATTTAAGCTCCAGCGGGGGCAGTAGGGGCCCCATTTTGGGTTTGGTGCTGGGGTTGGAAGTCACTCGTTGCTTCAGGCAAAAGCACCAGGAACCATATCTTTGATGTTTCGGCAGAAGAGTATTTGGGTTATTCCATTGAATTTATTGATATATTTGGTATCATTTCAACATGACACGGAGGGAAATCCCTCAGATCTGTATCTTCCAATCTGTATCTCCATTTGTTAGATATTCGTCTCTGTCGGGATGTGTATTATAAGCAAAGTCATTTGGAGAAAGCCCTCGGACTTTGTACTGACCAACCCCCCCCCCCCCAAAATATCTCTATTTTTCTACAAATAAGCTTAAAACCTGTCCTGCGTCTCATTTGTGTGATTCATATCAAACTGCTAGAGAAATATAGGGACTTTGTGCCGATTGGCCGAAGGTTGCGCGTCTCATTGCGGTGCGATGTCCCGCCTACCTTTACGGTTTGGGGTATAGTGTTGGGGGTGAAACCTTCAGATTTTGGGTTAAAGCCTGTCGTTCTTGCATTTTTTTTGTTACAGTCATTAAAAAAAAGGGAACTCGTATTAAATCTCCAGAACCAACACGGATCGTTGAATTAAAATAAAAAAAGACGGAAGATGTAAAACGTTTATGCAAGTTGTTATACAATTATAAAAAAAAGTCAAAATGAAACTTTTGTCGTGTTTGTGTTTATTTGTGAGGGATTCTAGACAAATGGGGGTTTATGTATAAGTACAAAATACTGTTCATGGAACGAGCTTGGGGTAGGCATTAAGTACTGGGTCCTGCGCCCACTGCTACTCCCAGTATCAGACTGGGCCACCAGTTTACCAGGAAAACTCCCGGGGGGCTCAGGTGTCAGTGGGCCCTCCTGCTCCTGACCATTTGGCCTGTTTCATGGTCATTCCCTATTTCTGAATGGGAAGAAAGAGGAGAAATAGATGGAAGAATAGATGCTAGCATGTAAATAAAAGAGACTGGGAGAATAGATTGGGCGAGTAAAGGAGGAAAAATAGTTTGGAGAGTGGGCCTATGGTATAAGGTTTTCTGGTGGGCCCCAGGGGGCCCCAGTCTGACACTGACTACTCCCAGTGGCGTAATTACAACGTTCCAGGCCCGGGGTGCACAGCAAGCCCTACCCGCCCCACTCCTGCTCTCCGTCCATTCATTCCACAGATCAGCTTGGGAGGGGGTAACAACTATAGAGAAAGCAGATCCCACACTCCGGGCCCCCCCTGTGTCTGTAGGGTTTGCTTCCTCTATAATTACACCATTGGTTGCCCCCTTAACCTGCAGGCCTGGGTTTGAGGCGAGGCCACAAAGGCCTGGGCCTAGGGCGGCACAAATTTATGTCGTCCCGCCGCTTGAAAATGTAGAAATGTTGCTCCCATACGGAGCAATGGGGAACTCTCCCGATGAATGGGGCAGCCTCGGGGTGCTTGGGTAACCTGTGCATCTGAACCTGACATAGGCAGCACTGTATTCACTGGGCGCTGCGCCCCAAAAGGGAGACCTACAGAAACTCATCTAGGCAGGGCGCTAAGTGCAAAAACATGGCGGATGGACCCCGATCTTTTTCACTCTGCTTCCATGTTGCAAATGAGCTCTAATTACCTATTTAATGTTCTTAAAAAGGTAACAAATAATATATAAGTAGCCTCGTTTCATACGATATTCGGTGCGTGTATGGTGGCTCGACGAGGCAACTGATATCACAAAGGCTGTGGATAACGGTCGATAACTCATCGATTGCCCAGGTCAAAAGATTCATCTACGATCTACGTTCAGGGCTCAGTCGGCAGAAGGAGGTAGAATTCCTATTGTTTGTACCTCCATATCTGACCTGAACGTTAGTGACCAATGGTCGCAGGAAAGGTTGTAATTGTAATGTGTATGGCCACCTTTACATATATGATCCCGAGCTGTCAGCCTTGAGAAAAGTGAAGCCGGGGGACCCTGCGGCATAAACTCGCTGATGAAATTCTTTCCTCGCTTCCAGAAGTGACGCCATGCGCATGGGCAAATGGGCAGGTGAAGCCAAAACACATGCGCAAATTAAGGTTAGCGTCACAGGGGCGTGGCTATGGAACAGGGGTCGCCGATTGGCCAATCACCACTTTTTGACCCGGACAACCCTACAGAAAACCGGACAACCGAGCGCAAATGCTTTGAATGCTGTCACTTATTGCTCACTGTGCAGGCAAAATTGGGCGCAAACTTCGGGGAATAGCCAAAAACTCTTGGGAATATTGGGAAAATTATTGCGTGATGGGAGACCGGGGGGCGGGGCGGGTAAAATTGGGTAACTCCCACTTCTAGACCAGTTATCAATACAATATAGACACCTAGGAAATATATATATATATATAACAGAGGGATTCCGCACACTCCTCTGACCTGCATTATATGGGTTCCACTCATTAAGGGGAGGAGCTGATAGAAAACGTTATTTTTGGCCATTGTTTCAGTTACAGGCAGTTATGTCTCCTAAAATAGGGATGTTCCAAATCCAAATTTAGTCTCTCACATTATAAATAGTTGTCTGTATAAATAGCCCCCTCATTCCTCTTACTTTCTGCTTCCACATCAACCGTCTCTCCGCACAGAGAGTGCAGGCAGTTAACATAAAACTGAGAGGAGCCTGTTGCTTAGCAACCACAAAGTGACATCCCTTCTCCTCCGTATCACGAAGCAGAGCCACTCGCAGCCTGAAACCTCTCGGCTCTTATGCAACAATAACACGGGATTAATCTTCCGAGGGGGGAAATAAAAGTTAATTTGTTGTTAGGAGGGGGAGAAACAATAGGGGGGGGGGGTGCACCATCAGAGGAAGAGCCGGTGTTTATATTGCAGCAAGTGGGCAGGGATTACAGGTGGGAAATGCCATACACAACGTGCCTGTGCCCACTGTTCTAACATAGCGCCCCCCGGAGCTTGCACTTTGGTGCATGAGGTGCCCAGGCTGTGGGTGACAATGTTGTGCCCATAGAGGCCCACAGCGGCTGCGAGTATGGCAGTAGCCACAGGGGCAGCTAGTTTGCCCAGCACAGCCCCCCCCCCATTAAAAGGAACAGTAACACCAAAAAATGAAAGTGTATAAAAGTAATTAGAATATAATGTACTTCTGTCCTGCACTGGTACAACTGGGGTGTTTGCCTCTGAAAGACAACTATAGTTTATAGTCACAGAACCCCTCAGTGACTGCTAATATCCTTATCACTTACAGTAGGGGGTACATTATCCCTTATAATACATGAGTGATACTCAGAGTTCCCTGTATAACTCAGCCTGCAGCCTTGTGCCTTTATATGGGGGGCACAGAACCCCTCAGTGACTGCTAATATCCTTATCATTTACAGTAGGGGGTACATTATCCCTTATAATACATGAGTGATACTCAGAGTTCCCTGTATAACTCAGCCTGCAGCCTTGTGCCTTTATATGGGCACAGAACCCCTCAGTGACTGCTAATATCCTTATCATTTACAGTAGGGGGTACATTATCCCTTATAATACATGAGTGATACTCAGAGTTCCCTGTATAACTCAGCCTGCAGCCTTGTGCCTTTATATGGGCACAGAACCCCTCAGTGACTGCTAATATCCTTATCATTTACAGTAGGGGGTACATTATCCCTTATAATACATGAGTGATACTCAGAGTTCCCTGTATAACTCAGCCTGCAGCCTTGTGCCTTTATATGGGCACAGAACCCCTCAGTGACTGCTAATATCCTTATCATTTACAGTAGGGGGTACATTATCCCTTATAATACATGAGTGATACTCAGAGTTCCCTGTATAACTCAGCCTGCAGCCTTGTGCCTTTATATGGGCACAGAACCCCTCAGTGACTGCTAATATCCTTATCATTTACAGTAGGGGGTACATTATCCCTTATAATACATGAGTGATACTCAGAGTTCCCTGTATAACTCAGCCTGCAGCCTTGTGCCTTTATATGGGCACAGAACCCCTCAGTGACTGCTAATATCCTTATCGTATATAATAGGAGTTGCACATAGCCAGGCTTCCCTTGCTAGAGGAGGATATAAGGAGTGGTGCCTAAGAATAGCCTGGAAAGGTCACACAGCAGAGATGTGTAGGAATCAGTGGGGGGGAAGCTTTATATTTAGACGCGCTGCTGCGCTGCCTACTCGCCCAGTGTAGCTGAGGCTCATGTTGCTGGTAAGTAGAACAATAGCAACCAGGTAAGTGCCCTATTAATAGAGTAGGGATGGGGGTTACAGGCAGAGAGGGAGCAGGTCGCTGGGGATTCACATGTGGGAAGATTGTGTCGGAACCACAAGGGAACCTGGAGCCCCGTCCCTCCGCGCCCCATGGGTGCCAGGCTTAGCCTGTTACTGATGCCCCCTGGTGATTCTGCCCCTGCCAACCCTTTCAATTATTTACAGAAGGATTTACAGAATTAGCCAATAGCAGCTTTCCCTCCCATAATGAGCTGTGAGGGAGAGGGGCGTGTGTATAGAGATGGCAATGTGGGCGGTTTAAAGGGGAAATGCGCCAAGGTATCATATATTTCTGTTCTAATAAAGAGCTACTGTATTCACACAAATAGGCTTGGTACAAGGGAATAGCTATACTGGGATAGATTAAGGCTGGTATATGGCTTCTTGGTCATAAAATAAGCTCAAAAGTGATTATATTCTCCCCTTGTAATTACCATTAAAACTTAGGGGGCTGTTCCTGCTGAATTGTGCTTAGTACAGGGGAATCCCTATGCTGCCATAGTTTTATGGTATCTCTCTGTACAGGCTATGAGCAAACTTAGGGGGCTGTTCCTGCTGAATCGTGCTTAGTACAGGGGAATCCCTATGCTGCCATAGTTTTATGGTATCTCTCTGTACAGGCTATGAGCAAACTTAGGGGGCTGTTCCTGCTGAATTGTGCTTAGTACAGGGGAATCCCTATGTGCCATAGTTTTATGGTATCTCTCGGTACAGGCTATGAGCAAACTTAGGTGGCTGTTCCTGCTGAATTGTGCTTAGTACAGGGGAATCCCTATGTGCCATAGTTTTATGGTATCTCTCTGTACAGGCTATGAGCAAACTTAGGGGGCTGTTCCTGCTGAATTGTGCTTAGTACAGGGGAATCCCTATGCTGCCATAGTTTTATGGGATCTCTCTGTACAGGCTATGAGCAAACTTAGGGGGCTGTTCCTGCTGAATTGTGCTTTCAGTGGAGAAGGTGCACGTAGCCCCCGGTACCAATGGATACTGACCCCCCCCCCATGTAGATGTCTGACTCACTATTGCTTATTTCTAGACATTGGGTGGAATCTGTCACTCTGCAAACAAAATCTATTGGAATGGGAGATATCCGAGTGGGCCTTGGAACTGCCATTCCCAGTACTGTCATTTATAGAGTCCTGCCGGTATGGGGGGGGGGGGGGGGGGGGGAGTGGCCCCCAGGCTCAGGGATCACGTGCCAAGCGGCTCACTGGGGCCCATTCTGGCTCTGCAGAACCAAACTTTGAGCAGAGAAAGTAACCGATTCAGCACTTATATATACAGGGCCGGGAAATCACAACTGGGGTTGCCTTCCCTTTGGTCACTTTCCCCCAAGCCATTCTAGAAACACACAATATTTATTAGGGGTGCGCTGAATCCGCTATTTTAGGATCTGGCCAAACCGCGAAAAATGTTCAACTTCCATGTTCAGCCAAATCTGAATCCTTTCCTAACGTGCCCTAGTCTGGCACCAGGGGCGGGCCAAGCCGACCGGGCGCCCTAGGCAACCTGGTCAGCGACGCAATAGATCATTGCCCCTACCGCATGACTAAGAGAGCAGACTAGGGGTAGGCAGGAGGGGTTCCTGCCGCTGCCTCTTCTGCCTACCCCTAGTTCCGGCCCTATCTGTCACTCAGGATTGTTAGAGACCCCTAAAGTGGCACTGTGGCGATACTCTCATACCTTCCGGTCAGCAGTTTAGAGAATAGGGGAAAGGCTACCCCCTACTGGCACCCAAAGCAATCCTGCCTACCCCCTGCCTCCACTCACTTAACCCCAAAACCGCCCTGTCGCCAGTGACCATGAATTTCAAACAGTTTGTCAATTAGGCAAATGCCATCTAGCAGCTACTTGTCGTGGCTACTAAAACAGACAATGCTGATCATTTACTGATAATTGTCTCTACGTGTGTTTTACCAGAGGCAACTCTCAGTATTATCTATGGCAGGGGATTTTCTGTGATTTAGTGACAAGTAGCTGCTACTAAGTAGCTCTGTGTGTCTTCACCCTAACAGAAGAGACAAATTCCTGTGTAAGCGCAAATAAATGGAAATGAGCCTCGGCCACTGTAACTAAAACCTCATTAATCTTCTCTTAACAATCCCTGATGCCAGATATTAAAGCAATAAATCCCAGCCTGGGGCTTTAATTAGCCCCCACTTGGCACACACAGCTCAAGCACCTTGCCGGGCCTACGGCTGGATTTTATTGCCCCCGCCCCATAAGTACCCTATGATATTTATATGGGCTTGCCAGCTACCAACCAGAATGCCAGCTCTCTAGCAATCCTAGCCAGAGTACTGGGACTTCTAGCCATAAGGGGCTGGCATCTGATCCCTGCTCATGGCAAACAGGTGAAAAGACATTTAACACTTTCTGTGGTTTTAAATGAAATGTTAACTCTCTGTATCAATAAGCGTAAAATTGCTTAAACTACTAATATAATGAATGTGAAACCACAGCGCCACCTGGTGCCCATTTTGTACAATGTGCTACAGTTGCCTGAAAATTCTGCTTGTGAGAAAAGAAAGATCTTCAGATTAGGCTTCTCTGCCCGCAGTGGTTGAAATGAACAGCAGGTGGAGCTCTTGTTTCGGTCATTATATTAACAATAGAACCGCTAACATCTTGAAAACTAGGAAAAGGAAATGATATAGACTGCGAAAGTGATTAGAGGAGCCTCTGGGCAATACTATTAATGGGACTTTTTTATGCAATGTCCATAAGGAGCTTGATAGGGGCAGACTGGCAGACTAATAGTGTAACAGAGATACTCAGGAACATATAGTTATAATGAATAAATAACAGTTGAATTTTTTGGGGTGAGACTTGGCTCTTTAAATCGCCATTATTCTCCACCTATAACCCATGTGACCCAGCAACACAATAGACATTCCATTCAATGCATGGAAGAAGAACATCATGAAAATGGTTCCACTTTGGGATGGCCACAACCACCATATGATTTTACCATGGAAGCTCTGCCGATTTGGAACCCTCGCCATGAGCGGATCTTTCCAGCTTTAGACCAAGAGCCAAGATTCTGATCCTGATGGGCCGATGGGCCAAGAGCTTGTTTGTAATGTCCATAGTCACCTCTCGGTGGGCAATGTCCCACCCACGGGTCTTCCTTGGGGGCAGCACCTATACAGACTGGATACTTTGCCTTCTCTTGATAAAAATGTATCGTTGATCCACAAACATCAGGAAACTTTGTGGCACACAAAGAGATTAGTTGTGGTTGAACCTCCTCAACTGCAGGTAACTAATCTCCTCCAAATGCTTTCCCCACGGGTAACAAAGTAAGGAACCTTCAGGGGAATTCAAAAAAATGAAGCGCTACGTGTGCTTTCCCACCGGCGATTCACTCTATGGCCAGAAGGGGGAGATTATAGTCTTCTGCTGTAGTGAAGATTTAACCATGGTGACCCTGTGTACTAGTCTTAAAGGGATACTGCTGTTTGAAACAATAGCACCCCCTGCTGTTCTGTTTAGGCAGCCTCGGCAAAGGAAGTTAATGAGCAGAGAAGCATCAGGGGGCGCTTCTCTGTCGGGTTTTTCTTACGGCAAGGCAAACAGTACAACAATGGGCGCTACGGTTTCACATTTATTATGTTTGTTGTGTAAAAACGGACAATATTTTTTTGAAATTAGGTGCCCAAAAATAAATACTAGAAATTTAAATAAAACATTCTGAACATGTTTCCCTCCATGTCTGGGTGTTAAGTTGCCTGTCATGGAATACTAAGGTGGGTTATAAGTAGGGACGCACTGAATCAACTGAATCGGCCGAATCCTTCGTAAAAGATTTGGGCGAATACCAAACCGAATGCCAATTTGCATACGCTAATTACTTTATGGGTGGGTTAGAGTTTGCCGTGTGTGGCGAAAACTTTTCAACTTTTACATGACAAAAAGTTACATGATTTTTCGGATTGGGTTCGGCAAGGAGCGTGGATTCGGCCAAATCCTGCCAAAAAAAGCTGAATCCCAAATTCATTGCATCCCTAGCTATAAGCGCTCTTCCTCAACCAAACTGTTACTTGTGCTAATAACAACTCAGTGATGGCCTTGAGCAGATCAAGCCAATCACTGCCTGCTGCTGCAATTACTTCAATTACTTCCTGCTGCTACTTCAATTACTTCCTGCTGCTGCTGTGATTACTTCCTGCTGCTGCTGTGATTACTTCCTGCTGCTGCTGTGATTACTTCCTGCTACTGCTGTGATTACTTCCTGCTGCTGCGATTACATGCTGCTGCTGCTATTACTTCCTGCTGCTGCTGCTATTACTTCCTGCTGCTGCTGCTATTACTTCCTGCTGCTGCTGCTATTACTTCCTGCTGCTGCTGATTACTTCCTGCTGCTGCTGATTACTTCCTGCTGCTGCTGATTACTTCCTGCTGCTGCTGATTACTTCCTGCTGCTACTGTTATTACTTCCTGCTGCTGCTGTGATTACTTCCTGCTGCTGCTGCTGTGATTACTTCCTGCTGCTGCTGCGATTACTTCCTGCTGCTGCTGCGATTACTTCCTGCTGTGATTACTTTCTGCTGCTGTGATTACTTCCTGTTACAGCCAATGGCCCCCTCTGACCAGTGTACCTCGAAAGGATTTCCTCAAAAACTATATGAATGATACCAAGCATTTGCAATGAACATTTTCCTGCTGCTGCTGATTACTTCCTGCTGCTGCTGTGATTACTTCCTGCTGTGATTACTTTCTGCTGCTGCTGCTGTGATTACTTCCTGTTACAGCCAATGGCCCCCTCTGACCAGTGTACCTCGAAAGGATTTCCTCAAAAACTATATGAACGATACCAAGCATTTGCAATGAACATTTTTAAACATGAACTACAATCTGGTGAGTTTTTCTATCCCGCCAATAGTTTCCCTTTAACCCCTGTAGATTTTATAATCTAAGGACCTGATGTACAAACAAGATTTCACCATTAATATATGACAAAATCTTGTTTGTACATCAGGTCCTTAGATGGGTTTCTCCTTTGGGGGGGGGGGAAGGTTTAAGAGAGATGATATTTATATGTCACTAAAATCAGAATAGCAGATCCCAGTCATAGGAAAGTCTGTATTTACAGGTATTGAGGTTATACTTCCCCTTAAGTGCATTTAAAGATGAAGGTGTTGGAGTGTAGTAGTGCAACACTGATGTGTTTTGGTCACTGCCGTCTCTTCCTCAGGCTGTATTAACCATGGAAGGCAGTTGGATGTCATTTGCCCCAAACTGAACTCCAATACCCCCCCCCCCCCCCCCCCCAGTGTCTAGACGTTCCTCGCCAAATGACATCGACCTACGTTCCACGCAATGGGCTCATCGGAGAGGTCGGGGGGTAGTGAAGAAAACACAGCTCGGGAAAAAGAACTGTACACTTCTTTATTAAGCTGCATTTATATACAGATTAAAAGGGAATATGACAAAATACATTTTGTGGTGAACGTAATCCTTAAAATCTACAGATAAAAATACAAAAATATGCCATTTTCAAATGGCAAAATAACTGCCATTTGGCTCCATTCAAGGGATTACAAATGTTAATTATGCTGTGATACTTTTTCATAGACACCAAAACAGTCAACTTCTTCAAATGGACAATCGGCAATAACACGTAGGTCGGAGGCGCCGCACCGGCAAGTCCAGGACACCTGTCGTTTCAAGTGAGAGTTTCAGCGACAGAGAGAGAGGGTTTGTTTGAGGTCAGAACCAGTACTGCAATGGGGGGGAAGGAACGGCTCGGGCAATAGAAAAAGACGGCGGGTCGGTTATTTCAGCATAAAAGTCAGAGCTAGTGATTTGCCCCCCCCGCCCTAAAAAATGGAAATTCCAAGAAACAGCTCTCCTTGGTTGTCCGTATTATCAATGACTGGGTATAAGGGGAGTCTATGGGTGAAGACACACGGAGCTACTAGTAGCAGCTACTTTTTCATGGCTACTAAACACCAGAAAATCCCCTGCCATAGACAATACTGAGAATTGCTTCTGTTAAAACACACATAGAGACAATTGCAATCAGCATTGTCTGTTTTAGTAGCCACAAGTAGCTGCTTCTAGTAGCTCAGTGTGTCTTCACCTTAAATGTAGACATACTCACCCTAAGGGTAATAACACCCAGGCGTTACTTTTGGTGATTTAAAGAAGACCAAAGGCATGAAAATGAATCTGGCTAGAAATGCTGTATTTGATATCCTGGTCTTACTGTACAGGGTTCGGACCCCCTTATCCAGAAACCTGTTATCCAGAAAGTTCCGAATTATGGGAAGGCCATCTCCCATAGACTCCATTCTAATAAAATAATTCACATTTTTAAAGAACCTTGTACCCAACTAAGATATAATTACCCCTTATTGGAGCCTAAACAATCCTATTGGGTTTAATTACTGTTTAAATAATTTCTTTAGCAGACTTAAGGTAGGAGATCTGAATTATGGAAAGACCCCTTATCCGGAAAACCCCAGGTCTTGAGCATTCTGGATAACAGGTCCCATACCTGTCAGCAGCCCGATACCATCCTAGCCTTCAAAGTTGTCCACAGCAGCCCCCCATCCTGGATGTTGTTAGGCCGTCTTGTGTGTGTCAGTGGCACTGCACGTGCTCAGTGTGCCCCGGGCTGCAGTTGGGAAGCTGAACTTAGGCATCATCAAGAAGAAAAGGAGGTTCATCTGTATAGACCAGGGGTCCCCAACTTTTCTTACTCGTGAGCCACAGTCAAATGTAAAAACACTTGGGGAGCAACACAAGCACCATAAAAGTTCATGGAGGAGCCAAATAAGGGCTGTGATTGGCTATTAGGCAGCCTCTATGCACCCTATCAGCTTACAGGGGCAACATCCAAGGGGTTAGGGAGCGACATGTTGCCCCTGAGCCACTGGTTGGGGATCACTGGTATAGAGGCTGATGCTACAGGGCTGATTATTCCGTTATTTAGTAGTGAGTGGGCCCCTAAGCTCAGGTAAGTGACAGCGGCACAGAGTATGGGCAGGGAATCAGCAGAAAATAAGATGGGGGGCTACTGGGGCATCTTTAGGGGCACAGAGCTTCCCTGCTAAAGGGCTGAAGGGCCTGGGGCTGGTACACAACCCCAAAAAATAAGTTGTAGCATTTCTAGCTTAATTCACTGCTAAGCTTTAGTTCTGGTCTACTAAAACCCATGGGCCTCAAACTGGCAAAGGGAAAAATCTACAGAAAAAAAACCTTACTTTTTTACAATCACGTGCCACTGGCACAGGAGCCATTTTTTGGACACTGAGAGGAAGAGTCTGTGCCGGGGTCCCCGGGGGGCGGAGGGAAATCACCAGGGCGAGTTTATTTCCAGCGCAGTATCAGAACACCAGTCTATACAGTATGAGTCAAGCTGGCTTTGGTGTTTAACATCTATGAAGAACTAAGAAATATAGTATTTTTCTTTTTTCCTTTCAGAGGAGCAAAATAGATATACATCTATGATTATTTCATATAAATATATTTTAGATTTGCGTGACAAACATAAGGGCACATTCTGTTCTGCAATCGTCCTATGTTCCACCAGAACAAATGCTCCCTCGGGGGGATACCGCGCCCCCTTATTGCCCCGCTTTCTAACCCCTTAGCACTTATTCCGACGCCGGTCTTTCAACCGGAGTAATGCAAAGGCCTGCCTTAGCCATACAGGGGAAACCGGCTCGGCTGCGCCAACGCGAGTCTGAGCAACTAACAGGGGCCTATTAATAAAAGTGCGTCTCCATATGTTTCTAGTTTATATATTGCACCTTTAGAAATGGGCACTTTATTGAGTGGAGAAGCTCTAGATCACAACCCCCGGCAATGTTACAGAGAGAAAGGGAGCCTGCAGAGCTTGCTAGATAGGCTTTACAGCACTGATATGGCTAAGGACTCACATTCATTTTTTTTTTTTTTTTTTTAAACTGTGGCTACTGGATAGGGATATAAAGTAGGGCAATAAAGGGTAACAGTATCCCGTTCACTTTCAATAAGGCAAATTTCCTATGATGTAGCCTGCATCATAACAAATGACTATAGGTCTTAGCATTGTAGCTCAGGGATGCCCAGCCTGGAACCAACACTGTCCGGAATCCCAACCCTACAGCAGAGGATCTGGAATTTCAACCCTACAGCAGAGGGTCCGGACTCCCAACCCTACAGCAGAGGGTCCGGACTCCCAACCCTACAGCAGAGGATCCGGACTCCCAACCCTACAGCAGAGGATCCGGACTCCCAACCCTACAGCAGAGGATCTGGAATCCCAACCCTACAGCAGAGGGTCCGGAATCCCAACCCTACAGCAGAGGATCCGGAATCCCAACCCTACAGCAGAGGATCTGGACTCCCAACCCTACAGCAGAGGATCCGGACTCCCAACCCTACAGCAGAGGATCCGGACTCCCAACCCTACAGCAGAGGATCCGGACTCCCAACCCTACAGCAGAGGATCCGGACTCCCAACCCTACAGCAGAGGATCCGGACTCCCAACCCTATAGCAGAGGATCTGGACTCCCAACCCTACAGCAGAGGATCCGGACTCCCAACCCTACAGCAGAGGATCCGGACTCCCAACCCTACAGCAGAGGATCCGGACTCCCAACCCTACAGCAGAGGATCCGGACTCCCAACCCTACAGCAGAGGATCCGGACTCCCAACCCTACAGCAGAGGATCCAGAATCCCAACCCTACAGCAGAGGGTCCGGAATCCCAACCCTACAGCAGAGGATCCGGACTCCCAACCCTACAGCAGAGGATCTGGAATCCCAACCCTACAGCAGAGGATCTGGAATCCCAACCCTACAGCAGAGGATCTGGAATCCCAACCCTACAGCAGAGGATCCGGACTCCCAACCCTACAGCAGAGGATCTGGAATCCCAACCCTACAGCAGAGGATCTGGAATCCCAACCCTACAGCTGAGGATCTGGAATCCCAACCCTACAGCAGAGGATCTGGAATCCCAACCCTACAGCTGAGGATCTGGAATCCCAACCTTGTAGCAGAGGATCCGGAATCCAAACCCTACAGCAGAGGATCTGGAATCCCAACCCTACAGCAGAGGATCTGGAATCCCAACCCTACAGCAGAGGATCCGGGTGGGTTCCTGGCTGCCCATCTCCGTTCTAGCCGGAACATATTCATCATCAATTTAAAAAAAATAATAATAATAATAATAATAAAAAAAATAAAATAAATTGGATGTAGTGAAATCACATCAGTTCCAACGATGACAAACGTTACAAAGCAAATAAAACTCAGTAGAAACCTCATTCAAGATTCATGCTTCCCCCAAAGTCAGAGATCATTTCACTACACGTACAAATCTCCAAAAATAAAAACAAACTTCTTTTTTTTTGCAGAAAAATTTGAAGCTATTTTGATAAATTAAAAAAAAAAACAAAGTAAAGTCTGAGCAAAAAATTATTCAACTGTTTATCATACATAAGACTGCATGACTATAATACAAAGGGCTTCGGATTTTTTTTTTGTGGTTGTTTTTTTTGTTTTCATGTAACGTTACAATATACACAGCAAGTCCGGACTAGATCTTACGGAACACAGATCTTATCGGAACACAGGTATAGAACCTTTTTTTTTTTTTTTTTTCTCCTTGTTTTTCCCATGCTGTTTGTTTACACAGACGTCCTGTAACCAAACCGTGTAGTAAAGCACACAAAACTGGACTGTAACAGAAAGACGCTACGTGGGGGGGAATGCTGGGTAACTAAAAAAACAAATGGTTCCTCCCTTCCATTGAAAAAGAAAAAAAAGTGCTATCGTTTCCCTGAAATAAAAATGTTAATATTGTGAAATTGAGTTGTGAAAATATTGTCGATGTCAAAGGAGGAGTAAAAGCCTAAAAGAGAACCTGGCTAAAAATGCTGTATATGTATATATATATATATATATATATTTATATTATATAGAGAACTATATAGGGAACTTACCGTACCAGCCCAGAAGTTGAGCAGCCCCTATAAGAGTAATGATCCGGGACTCACAGCAGTCCCCCATCTTGGATCTTGTTAGGCCGTCTCTTGCAAGTCATTTGCACTGCACGTGCTCAGTGAGAAGCTAAGCTTAGGTATCATGGGAAATTGTTGTCATTGCAGCTGATGCTACAGGGTGATAATGAATCAATGCTACTGCAAAATGCATGGGCTAGGTTGTGTGAATCTGAATTAAGGGGGACCTGTCACCCTAAGAAATAATTCCAGATTCTTTTCTGTTGTGTTTGGCAAGCCAAATAAACTTCACTTACACTGTATAAATGATATAAATCTGGTTTCCTTCAGTCTTGGGAGTACACAATCACAGCAAGCAGGTAGGCACTATATTGAGGGCACGGCAAGCTTTGTATCACCCCAAAATCTAGTTTATGTGCCAGAATTGGGGGACCCGATGCCCTTGCACTGGCTACACAATTAGATGGGAAAGTGACTGCTGAATAGAAAGTTAAGGTAATTGTCTGCCCTGCCTCTATGACTTAAGGTGGCCATACACCTATGGGTGGGGGATATTGGGCGAATCCAGGCTAATTCCGTCGTTTGGCCCTGGGGCCAAACGATCAAATTAAAACAACGTGAATAGGTAAAGTCATCAACGAGCCGATACGGTCCCCGATCAGACTAAATTTTTTAACCTGCCCGATCGATATCTGGCTGATTTCAGGCCAGATATCGGTCGGGCAGGCCCGTTGGTAGTGCCCATACACGGGCCGATAAGCAGCCGAAACGGTCTAAGGAACAGATATCGGCAGCTACAATAGGCCCGTGTATGGCCACCTTAAGGCATAAGGGTGGGGCAGGCAATATATGACAGATGGGATTATTAAATGCCTTTATAATGGGTATGGATGTGTTAATGAAAAAAGCAACTTGAGTTTCATGTTTATATTGAAAAGGATTTTATTATACAGGTTTTTCATGTCTGGGTGACAGGTCCCCTTTAATTACTTGTGCTGTCAGCCTTGTATTGTGACTTTTATATTGTATACAGTATATAGTGAGTGAATCCCTAAGCTCAGGTAAGTGACAGCAGCACAGAGTATGGGCAGGGAATCAGCAGAAAAGGAGATGGGGGGCTACTGGGGCATCTTCAGGGGTACAGATATTCCCTGCTAAAGGCCTGTGGGGGCCTGGGACTGGTACAGAACACCCAAAGCAAAATGCGAGTTTAGAGCTTAATACATAAAAACTCCACGTTCTATTCATTCCTATGGGATTTTAAGAAGGGTATTTATCAATTACTTTCACCCATTGATAAATACCCTTTTAATAATCCCATAGGAATGAACAGAACATGGCTGAGTTTTTATCTTATAAATCTGCCCATGATGTACAACATTTTTACCCTATTTATTCTTTTGTGCTTTGGTTCTCCTTTAATCATACCCACGAAGGAAAAAAGGCCTGAACAAAGCCATCGACAACAAATTCACAACATAAAATGTTTTAAAGGATAAGTTAACAGAAAAAAAATAAGAGCCAATTAGCGTTCCAATATTTAATTCCATGGACAATGCAATATTACAAGATGTATAGGATCATCGCTAGACTCCTGCAACTATTCCCTCCCGTATTTCTCTCTCAGAGTAAAGAAGCATTTAGGTATTAAAAAATAAATATTTTATTATATATATATATATTTTTTTTTATTTTTTTTTTGTAGGGCATAGCGGGTACTGATATTTAGCCAGCGCTAAACGTGTTCTTGGACTAAGGCAGCGGAACTGAAAATTAGGCATCAGTAGCAATAGCCTTCGTTATCTTCAGATTTACCTTGGGTACCACTTCCCTTCCGGACCTGTGTGTGTCGGAACAAGGGGCGGGGCAAGGGGCGGGGCTGGCTGAGAGCTTTAGGGTTTCGGTGGTGGAAACCGGAACACATATCTACGAGCCACTCTGTAACATGACAGCGTAATAGATCCGGCACGGACATTTCGGTATATGTTGAACTAGAGCACAGCGACAGTTCCAGTTTTGTTGAAGCAATAGTACAGCCAGAATTTTTGTAAAAAACAAAAACAAAACAAACAAAAAAACTGTCCCATTACACCTTGTGCCAAAAAGTGCAGAACTGCTACATTATTGGTTACAGACATCTATGTGCTATAAAAACAGCTTTGGTACAATAAATTATCAAAAAAAAAAAAAAAAAGGAAAATAATTTTTTTTTTGTAAAATTCACAGCATAATTGTGAGGCAAAAAAATAAGCAGTCACATAAAATTCTGCATCTTTTTTCTTTTAAAAATGTTCAAAAGGAACAGAAGACATGTTTGTGCAGAATAGTGGAGATACCACGTGCGGAGAAACGGAGGGGGGGGGGAGCTGAAAATAAAAATAAAAGATATGGGGGGGGGGGGAGAGAAAAGCAAATGAAAGAAATGAAGGGGGCTGAAATAAAAAAATAAAGGATGGGACACAGGTGTAGCTATTTCCATCCAACGCAAACCACTACTACTGTGACCTTTAGCCAATAAGGAAGTCAGCTTTATGACACACACGCAAAGTGACCGGGCAAAAACTCTACAATTAGTGGGTCACACCAGTCTATGTGAAAAGAAAGGCCTCTTGAATGAACCCCATTCTGGATTTTCAGTATGAAGGACCGTCTACGAAAAGCGCGTCCCAAAGTGATTGCATCTGAAATGGCAGGCTCTTCGAACTCAAGAGTCCAAATCCATAAGGCCAAAGGTTATCCCAAAGACCGCCGACTCAGACCTCCCCAAGGAGCGGCCATGTCTGGCCTGTTGATTGCTTCTCAGTGCACCTTAAGATCGAGCTGTCTCCCACAAAAAAACAAACAAAAATAAAACGATAAGATCCATTTTTAACGGCTGCTTTGTTTCCCAGATTCAGGACAGGAGATTCTGATGACCGCCATCTTAGCACGTTGACTGCCATCTTAGCACGTTGACCGCCATCTTAGCACGTTGACCGCCATCTTAGCAAGTTGACTGTGTGTGACACCCGTCCCTTTGACTATGGTTTGTGTGTTTAGGAGGTCGAAGGTTCCTCTCTCTTACAGTACTGCATATCTGTGCCCAAGTTTCGATGGACCATTAAGCCCCCCCGAGGGGACCCAAAGAGGTGCATTTTTTTGTTTGTTTTTGATAATGTTGCTTTTTATCATGTTGGCAACTGACTATGTTCAGTATAACTTACTATGGTTAAAATATATAAATATATATGTATATACAAATACATATATATATCATTTTATAAAATTATTATGATACGAGTGTACAGAGTTTAATGGGTGGGGAAGGGTGGGGCGGGGGTTGGGAAGCAAAAGGGAGAGGAAATTACCTCGGAGCTATCCAATAAGGTGTGTTTGGAAACAGCTCGTTAAAAAAATAAAAATCGTTTCACTTCATTGTCCCTTTGCAATCGTTTTGTTTTTGTTTTTTTTTTTCAAGTTTAAAAAAATAGTCAGCTTTTCCCTGTTGTAGCGGTTTAAGTGTGTTTATCTCCTTCTGATTAAAGCAGCTTTTGCACTTTTTTTTTTGTTTTTGCTTTTGTTTTTTTTTTTTTTTTAGTTTTTTTTTCTTGGAAAAAAAAAAACTTCTAAAAACAAATAAAACAAAAGGAAAAATAAAAAAAAATAAAAAAAAAGAGAGAAAACAAACCCACACACAAAAAAAAAAAAAACCAAACAAACCTAGATTGAATTTAGTCACGAGCTTGCCACAGGACTCTGCTGAACACAAACTCCTGTCATGGGAGAGTCTTCTCGGTCCATCCCTTGCCTCATCGTTAAGTGTCCTTCCGTTACGTAGTGGCCGGGGCCTGTATTTGCAGAATATTGGTAATCTGGATGTCCAGTGATGCCAGTCTCTTGGCGAGGGTTTGAAAAGGCAGTTAAATTAACATCCATAGTTCCATTCTGTCCAAAGTCCAAGGTGTTAGCAGCCACAGGACGATTCTGGTAGGCCTGATTGCCTTGGTTGCCAGTAGAAGAGGAAGATGTTGAGGAAGAAGTAGTTGAGGAAGACAAGGATGTCATGGAGTGGTGGCTGTGACCGACATCCATAGAATCCTGGGTGGAGGAGCTAGTTGATGGAGAATTGTAGATCCTGGTCCTCGTCCTGTTACTCAAGACATGCTGTCCGTGGTGGTGATGATGGTGGTGGTGATGGTGGTGGGAGCCATTCCCATGGTGATGCGGTACATTTTGCTGGGAAGGGGGGACATGAAATGTTGTTTCTTGGACAGGGTGTGTTTCAATGGTGACCTGCGTAGGGGCTTCAGGGACGGTCCAACCAGGAGGAAACTGTTGTCGAACCTAAGGAAGGGAAAAAAAGGTTAAAACACAGATAAATGCACATATACAGCTCCCTACACAGCACAGGAAATAAAGTCATTGTTTTTTTTTCTTGGTTTTATTTTTAAACACTACCTAAGCCTTGGAAATAATGATCTGTATAATATAAAACCTTAAGATTTCCCCCAGTGGTTGGCTGTCTCCTGGGTCTACAGAGAGGAAGTTCATAATAAAGGGTGATTGGCTGGGAAGGCCAAATGGGATCAATGTCAAATGAAAGTGCTTTCAGTGTCTCTGTTCTGTACTGTTTAGTGCTACAAATAACATAAATATTATTATATAAAACTAGAGGGAGAAGAAAACAAGTCCTGCAATAACCCTTCTTTTTGGGCTCTTGTTGAAGATAAAGACTGTTTAGGAAACCATGGTTCTACATCTGCACTTACACAGGTACCTGAGCTTCTTCGGGTCAGTGCCAGAACAGGTCATGCAGTAACTGGAATGGTGACTAAAGCACCGAATATAAAGACACAAAACCCCCAGGGCTGCCATGCAACCACCCCAAAAAGCACCCATTGTTAGTGGCCCTGAGCAAGGATTTGATAAACAGCAATCACACACTTACCAGTGGACTGGCCCATTATCCCTCTGCAGGGACAGTCAATATCTACTAAATCTGAAGTTTTAAATACATGAAAACAACTATGGCTAGTGAGCTTCCCATGTAATTGACCCTGTAGCCCAGCATAATGCTCTGGTTATGACCAACACTAAAGTGCCAAAGGCTGGGGCACAATCATTCTGTCGTTAATGGAGAGGACATTACTAGTGTCATTTTTTTCCACGTGCGGAAATTTTTTGCAACGTGGTCGAAAATTTTTTGTAGAGCACAGAATTTTTACGCAGTGAATTTTGTCGCCTGTTTTGCAAAATAATCCTCCAATGGCGAAACATGGAAATTCACTGCAAATCCATGCCTGACGAATTTCGCCCGTCACTAGACTTAGTACCTAGATGTCAATCCGGTTTGTAAATGCCCTCTGTGCTTTCTAATTTACAATAAAATATATTGGAAATATATATAAAGCTTAAGGGCAGGGGTACACGGGGAGATTAGTTGCCCCATGACAAATCTTTGTTGTCGTGGGCAACTAATCTCCCTGCCATGCCATCTCACCGGCTAGAATGTAAATCGCCCGTGGGGTGGCATACTCGTTGCTACGATGTCTCGCAGTCGCCCATAGTTGCCTTGAGAGGAAACTTCGGCCGACTGCTGGACATTGCAGCAACGCGTATGCCATCCCACCAGCGATTTACATTCTAGCCGGTGATGTATGTATTCTGGGACTGTCCCAAAATATAATGCTTTTTGGACTGAGATACTTGGGACTATGGACTCTTCTCTAGGCCTATTGAACATACAGACCCCCACACTCTGCTTACTGGGCCATACAGAGAGGATAACGCTGAATTCCAGTGACAGACTTTGCCTCCTACAGCTTCTGCACTATGCTAAAAAAGCCATTCTGATGAGCTGGGAAGCAGCGGAGACCCCAACACAGTCCTACAAGCAGCTTGTAAATGTCTCTCCAGCCAGAAGCTTACAAACATAGCCTCAGACTGGCCAGGAAAATCAGGAAAATTTGTGACAAATGGCTGGCAGAGATGTGAGAAGTATCAGTAACTGGGTGTAGTGTAGGAAAGCCCTGGTTATTCGTATCTCTTTCTTCTTCTCTTTTAATTCTCACTTTAAACTCTCTCTTGCGTTCTTCTTGTTATGTGTTGTGTAAACTTAAAACTCAATAAAGAAAAACTTATGGAAAAAAAATTATATATATATATATTTATATAGCACTGCAAGTATTGGCACTCACCAGTCCAAAGGCAATAGCCGGGTGCTAACCCAAGAGATGCATCCACTGTATACAGAAAGCACTCACGGCCTTAATGTCCAAAAAATTGAAATTTTATTTCAACATGCTATCTACGCGTTTCAATCCACAGAAGATCGTCATCCTGATGATGATCCTCTGTGGATTGAAATATGTAGATAGCATGTTGAAATAAAATTTCTTCATTTTTTTGGACATTAAGGCCGTGAGTGCTTTCTGTATACAGTGGATATATATCTATATATATATCCAAAAAAGACCAGCAACACAGAGTTATAGTGCTGGGCGGTATGACCAAAAATTTATATCACGGTATTTTTTTTATTATATCGGTATCACGGTATTTGACGGTATTTTTTTTTCCCCATGCATGATTAGGTGACCACCCCAAACACCCCCCCCAACCCCAAACACCCCCCCCCAACCCCAAACACCCCCCCAACCCCAAACAACCCCCCCAACCCCAAACACCCCCCCCAACCCCAAACACCCCCCCCCCAAACCCCAAACACCCCCCCATCCCCTTCACATAAATATAACTTACTGACCAGGCAGCCGCAGGCACCCCCGACAGCTCACAGAGCCTCCTGACAATTTTTCTTACTATTTCCGGGTTGCGCGCGTGACGTCAGCGCGCACAACCCGGAAATAGTAAGAAAAATTGCCAGGAGGCGCCCACACCGGTATGCCGGTAAGTTAAAAATTTTTATCATTTTTTTTTTTAAAAAAATGGTGTTCGGTATATACCGGTATACCGCCCAGCACTACAGAGTTATATTCCAAAAAGATCAATCGTGTATTAAAAACACATGTTTATACATCACATCGACGTTTCGGTCCTGGTGTGGGACCTTAATCAAGATGTTACACACAATAAAATACACATATAAGTGTAACATCTTGATTAAGGTCCCAGACCAGGACCGAAACGTCGATGTGAGAGATATCTAATACAACTATATGCAGCACCCAACCATGTCGGTGTCAGGACCGAAACTGAATTAGAGTGACTGTCAGTTTTCCTGATATTCTGACAATAAAATAAAGTGCAATAAAACAGGCATTCTGAGGGTACCTGAGGACTGTGCGTCTCACAATCCATAGCCTGAACAGCAGCTGTGAAATGGCCACCACTGTGTCGATGTTGATGAGTAGGGTCAGACCTTGCTCTTCCACTGTTGCTTGTACCAGACGAGCCACCTGATACATAAATATATGTGTGATAGAAATATAAATCAAGACGTCAAAAACGTAGAAAGCAAATCATCACTGGGTTATTATAAAGTCACCTATCTGTACTAATGCAACCTGCAACAATAGTTGCCATCTGTCTAAGCTATACACACTTTTTGTATTTCATAAAATTCCCTACTCCTAGCAACTTTGCAATTAGTCTTTATTATTATTATTTTTTTATTATTATTTGCCTTCCTCTTCTGCAACTTTTAAGCTTTCAAATGGGGGAGGGGGGTTCACAGACCCCTGCAGCTAAAAACTAATTCTCTGTGCACTTACAATTTTATCATTATTGTTACTTTTTATTCCTTATCTTTATATTCTGGCCCTCTCCTATTCATATTCCAGTCTCTCATTCAAACCATGGCCTGGTTGCCAAGGTAAAGAAGACCCTAGCAACCAGACAGCTGCTAAATAACTGAAAAACCACAAAAAAAAAAATTTTTAAAAACCAATTGCAAATTCTCTCAGAATATCAATGTCTATGTAATAGTAAATATAAAGTCGAACAATCCCTTTAAGGCCTGTGTCAAATGCAAGCTAAAACTTGTGCACGGTGGCCGTCAATCAACCCATGAATGATGAGTGTACTTACGCCTGCATTTACTACTTGTCCTGAAGGGCGGCTATGAAGGCATAAGGGCAGGTTAATAGGCCCTGGCATTTCAAGTACACAGAGGCCCAAACAGCCCCCCAGCCCAATAAATAGTGACTGTCTGTGGCACCTTACAGCCCCCCTGGCATTCCCAGTACCCAGAGGCACAAACAGCCCCCCAGCCCAATAAATAGTGACTGTCTGTGGCACCTTACAGCCCCCCTGGCATTCCCAGTACCCAGAGGCACAAACAGCCCCCCAGCCCAATAAATAGTGACTGTCTGTGGCACCTTACAGCCCCCCTGGCATTCCCAGTACCCAGAGGCACAAACAGCCCCCCCAGCCCAATAAATAGTGACTGTCTGTGGCACCTTACAGCCCCCTGGCATTCCCAGTACCCAGAGGCACAAACAGCCCCCCCAGCCCAATAAATAGTGACTGTCTGTGACACCTTACAGCCCCCCTGGCATTCCCAGTACCCAGAGGCACAAACAGCCCCCCCAGCCCAATAAATAGTGACTGTCTGTGACACCTTACAGCAGCCCCTCTGGCATTCCCAGTACCCAGAGGCACAAACAGCCCCCCCAGCCCAATAAATAGTGACTGTCTGTGGCACCTTACAGCCCCCCTGGCATTCCCAGTACCCAGAGGCACAAACAGCCCCCCCAGCCCAATAAATAGTGACTGTCTGTGGCACCTTACAGCAGCCCCTCTGGCATTTGCCTGAACCCACAGATTGCCAGTCCGGATCTCATGTGAATCATGAAACCTCACTGTAAAACATTAGTTCTATATAAATACAAGACAAAGCCTTTAGATTTATAGAGACTTTGTGGAAGGAAATAACAGCATTTAGCAACACAAATTAAACCATACTAAATGAGCGTTAGTAACCTTAAGAATGCACAGTAAGGAGTTTCCTGAGGTGTGGGTGCTACATTTGGGTGCTAGAGAACAAATCCTCATACCCGAGCTAGAAGATGTGCTAGAGGTGGTTCCTGATGACTGGGACTGCTCCATTGCTGGACTCGTTGATACACTGTTACTCGTGTTTGTACCTTCGTCAGCAGTTTTCTTAAAGAAACTATGTTGCAGAGCATAATAGGGTTGGATACGGGTCTTGGCATCATAATCCAACATCCTTAAAATGAGGTCTTTAAACTTCAAGTAGTCCGCTACAGTATGACCTGATTCCCCGCCTCGGCGGCCACCTGGTCCTCCAGTTTCTACTCCAAGTAGGTTGTGAAGTTTTCGGGTTCCCGGTGGTTTGTACTCCTAGAGTAATAACACAGACTCCCGTTAACAACTTGCTGGCACTGGATATACAGGCACAACAGTATTTGTCTATAAACAAAATAAACAAGCAAATAACTATGGGTTGGTTTAAAAATGGTGGTGCAATGTGATAGGGACCTTAGACTGTAAGCTCCTCTGGGGCAGGGACAGATGGGAATGTGATAGGGACCTTAGATTGTAAGCTCCACTGGGGCAGGGACTGATGGGAATGTGATAGGGACCTTAGATTGTAAGCTCCACTGGGGCAGGGACTGATGGGAATGTGATAGGGACCTTAGATTGTAAGCTCCACTGGGGCAGGGACTGATAGGAATGTGATAGGGACCTTAGATTGTAAGCTCCACTGGGGCAGGGACTGATGGGAATGTGATAGGGACCTTAGATTGTAAGCTCCACTGGGGCAGGGACTGATAGGAATGTGATAGGGACCTTAGATTGTAAGCTCACTGGGGCAGGGACTGATGGGAATGTGATAGGGGCCTTAGATTGTAAGCTCACTGGGGCAGGGACTGATGGGAATGTGATAGGGGCCTTAGATTGTAAGCTCACTGGGGCAGGGACTGATGGGAATGTGATAGGGGCCTTAGATTGTAAGCTCACTGGGGCAGGGACTGATGGGAATGTGATAGGAACCTTAGATTGTAAGCTCACTGGGGCAGGGACTGATGGGAATGTGATAGGGACCTTAGCTTGTAAGTTCCACTGGGGCAGGGACTGATGGGAACTGAGTGCTAAGCTGTATACATATAATACAACCCAGTGTATCTAGTGACAGTTTTATACATGTATATTGACTATACAGAAAGAGCAGGGACTGCACTGTATAACCAAATGTGCCTTTTGGGCTTAAACCTCATTAGAAACATGCAAAGCCGTTGATTCCTTTTCCATTCCATAGAATTTAGCAAATTACCTTTTTTCCATCTTTGGTCTTCTTTAAGTTCCAAGTGCCTTCTGGCATCTTCTCAAAGAACTTTCTAGCTTTTGGTGCTTGGTCAAGGATGTGAGCAGGTGGTATTCCTAAAACTTCCACAATTTTACTCATTTGATCAACCTACCAAGCGACAAAAGCAAAGTCAGTCGAGGCAGAACCCACACATGATGAAGTGACCCATTACAATTATGGGGCACCATAAAACAAATATGCCATCATCAAGTTATTTATATTGGGTATCCCATATATGTGACTGTCTGTGGGAAGACCCGAATAGGGCACAGAATTGCAAACTGTGGGGAGGACTAAACTTGGGAGGCAGTAGCCTTATAGGTGGCCATAAAGGCCCAGATTTAGTGGGGACTATTCTAAGCATACTGTAAGCATCTAAACTCATTTGGCTTTTAAAGGAAAACTAAAGCTTAAATAAAGAAGGAAATATTGTACATTATGTTTGGGGGGTTGTGTACCAGCCCCAGGCCCCCACAGCCCTTTAGCAGGGAAGATCTTTGCTCCTTAAGATTGCCCCAGTAGCCCCCCATCTCCTTTTCTGCCGATTCCCTGCCCATACTCTGTGCTGCTGGCACTTACCTGAGCTTAGGGGCCCACTCACTATATACTGTATATATAGAATATAAATGTCACAGTATAACCTGAGCTTAGGGGCCCACTCACTATATACTGTATATATACACTATAAATGTCACAGTATAACCTGAGCTTAGGGGCCCACTCACTATATACTGTATATATAGAATATAAATGTCACAGTATAACCTGAGCTTAGGGGCCCACTCACTATATACTGTATATATACACTATAAATGTCACAGTATAACCTGAGCTTAGGGGCCCACTCACTATATACTGTATATATACAATATAAATGTCACAGTATAACCTGAGCTTAGGGGCCCACTCACTATATACTGTATATATACAATATAAATGTCACAGTATAACCTGAGCTTAGGGACCCACTCACTATATACTGTATATATAGAATATAAATGTCACAGTATAACCTGAGCTTAGGGGCCCACTCACTATATACTGTATATATAGAATATAAATATCACAGTATAACCTGAGCTTAGGGGCCCACTCACTATATACTGTATATACCAAGTATAAATGTCACAATATAAGGCTGATTAGTAATTAATACAGATAATTACTACATGGCAGCTCAGAAACCAGTGCAGCTAGCGTGAGAATGTAATAATCACTGCTGAGCCACTGAGTTTTTCCCCTGCTGGTTGGTACTAAATCAGCCGCTCTAGAGCCAAAATTCGGATTTCCTGAATTGAAATTTCAGCTCTTCTGGTGCAGAGAGTGCTATTGTGCTGTCTGCACTAGCAACGCGGCCCCCTCCAGCGCAAAAAAACTAAATTCAGAGTGGCAAGGTGGGGGGCATTCCCTAGGCCACCTCAGGGAAGTAAGTAATATGTAGCACACCACCTATGGGTGGGCGATATCGGGGGAATTTAGGCTAATTCAATCGTTTGGCCCTGGGGCCAGCTCAATGCCGGACTCTGGGCGCTCCACCCCAACCCTGGATCGTGGGCAAAAGTAAATGGAACGTGACACAGCACACAGGGGTGGGGGGTGCACGCAGTGGGTGGGTATAGGCATGCAGACTTTGCAACTGGGTGAGGGGCCAGTGAGGTGGCAGCCCTTGTCTCAGACACCCCATTCCATAAGTGAGCATGACAGCATAAAAGTGATCTACCAATTTAAATCCATGGCGCATTACAAAAGGAAAATAAAAGTGTTGCTACTGCCTTACCTCATTGGCTCCACTGAAGAGGGGCTCCCCAGTGTGCATTTCTACCAAAATGCAGCCAAGGGACCACATGTCAATTGCAAGGTCATAAGGCATTCCTAGTAAAACCTCAGGAGACCGGTAGAAGCGACTCTGAATATACTGGTATATCTAGGGACAAGAAACAAGGTATAAGCCGATTGGCTTCCGTGGCCTCGGTTTCGTGGGAACAAGAGCCAATCCTTACCCTCTGCCCTAGCTGGCACGAGCTTCCAAAGTCCACAATCTTAATGGCGCTTCGTTTTGGGTTACAAAGCAAGATATTCTCAGGCTTCAGGTCACAGTGAATGATACTAAGTTCTGGAGTCGCCAGGAAGAGTAGTGCAGTGCACATCTGCTGTGCAAACTTTCGTGTCAGGTTGAGCGAAACGCCGCGGAAATTGGTGTTGCGCAGTAAGTCGTAGAGGTTGTACGAGAGCATTTCGAACACTAAACAAAGGTGGTTTCTGAACATAAAATGCCGCTTCAAATGCACTAGGGGGGAAATGAATAAAAAGAAAGATGGTTACTTACACAATAATGTGAAATACCATAATGAAAGCCTACACCCTGGGGGGAATATTTATAAAACGGCATAAAAACACGACACATAGCTGCCCCCACTGATTTAGTACATAACCTGCACCCCAGCCTGTGGAATATTATGCTGAGCACAGTCCAACCATTTTTATCCAGGGATTTGATTTTCCTCCTCCCTTAGGGAGCTAGGAAGCCTAATAGTACTTAGTTGCAACTTTATTTATTTGTTATTAGTAAATGTAATCAGAATTTGCTGAATTCCAGGTTGTTATTTTTTAAACAAAGTTGCAAAGGCCAGTCTCCCCCAGCGAGTCTGATCTGTCAGGCTGCTGCCTTGTGTTACATTGTTTAATGCCTGAGCCCCAGGGCAGGGAATAGAAAAGGACAGGCAAACACTACTTCTAATAGTAGTTTTATATACAAATAACTCAAAAACCATTGCAAATTTGTAATGAATGTATATTGTCACTTACAATTATGTTTTCTGTAATTAAGCAAAAAATTATATTTTGGGTTGACTTGTCCTTGAAGGGAGAAGGAAACTCAAATCCCTGGATGGTGCCAATTTGGAATTGAAACCCCTTATTTTGTCCGTTCCGCCACTTCCTCAGTTTTGGGGTTCTAGGCCTGATGTTTATGGGGAGCTGCTCAATGGTATCAGTGTTGCAGAGGAGAATTCCGTAAGTAGTGTACTTACCAATATAGTACTTCATTTCCGTGTCATGTTTGTTCATCAGCTCGAGAAGCCGTACTTCAATTTGGGCTTGGTTTAGGAAAGCTTTCTTGTTCTTTATGATTTTAATTGCCACCCACTCTTGCTCCGCGCGATCATATGCCTTTACAACCTAAGGGGGGGGGGGGGGGTGAAAAATAAACATCACTTGCAGCTCTATGGATATTCAAGTGGCTTTGAATGAATTTGCTGACCAAGTTCTGAGGTAATTCTAAGTTACCCCTATAGCTGGGGTAAGTGCCCCTCCGCCCACTAGAAAGCATGCAGACTGTCGACCTCATTTATAAACAGTGGGCTAATTTGCACCTGAGCAATGGTGACCAATCAGGTGTTTGCTTCTGTTGATTTGCCTGCAGTCGGCTGAATAAATCTAATCACTGATTGGTTGCTGCCCCGGTGTAAATTTGCCCAGTGTTTATAAATAAGCCCATGTGTGTTAGCGTTATATTTGCTAATACTGCTGTTTATATTATTTCCAGTCTATTGTCTAATTACTGTGTTTGCTGTATATAAAATTACCTGCCAGAGGGATAAGGAACAGGGCAGCATGACAGCAAATGCTGACACTGAATAAAAAGTCTGGAACTGCAAGCTGAATCACTAACTCACCCTAAAAACTATATAATTATGTCTTAGACGAGGAAAAATAATTAAGGGCCACCCCCTGGGATCATAGGAGTCACAGTGCACACAAACAAGCCAAGGCACACATACATGCTAGGCCCCATCAGCCAATGAATGGGCAGAGTTCTGCCTTTTGCTCCCACACTACTTCCTGTTACAGTTAGAGCTGCGTCACTTCCTGTCAGCTGATCTCTGAGGGAGCACACAGCCCATCACTAAATGGCGGCTCGAGGGAAAGGATGTAAAAGGGCAATATTTACTGATATATATATTCCAGTTTGGGGAGATTCTTTAATAGGCCACTTAATATGATATAAACTATCTGTTGGTTACGTATTCATTCTGGGGGTATAGTTTTCCTTTTAAGTCCCAAATTCCATCACTTGGAACAAGGTGAGGGAGAGTTGAATGACGCTACTAAATGCCAGCTGAATGACTGGAAGCGCCGCATACCTGGCCGAATGAACCTTTGCCAATTAAAGAATCGATTTCATATCTATCCATCCATTTTTCCCCATTCTTAACGATATAGTCGTAGTTGTCATCATCATAGCCATCGTTGTAAACCTTCCTCTCCTTCTTGTGACTGGAGTCATCCCCTTGTCCTTGCTGATGCCGCCGTTTCTTTTTTGCATAGTAGACCTGAGGGAAAAAAGCACCATAAATGAGCCTTGTCCACACCTCCGCTCTTCCGTAAACCCGACCGGACACGGGGGAAGCATTTCCTCACCTCATTAATATGTTTGTATGTTTTGATCAAGTCGACTGACAGTTTTCTTAATGGTGCTGTGGCCGGATCACGAAATGTTTGTGGCATCCGCCGCTGCAAAACAAGACAATATAGAGCATATTGTGAGAGGTTGGTACCTGCATTGGCTGCATGAAATGCGACAGGGAGTAATAACTGCACCTAGAAATGATCACTGCACAAATGGACAGTTCTTGACCGGTACTGACAAAATGAGGCATTAAAATGGCGAGTGATCTGCCTATATGGTGGCCAAGTCAAAAAGGGCATCTGTAAATACTGCTGCAATTGGTCTTTTTACCTCTACCATAGAGATGTTAAAATAGAGAAAAGTTACAGAGGGTAAATATAAAGCTACAGACAGGAAGAGAGATATGGGCTCCCAAGCTTGCAATCTAGGACACATGAAAGGAACCAGCAAGTGATGTACCTGGTTGGGCAACGGTTGCTGAATCTGGTCATTATACGGTAAGGCAGATGCTTGTTGGTCGTTTAGGTTCTGCTGACGGCGGTCACTGTACTGCTGATGTGAATGGGACATTTGTCCAGCCATCTGAAGGCCGGCAGCATGGAATGAAAAGGATGGTGCAAGCCGGACAGATGATGGTTTGCATGCTGAAGTCTCTCCTCCTGTAATACAAGAGCACAGTAAGATCAATTACACAGATTTAAAAGCAATGCTATAATTAATACAATTGTCAGGGATTTCTCCTGAATGCCTTGGGATTCTATTCATTGGGCAGAAACGTAGGCATCCAGTACCGAGGGCACCATGTGCCATCCCCCATATTTCCCTCCTAAGCAAGAAAATCCCTGGGAAAAGAGCTTTTACTGTCGATCTACCAATCAGGCACTAGGTGGCGATATAGTTCAAGAGTAAAAGTTTAAATGGTTACGGAAAGCGAAAGCATAACTGTACTGAAATCTAATTTGGGCTGAAAACAGAGAATAAAAGACACAAATATAAGGCAAAGTAAAATCCACTAGTACAAAAATGTAAGAATATATAACCCATTAGGGGTCTGTGTGTGGTTTCAAGTGCAATTCTGCTGCTCAGAGCAGTCACACCATGTGTATGCCAATCCATTGCCACCCCCAAGCAACTGCTTATTGCAGGTTTTTCCCATAATTCCCCTCATATTGCATGTATAGGCACCTGTATATAAATACAGCCCTGTATGGGACGGGTGTTAATGGGGTCCCCATACTCCCATGGTATAAACTCATTTTTGGGCCACTGAAGGCATTTAGCCAGTTTAGCCCACCATGCGGTTGGTCACATTGAGTAGAGATACACTAATTTAAGTTAAATAGAATTGCAAGTTAAAGGGGAACTCCTACCAAAACAAATAGTTATTCTCAGCAACTTTCCGATATACAAATTCATTGTAAATGTTTTATGTTCTGTTCTTCCCCTCCAGGGCTGTAACCATGCTGGCTTATGCTACATCAGTGCTGTCCAACTGGCGGCCCGCGGGCCGCATGCGGCCCGCGACCCCCCTCTGTGCGGCCCCCCACCTGTCTGGCTGCTTTGATGGCTTACTCTTGTGTAAGCTTTAAATGGTATCAGTACTGTGATTAACTGCCCCCCTGCATGGTTCTCACCTCAGATTCAGGCTGTAATCAGGCTGTATTGTTTATACATGTAATCCCCTGTGTTGTTCACACCTTTTAATCTCTGTATTGTTCACCCCCTGCAGTGTTCACACCTCAGGCTCAGGCTGTAATCACCCCCATTGTTCCCCTGTTCACACCTCAGGAGCAGTAGAAACCCACAAATAATCCTTGCATACTACAAAAAGAACATATACTGAGGTGGTACTGCAATTAAAAAGTTTTTTAATATATAGTTTTTGTGCAGACTGTAGGAGCAGTGCCAGCATTGTGTCACTGTATGCTGCCTGTGTGTGCCATACACACCTGCAGCATAGGGCAAGCAGAGTATGGCACACACAGGCAGGGTAGGGAAGGCAGAGTTTGGCACAAACCAGCCAAGAATGGCACACACAGTGAAAGTATGGCACACGCAGGCAGGGTAGGGAAGGCAGAGTATGGCACACGCAGGCAGGGTAGGGAAGGCAGAGTATGGCACACACAGGCAGGGTAGGGCAGGCAGAGTATGGCACACGCAGGTCAAGTATGGCACAAACCAGCCAAGAATGGCACACACAGTGAAAGTATGGCACGCAGGCAGGGTAGGGCAGGCAGAGTATGGCACACACAGGCAGGGTAGGGAAGGCAGAGTATGGCACACACAAAGACAGGGTAAGGCAGGCAGAGTATGGCACACAGGCAGGGTAGGGCAGGCAGAGTATGGCATACAGGCAGGGTAGGGCAGGCAGAGTATGGCAGGTTTTTGCTGTACTACAACCATTAATATGGGTATGGTCATGTGATAACATGGGTGTGGTTTCAAGTGGGTGCGGTTTCAAAAAGGGGAGTGGTCAAAACTGGCTTCCATTATCGGCCCTCCACCACATAGGTCGGAAAAATTCCGGCCCTCGGTACCACAGAAGTTGGACAGCACTGTGCTACATTGTTTCAGGAGTCAGAAGCAGCAGTGCATTTAGAAACAGAATATAGAAAGCCAGACTGTCGTTGCTTTCAATACTGATAACTTTAAAGCCACTGAAAGAACATATATTGGAAAGGGAACCCGTCACCCGAAGAAATAATTCTGAATCCTTTTATTGTTACTGTTAATGACACGGTGTAAATTAGTTACATTGTGTTTCCTTAAGTGGTTAGAATTGACAGTCACAGGCGGCAGGCAGGCCCATCTGGGGAACACTGTTACTGAGGGACCTGATGCCCATGATGCACGATTATCGAGGGAGGGGGAATGTGAGGGGGCAGTACCATCTAGAAGTGCAGAGTGGAAAGTGAAAGTAACTATAGGCGGGGCATGCAATATATAATTGACAGCTAAGATTTCCTTTATACCAGGTATGGTATGGATGTTTTACACACCCATGGGTGTAAGGAGAAACTCTACCACCAACTCTATTTTTGCTCTTTAAAAAATGTCCCACAAATTCCCATACAAGTGACCCGGGGCCCAAAAATTCCCGTACAAGTGACCCGGGGCCCACAAATTCCCATACAAGTGACCCGGGGCCCACAAATTCCCATACAAGTGACCCGGGGCCCAAAAATTCCCGTACAAGTGACCCGGGGCCCACAAATTCCCATACAAGTGACCTGGGGGGCTGTGCTGGGTCCTAGTTTCACTCTTGGATAAATATACCCATTGCTACTGCAGCAGCGGCCCTTTTATTCACTAATAACTTCCTTCTCAAAAACAACACAAATGAAATCCAACAGAATAAAAACCCTAGGGTGGATTTACCCTTTAAGAGAGTAAGTTCTGCAGAACAGGAAGCAATTCTCTGCACAGCAACAATAATGGAGACAGACACAGCCATATTTCCTACTAAACTTGCACGGCTTCTTGTTGCGAGGGGTTAATTAATGACTCAAAACACAGTGCAGCTTTATTTATGTACACTGGTGGGGGGGTAGTTATTAAAAATATTAGGGAATCCCCAGCCCAGTAGTGCCGCCTGGTCCCTATAGTCCAAAGTTACAGAGGGAACTACTCACTGGGGTCTCGGCGCCAAGTGCTCAGTACATTCCTATACATTTCTAAACCAGGGGGGGCATTGGGGGGGAATGTGAGCAAGGGATCCAATAAATGCCACTAACAGCCATTATGGGGCAGTGCCAGCTGTATGCAGGGGGGGCGGACACATTATATTCTTACAGAATCTACTTGCCAACACAGATGCTTTAGTTGCCATGGTGAGTTCCATCTGGTCTGCCTGCCTTACCTCCACTTGCCCCTTCCCTACCCACTGCCATTCCCCACTCTCATCTGTTTCTCAATCATGCACCCCTCTGTCCATCTACTCCCTGCACCGCTAAGGTACAGGGAACTCATGTATTATAAGGGATAATGTACCCCCTACTGTAAATGATAAGGATATTAGCAGTCACTGAGGGGTTCTGTGCCCCCCATATAAAGGCACAAGGCTGCAGGCTGAGTTATACAGGGAACTCTGAGTATCACTCATGTATTATAAGGGATAATGTACCCCCTACTGTAAATGATAAGGATATTAGCAGTCACTGAGGGGTTTTGTGCCCATATAAAGGCACAAGGCTGCAGGCTGAGTTATACAGGGAACTCTGAGTATCACTCGTGTATTATAAGGGATAATGTACCCCCTACTGTAAATGATAAGGATATTAGCAGTCACTGAGGGGTTCTGTGCCCATATAAAGGCACAAGGCTGCAGGCTGAGTTATACAGGGAATTTTGAATATCATTCATATTATAAGGGATAATGTACCCCCTACTGTAAATGATAAGGATATTAGCAGTCACTGAGGGGTTTTGTGCCCATATAAAGGCACAAGGCTGCAGGCTGAGTTATACAGGGAACTCTGAGTATCACTCATGTTTTATAAGGGATAATGTACCCCCTACTGTTAATGATAAGGATATTAGCAGTCACTGAGGGGTTCTGTGCCCATATAAAGGCACAAGGCTGCAGGCTGAGTTATACAGGGAACTCTGAGTATCACTCATGTATTATAAGGGATAATGTACCCCCTACTGTAAATGATAAGGATATTAGCAGTCACTGAGGGGTTCTGTGCCCATATAAAGGCACAAGGCTGCAGGCTGAGTTATACAGGGAACTCTGAGTATCACTCATGTATTATAAGGGATAATGTACCCCCTACTGTAAATGATAAGGAAATTACATAACATTTTACATCCACTTATCAAAGCAATATGGCAGCTCCCAACTATAAAACCCAAACATACTTCATGCATGCTGGGCGCAGGGGATATTCTCTGCTTATGAGTAGAGCTGCGCAGGGGAATGAGGTGTAACGTATAATGGGACGTATGGATAACGGATTCTCAATTCAAAACCATCCATAGATAAAGCAGCCATAGGCAGTGGCAGCCCAAATTAGCGTCCCACTGACAGCTTAACGGGACAGTATCATCTTGCAAGAAATCCATGTGCAACATGCAGCTAATTAGTGTTTGTACTGAGCAGCTACAGAAGAGCTCATAAACATGCACTACTTGCCCCTTAATTGGCTTGTTTACCTTACAATGTACTTTTAGTGTGAGTAAGACCCTATGGAATAGGTTTTCTCTTTATGAACCGTATGCTTTTCAGCTGCAGACTTCTTTGTATAACATCATTATATCAGAATGTGGCCCTCAAATAGGCAGCATGAGAAATAATCACCCAATAAAGGGAAGGAGCAGTTAGTTGCCGGGCAGATTTTAGGGTAGAAATAGAAAGCAGTGTCCTGATTTGTGCTTCAGAGCAGTGATGGGAAAGCAACCAGTAATCCAATTAGAACTCCCAGCATCTCCGCTGACCTGCGGCTGGTATATAGATGTATATGGACGTGTATAGAATCCCAGAGGGCAGCAGATACTGTCACATACAAAGCAGAATAGGTGGCCATAACCATTGTTTCCTAAGCAGCTCTCAGATTTATTCAGATAAAAGTCATCCCAACCCCAACTGGCAGCACAAGGTTACAGAGGGCTGGTTTTAGCAAAGAGATATATTTCACGATAATTTTAATGAGGGGGTGCTATCAAGAATCATGGGGTCCCCAAGCAGGGCTCTCCCCAAGTGGGGCCCAATTATTAGCACACAGTTCACTGGGGCCAAATAAAAATGGGGCCCCCAACTAAAAAAAATAGTCCCTTGCATGAATGGCAATGTTCCTGATCTGCCCAGCCATTCCTCAATTATACCCAAACCCTAAAAATGAATATGGCTATAAATGCAGGGAATCAGCAGAAAAGAAGATGGGGGTTAATGGGGCATCTTTGGAGGGTTAGATCTTCCCTGCTAAAGGCCTGGGGCTGGTATAGAAGCCCAAAACATACAATTTCTAGCCTATTTCTTTAGTTAGGCTATAGTTCTCCTTTAAAGGAGAAAGAAAGCTACTGATGCAGGTTCTTCCCATTAGATCAGCCACAACAGGGCAAGGTAGAACGCTATATTTATTACTCAAAATGGTTTACCATACCTGAGTAAACAGCCCTAGAAGCTCTCTGTTTGTTTAAGAAAGCAGCTGCCATGTTGGCTTGGTCTGACTTCACTTCCTGCATCTCTGTGGTCTGGTCTCAGATTGCAGCAGAGAGGGAGGGGGAGGAGGAGCAAGTGGAGCATACTCAAGCCCAAGCCCTGGAGTTCTGAACTAAGGGTGGCCATACACGTTAAGATCTGCTCGCTTGGCGAGGTCGCCAAGCAAGCGGATCTTCTCCCGATATTTCCACCTACGGGTGGGCGATATTGGGTGAATTTAAGCTAAATTGGTCGTTTGGCCTTTGGGCCAAACTATCGAATTAGAACGCCGGTAACAGACGCAGTCGGTTTTGGGACCACATCAACAAGCCGATGCGGTCCCTGGTCCGACTAAATGTTTTATCCTGCCCGATCGATATCCGACGGTCAGGCAGGCCTGTCGATTGGGCCCCTACACGGCCCGATAAGCTGCTGAATCGGTCTAAGGGACCGATATCGGCAGCTACAATCGGCCCAGTGTAAGGCCACCTTAAGAGAAGGAAGTCTAATATCAAAGAACATGTGTACAGAATATAAGGAAAGAAATCCTGTGTTTCTTTTGACAGAGGACAGCATTCATGCGAGTGCTTATGGCTGTATTTACCTTTCCTTCTCCTTTAACCTACCTAAACCCCACCATAAGCCCTACCCCTTAAATCTCAGGGCCTCACTTTTCCATGGGACCCCCAATGGTGCCCCTGGATTCTTTACCAATAAAGTAACCTTATGCTGTTTACACAACAAGCAGAAATAAGGGCAAATTGAAGGCAGCAGCCCAACTTCAAGTAACCAAGTTAGCTCAGTACAAATATTTTCTATTTGTTTTTACGTTTTCTTACTCAAAGGTATTGTTTACCTACAAACTACTGTCACGGTACCCAAACAACACGGGGCTCTGACAGTCGGGAAATACACTTTATAGTAGGGATGGCAGAAAGCCCCACGGAAGAGACAAAGTCTGGGCTGTGAGACTGGGGATTGGACAGATGCAGTGGAACTGGAACGTTATTGCCACTGAATATCATTTGGAGAAAAGGGTTGAACTTGATGGACGAGTGTCTTTCTCCAACCTAGATTACTACGCAACAGACATTGCTTTATCAGCCATTCAACCATAGTTCCAGGAATATCTAGGACATCAAGTCTTCACCCGAAATCTTGCTCTAATTGACCTTGAGGATGGGCTCCCGGAGTATCTAGGGCAGAAAATAGGCGTTCTACCCAAATATGTCCCTAACTGGCCCTTAGGCTGCCCCCCACCCCCAGCCACGGCTCGGAACCCCCCCCCAGGGAGCCGCTGATACAGAAACAAGCACACACTGTATTTTTTACTTTACATTTCCAGGAAAACCAAGTCACAGTTAATCCTACTTAGCAATATATTCTACGTTCCCGCCCCTTCGGAGAGGAATCGGTGTCACGATAAACGTTGTGTAAGTAACTTGCGAATGTATCGTTATGGATATAACCAAGCGCAATTCGTGTTTACGCGTGGGCCTACGCCCTTGAGCCTACGCAGCGGTGCAAGGGTTAAATATGAAGGGGAGAGCGGCCTGGCTGCGGAAAGGGTTAAAGTGCTAAATAATAATGAAGAATGTGTGATCGAGCAGACAAAAAAGCATGTGACTGCAGACTAAAATTATCCGCTGGAGCCAACCCCGGTGCCCACCTGTTGCAGCGCCAGCACATGGCTTACTGGGCTTTTCATTTGCTTCCCCCCTGAATATCTTTAGCGTGCGGTAACGCATTCCTGGGCATGCACTGGGCTCCACTCAGGGGAGCGGGGATGCGCTCGGGGGGGGTCCCAGTGCTCGCTTACACCGGGGGTGGGGGTATGTACTACAGGTATGGGATCCCTTACCCGGAAACCCCTTATCCAGAAAGTTCAGAATTACAGAAAATCCATCTCCCATAGACTCCATTATAAGCAAATAATTCTAATTTTTAAAAATGATTCCCTTTTTCTCTGTAATAATAAAACAGTACCTGTACTTGATCCCAACTAAGATATAATTACCCCTTATTGGGGCAGAACAGCCCTATTGGGTTTATTTAATGGTTAAATGATTCCCTTTTCTCTGTAATAAGAAAACAGTACCTGTACTTGATCCCAACTAAGATATAATTACCCCTTATTGGGGCAGAACAGCCCTATTGGGTTTATTCAATATTTATATGATTTTAGCAGACTTAAGGTATGGAGATCCAAATTACGGAAAGATCCCTTATTCGAAAAACCCCAGGTCCCTGGATAACAGGTCCCATACCTGTACTGCATTTAGCCAATAGCACACGTAGTTAATACGGGCTAAGATCCTGCCTTAGTATTAGAGTCAAGTCCAAGCAGGTATATGTGCAATGAGATGCCATGAAATTAAAGGGTAAATATCAGGCAAAGGGACACCGGTAGCACTAAATATTGCCGTGTGTGACTTTAGGATAAAAGGTATTTAAGCCGGCCAATTAAACCCTTATTGGTACTTTTGTTCTGAGGGACTGTGCCTGCCTGCAGTGAGTAGGAACTGCTGCAGATCATTAAATACTCATTTATCAACGTCTCTCGCCAGGCAACACAATGCAGAAGAACAGCGAACAGAAAAAGCAGCCGGCAACCCAGCAACAGCGGCTAATTAGCATAGCCTACCACTAAGGCACTCGGCTGCCATTGGACGGCGGCGGGGGAAGCCCGGCCAATCGGAAGCGCCCTATGCAAATGGAATGCTGGAGTTGCCAGGGCAGAGCAGCTTCCCCGGCTGCCCAATAGGAAAACAAACAATAAACAAGAAATGAAAATTGAGCACTGTCACATTTTCAAGTCGTCGTTAACACTTTTAAGATTAATGGGGGGGGGGGGCAGTGTATGCTGGGGGGGGGCAGTGTATGCTGGGGGTGGGGGGGGGTAGGAATCGGCTGCGACTAAAAGGGATTACACTGAGGCTTGTGTTGTGGCAAAGCATGGGAAAGGGCAGGGCAATGCAGCCATGATACAGGGGATTTAGCAATAAATCCTACATTACAACTTATAGGCTCTATTCCCAACATTTGCCTTTAACCCCTTGATAGCTGATGGCACTGAGAGGGCACAGGGCTGGAAGTTTCTCAGGGACTGGCCAGCAGCGCCCATAGGAACAGCAGGGGTCACTCAGCAGGGGGGCAGCATTCCTGTAGGACCCCCCATCACACTGCAGGGAAAGGGACACACAAGGGCCAGGCTGGGCCCCTTCATTAACCCCTGCACTACACCTGACCTCCTTCACCTCCTGTATCGGTTATTGATTGCTTTATATGTTACTCTGTATGTCCAATGTATGTAACCCACTTATTGTACAGCGCTGCGGGATATGTTGGCACTTTATAAATAAATGTTAATAATAATAATAACACCTGGGTACAGGTAAAACACACAAACATGGGGCTAGAGACACCCAAACACAAGCAACACTTGGGCTCATTTATAAACACTGGGCGAATCTGCACCCATGGAAACCAATCAGAAGGCTGCTTTCATTGTTATACCTGCAGCTGGCTAGAAGCATTGAATCACTGATTGGTTGTTATAGGTTACCACCCAAGGTGCAAATGTGCCCAATGTTTATAACTGATCCACGCTGTGTTGATGTTTTCTGTTCCTTTACTTTATTACCTCACAGGAGCTTACAATCTAATTTGCCTGACATCAGCGCACAAACAAGCCCACGAGAACCCAGAGCCCCTGAATGAGAGCCACACTAACACAGAGAGACAAACATACAGACTCCCTAGTCTTGACTGGACTCAGTCTCTGGCTGACCTGCCATAATCCTAGCTGGACTACAACTCCCAGCATGCTCTGCCTGGCAATATTGTGGCTGGGCACACTGCCCTTGGACCTTAAAGGGCAAATATTAGGGCTGTACCAAATCAATCACAGCAATAAAAGATCCAGTCTAACAACAACGCAAATTCCTGGTCTGATTTGCAGGTTTTAATTGTTGCAAAATGCGCAATTAATTAATCTTTTGGTTGTCTGCTGCTTTAAAGTCACAAAATCACTAAAAATGGGTCAAATGAACCCGACACTAAAAACTCATAATTTCTATAAAAATTTGTAATTTTATGTAAAAAAACAAAAACAAAAAACCTACCAATCATCAGGTGGGAAATAAATGTAGGAGTTGCCATGGCGAGTTCATCAATACTTGGCCCTAGAAAGGGTAGCAGAATTAATATGAGCAATGGAATCTCATTATAGGTGCCCCCCCACCCCCTCGTTCCTCTTTTCCATTCCACCCCCCAATCAATCTCTCTTCTCAACATTCGGCCCGAGCCCCTCGGGTTGGTACAACCCACAGTTCTAAAGGTGCTAAATTCAAGACCAAGGCGCTACACACAATTTCATTTATAATCTGTCATACATAGAACATGGAGGGGGTTGGATAAGGGATCCTTCTGTGATTTAGAGCACCATTTCAGTTCATCTTGCCTGGTTGCTAGGACTGGTGACCCTAGCTACTGGCTAATCATTAAAATGCAGAATAGGTACAGGTATGGGACCGGTTATCCAGAATGCTCAGGATGCTAAGGGATCTTTAAGTAATTTGGATCTCCGTACCTTAAGCCTACTAAATAATCATTTAAACATTAAATAAACCCAACAGGATTGTTTTGCCTCCAATAAGGGGTAATTATATCTTAGTTGGGATCAAGTACAGGTACTGTTTTATTATTACAGAGAAAAGGGAATCATTTAACCATTAAATAAACCCAATAGGACTGTTCTGCCCCCAATAAGGGGTAATTATATCTTAGTTGGGATCAAGTACAGGTACTGTTTTATTATTACAGAGAAAAGGGAATCATTTAACCATTAAATAAACCCAATAGGGCTGTTCTGCCCCCAATAAGGGGTAATTATATCTTAGTTGGGATCAAGTACAGGTACTGTTTTATTATTACAGAGAAAAGGGAATCATTTAACCATGAAATAAACCCAATAGGGCTGTTCTGCCCCCAATAAGGGGTAATTATATCTTAGTTGGGATCAAGTACAGGTACTGTTTTATTATTACAGAGAAAAGGGAATCATTTAACCATGAAATAAACCCAATAGGGCTGTTCTGCCCCAATAAGGGGTAATTATATCTTAGTTGGGATCAAGTACAGGTACTGTTTTATTATTACAGAGAAAAGGGAATCATTTAACCATGAAATAAACCCAATAGGGCTGTTCTGCCCCAATAAGGGGTAATTATATCTTAGTTGGGATCAAGTACAGGTATTGTTTTATTATTACAGAAAAAAAAGGAAATTCATTTTTAGAAATCTGAATTATTTGATTAAAATGGAGTCTATGGGAGATGACCAGGGGCGGGCCAAGCCGACCGGGCGCCCTAGGCAACCGGGTCGGCCACCTTGCCCCTGCACCTTCCGCCCCACCTTGCGTTTCAGCGCGCATGCGCAGTTCCGGGGGAGGGGGGGCGGTGGCTATGCGATAGTTCATTGCCCCCACCGCGTATTGACAAGCGGCGGGGGTAACGAAAAAGGAGCTAGGGGTAGGCAGGAGAGGTTCCTGCCTGGCGCCCCCCAGTGTTTGCGCCCTAGGCAGCTGCCTCTTCTGCCTACCCCTAGTTCCGGCCCTGGAGATGACCTTCCCATAATTTGGAACTTTCTGGATAGTGGATCCCATACCTGTAGTTATCTTAAAATACAGATACATCAAACCCATCAGCACCAATCACATTGCAACCAAATTCAGGGAAATGTTCCCCTTAATTCCTTACACAAACTAAAGCAAGGAATGAAGTGAAAGAGGAAAAGGGCCCAGCACCCCGTTTTCCTTTAAGCACACATACTACACCCACCCTTCCATACTAGGGCAACCTTGCTGGGGCAGTCACCCTACTATAATCCCAGGCTTACCCAATAAGCATTCAGTTAAAGGCACCCGCACCCAAACTGAGAAGCAATATGGGGGGGAGATCTAATAAAAAGCACGGTTTGCCCAGGAGCAGTAACCCGCAGCAGAAAGCAATTACTGGTCACCTGTTTAAAACTAAACATCTTATTGGTTGCTATTGGTTACTGCTCCTGGGCAAACTTAGTGCCCTTTATTACATACGGGGGTATACCCGTTCCATGAGTGCCTATTCCATATGAGAGCCCAGCAGCCAGGCCTGCCCTATCTCCAATCTCATTCTATGCGCTACTTCAGGGCCCACTCAGAGCTGCTTGAAGCCCCTAAAGGTGGCCATACACGAGCAGATCCGCTCGCTTGGCGATGTCGCCAAGCGAGCGGATCTTCCCCCGATATCCCCACCTACGGGTGGGCGATATCGGGGACCATTTAGGTAAAAAAAATAATAATCCGATCGTTTGGCCCTGGGGCCAGACGATCGGATTATGTGGGCGGCAATGGGGCAGTCGGATCGGGGACCGCATCAACGAGCCGATGCGGTCCCCGATCCGACCAGATTTTCTAACCTGGCCGATCGAGATCTGGCCAATTTCAGGCCAGATATCGGTCGGCCATGCCGCTCTGCTCTCCCCATACACGGGCCGATTAGCTGCCGAATCGGTCCAAGGGACCGATATCGGCAGCTATAGTCGGCCCGTGTATGGCCACCTTAAGTTAGGCTAGGCTCACAGTTTGGGAACGAGGCACCCTAAATAGTCCGGCCCAGACAAAAATCCTGTGAACATCTGCGAGTGACTAACTGGGACAAGTGTGTGGCACCTACAGATGCAGCCCTGGAATTAGCAACTGCATCAAGTTAAGCATCTTTACATGCAAGTACTTCTTAGGGTGAAGACACACAAAGCTAGTAGTAGCAGCTATTTGTTGTGGCTACTAAAACAGACAATGCTGATCATTTACTGATAATTGTCTCTAAGTGTGTTTAGCAGAGGCAATTCTCATTATTGTCTATGGCAGGGTATTTTCTGGCATTTAGTAGCCATGACAAGTAGCTGCTACTAAGTAGCTCCATGTGTCTTCACCTTAAAGGTGGCCACACAAGAAACAATAGGATTTCTACCTCTTTCTGCCGATTCAGCCCTGAAGGTAGATTTTGCTCAAGTGCCTTCAATGGCACCCGATCAAAATCTTTTAACCCGCCCGATCGGCGACCAATATCCGTAGCGTTCTGCGATATCGGTCGCCTCGCCAAGTTGCCATACACGCACCGAACCATCATCGGTGCGTGTATGGCCAGCTTTAGGGAGAAGACACATGGAGCTACTAGTAGCAGATACTTGTCACGGCTACAGCAATAGACAATGCTGATCATTTACCTATAACTGTGTTTTAAGGTGAAGACACACTGAGCTACTAGTAGCAGCTATTTTGTCATGGCTACTAAATGCCAGGCAATACCCTGCCATAGACAATACTGAGAATTGCCTCTGCTAAAACACACGTAGAGACAATTATCAGTAAATGATCAGCATTGTTTATCTTAGTAGCCACGACAAGTAGTTGCTACTAAGTAGCGCCATGTGCCTTCGCCCTCAAGAATGGCACAATGCGCATGACAAGTTGTGTCTATTTTTCCTGTACTGAAGTCACAAGGCAATTTATCTCCTTGTGTGCTGCCCCCGCAGCTGGTGTGGTTACACATTTACAATGCACATGGTTATCAGTCCCTGCACCAGCTGAGCTTACAGTCTAAGGACCCTATCACATACAGCAGGGGCAGATTTATGAGGTTGAACCTGTCTGTTTGTGTTTGGGGTGCAGAAGGAAAGTGGGGTACATGGGGGCAACCCACGCAGACAAACTTCTTACAGACCAATTTCCCACCGTAGCCTGCTTTATAAGCTATAGACTAACTCGTGCCCAAATATTGCTGGCCAGGAATTGCCTACCCCCTAATTAATTAATAAGAAGATTTAAAGACGTAGTTCACCTTAAAATTAACTTTTATTACAAGGGAAATCTTTACTGTACAAGAGTTCACATTTGGTCGGCAGGTTAACATGTTATGTGGTGCTACTCCATAGTAACTAAGCAGCAGTTTAAACACTGACTGATCACTTATGCCAGGAAACTAACAATTTAGATCCCTAGAACATGTGGCACCTCACTCACATGCTCTGAAGACAAAGTTAAAGGGAAACTCTAAATGTAATTCTTTCTTATATACACTAATGATACATTTCCAGTGGTTGTAAAACTGTATGTGCCTGCACTCCTTGTTCCGACTCCTGAAACAATGTAGCACAAGCCAGCTAATTATCTACAGGATAACTTCCTCCTGTCAGGAAGGGATAAACACCGTGAGTAAAATTGTCACCAAGGAGGCCCATGGCACAGGGCATTATGTCTTTGCCTTTCATCGCTCCTAATATTAGGGAATGTTAAGTGCCTGTCTGATATACACGGAGCAGTGACATATGGCCCCCGGCTCCTTCTCTATATATATGTATATATTTGCCTTGGGTTCAGCACTGTCCTGCTGTATGCTCACTGCATGGTCAAAATACATGGGCAGCATGCCTGTAAGTGCCCCTTCACATGCCCCTTTTCTTTCTGCCACTCTGTATGGGTACAATGCTCTATCCCAACAATGAAACAGCTCAATTCAGTGGCTACTAACAGGGCAGGCATTTGGAAAGCAATAAAACACACACAGAGAGGTGACCTGCGGCTACAGAATATGACTGTTGCCCCAACAAAATAAACTGACTTTTGAAACAATGTAGCAGAAACCATCTGTTTACCAGAGCTGGATGAGACTTCTGCTACATTGTTTCCAGGGTCAGAAATAGAGAACCGAAAGGAATAATACAATGACAATTCTGAATAATTGAATAATGAAATTCAGATTTTTTTAGGGTTGACATCAAGAAATGAAAGAATTATTCCTACTTCTGTAATGCAGAGAAGACTTTGTACTAAATAAAAAGCAAACATTCAGGACAGCTGTATGTTAGAGAAGTACAAGAGAGTAAGCAGAGAGCAGCGCCCAATGCATGGGAATTCAGGGAAAACATCTATAGGCATCCCATGAACCAAATCCAACAGCAGCACTGCTCCCAGCAAATACTGACTGACACAATAATACCGCTATGAGCCACACCAGCCTGGCCCATAATCACTGCTATAAGCCACACCAGCCTGGCCCATAATCACTGCTATAAGCCACACCAGCCTGGCCCATAATCACTGCTATAAGCCACACCAGCCTGGCCCATAATCACTGCTATGAGCCACACCAGACTAGCCCATAATCACTGCTATAAGCCACACCAGCCTGGCCCATAATCACTGCTATAAGCCACACCAGCCTGGCCCATAATCACTGCTATAAGCAACACCAGCCTGGCCCATAATCACTGCTATAAGCAACACCAGCCTGGCCCATAATCACTGCTATAAGCCACACCAGACTGGCCCATAATCACTGCTATAAGCCACACCAGCCTGGCCCATAATCACTGCTATAAGCAACACCAGCCTGGCCCATAATCACTGCTATGAGCCACACCAGCCTGGCCCATAATCACTGCTATAAGCCACACCAGCCTGGCCCATAATCACTGCTATAAGCCACACCAGCCTGGCCCATAATCACTGCTATAAGCCACACCAGACTAGCCCATAATCACTGCTATAAGCCACACCAGCCTGGCCCATAATCACTGCTATAAGCCACACCAGACTGGCCCATAATCACTGCTATAAGCAACACCAGCCTGGCCCATAATCACTGCTATAAGCAACACCAGCCTGGCCCATAATCACTGCTATAAGCCACACCAGACTGGCCCATAATCACTGCTATAAGCCACACCAGCCTGGCCCATAATCACTGCTATAAGCAACACCAGCCTGGCCCATAATCACTGCTATGAGCCACACCAGCCTGGCCCATAATCACTGCTATAAGCCACACCAGCCTGGCCCATAATCACTGCTATAAGCAACACCAGCCTGGCCCATAATCACTGCTATGAGCCACACCAGCCTGGCCCATAATCACTGCTATAAGCCACACCAGCCTGGCCCATAATCACTGCTATAAGCAACACCAGCCTGGCCCATAATCACTGCTATAAGCAACACCAGCCTGGCCCATAATCACTGCTATAAGCCACACCAGCCTGGCCCATAATCACTGCTATAAGCAACACCAGCCTGGCCCATAATCACTGCTATGAGCCACACCAGCCTGGCCCATAATCACTGCTATAAGCCACACCAGCCTGGCCCATAATCACTGCTATAAGCAACACCAGCCTGGCCCATAATCACTGCTATAAGCCACACCAGACTGGCCCATAATCACTGCTATAAGCCACACCAGCCTGGCCCATAATCACTGCTATAAGCAACACCAGCCTGGCCCATAATCACTGCTATAAGCCACACCAGCCTGGCCCATAATCACTGCTATAAGCCACACCAGACTGGCCCATAATCACTGCTATAAGCAATGCCAGACTGGCCTAAGGAAAATAGTGGAGGTGACGCCCCCCCCCCCCATGCCACGTGTGATGCCACTAAATGAGGGCACTTTCAGTGTAATAACATAACACACTTGACATGGCGCCCACAGAGCGCCGGCAGATGAACAGAAGCCCCATTTATAAGAAAAGGTGACTGTACCTGTATGCATCGTCCTCTTTCAAGTCTCATATCCTGGGAATGGAGGGGAGAGCCCAGCAGCAAACCACAACACTGGAACAAAACAGAGAGAGAGGCCGAGGGTTAGGAGCAGTGTTATAACAGGGGTGGTACCCAGCACATACAGAGATAAGAAATAGCAAGAAACCCGTGTGTGTAGTGGAACCGAGCCGCCGCTGCTTCTACACAATCTAACGGACTCTCTATGAACCCTACAAACATACAAATCATTTTGCTTTGTCAATTCCAATTTGTTTCAAATGCTTCATGGAACTATATGGCTTGTATGGCTTGCCCAACGGCTGCAATCGTTCCCTCTTGCCTTCTCTGTACCATAGTTATCTAACTCTGCCCTTCCTAAACTGCCTCCCATATATATTTATATCTAAACCTACTGTCATTTAAATAACGCATCAATATTCTCAGATTGCTTCTGTGTTTAAAGGCACATGGTTGCAGTTATACAGGGAACTCATGTATTATAAGGGATAATGTACCCCCTACTGTAAATGATAAGGATATTAGCAGTCACTGAGGGGTTCTGTGCCCATATAAAGGCACAAGGCTGCAGGCTGAGTTAAACAGGGAACCCTGAGTATCACTCATGTATAACTGACACGAAAGGCAAGTGGGCTTTACAATCAGTTATCCTGTTATACAGTAATTACAGTACAGCATTGAACTACTCACAAATATATGCTTATAAATATATTATTATGCTTCATTTATACAGCGCCAGCATATTCCACAGTACTTTGTAGGGCTTAGATTGTAAGCTCCACTGGCGCAGTGGAGGTGTGGGTGACATCAGTCCCTGCGCCAGTGGAGCTTACAATCTAAGTTCCCTATCCCAGTCACACACATTAGGGGCATTTCTATCAGGAGCCAATGAACCTGCCTGTATGTATTTGCAGCATGGAAGAAAAGTAGGGTACCCTGAGGGAAGCCACATAGGCACGGAATCAGGACCCCAGCGCTGCAGGGCAGAGGTATGTGCCCCTATAGAGAATCCAAGCCAAACCAACAGCAGCGCCCACCCCGTGTCTCATACCCCCCTTTATCTTTTGTGACTGGAAGCTCCTGTATCAGAGAGCTATCTGTATGGTTGTACAGCACTTAGCATTAAATAACCTGTCCGCATGTTTCTCAGAATATTAGCAGATAAATAAGGTGCCATTACAAGAAGTATAGGGTTCCTTTAAGGTGCCGGGGTGCTGACGTACACACAACAGGCTACAGGAGCAAAATATGTCAGTCAGGCCCATCTAACTGTATCATTATGGATTAAAAGGGGACAGTTAGGTGTCAGGGAGGTCAGATCAGAGCAGATTTACGGCAATTAAAGCATGTCCTCAGACAAGAGGCTGCAGGGATTGCTTGACTGCAGTGTCAGAAAGCATCTTACAGGAGATCTAGTGCTGCTGGGAGAAGAAATACACAACACAACTTTATTTACCCATGTTAATAGCATGAGAAAATCCCAAGACATATTAAAAGGGGTGGTTTACCTTTAAGTTAACAGGTAGTATGTTACAGAATGGCCTATTCCTAGTAACTTTGCAATTGGTCTTCCTTATTTATTTTTCATTGTTTTTCTATTATTTGCCTTCCTCTTGTACTGACCTAGACAGTCAAAAAAACTATTGCTCCAAGAGCTTACGATTTCATTATTATTATTATTATTACTTTTTATTCCTTATCTTTCCATTTAGTCCCTCTCCAATTCATATTCCAGCCTCTCATTTCAACCGCTGCCTAGTTGCTAAAGTAAACAAGCTGCTGCAATTCCAAAGTGTTATACAAAAAGCTAAATATTTGAAAAACAAAAACACAAAAAATAAAAACCAATCTCATATTTTCTCGGAATATCAATGTCTATGTCATACCAAGGGTTAATTTAAAGGTGAAGAACCCCATTAAGTGACTTGCTACCTTAACTCCATGTATTTACTTCCAAAATAGCTTGTATTAAATATAAAGGTATGTAACGAATGGTTAGTTCATGCAACCTGTGCGTTCCATAGCCACCCTGCAGGCTAGTGATGAGGCTCTTGGTGCCCAGTCACAGTCATGGGAACATTTGTCTTTATTGGCACAGGCGACCCAAGTGATCTTGGCATCGCTTCCTAGAAACGAGGAGGATTTACTGGAAGTTCCTGCCGGATACATTCCGGTGACGCTGGCTCTTGTGCCCAATCACATAAGGCAGGATTTAGCCGCTATGGTAAATGAATTACACAATACTCAGAGCTCTCCATAGAGGTGAATACACAGCACGAGCCTATGGGAAATCCAGCTGTGGGGCACCTCAGTATTAGGCCCGGTCCCTGAGCCGATAAAGTTTATTTCCTGGAGGTTCCTTTCAAACAACCCTGACGCGTTTCGTGCTTCCCAAAGAAGACAGCCCACAGTCACTGTCTAATGTTGCCATTAGCCCTTATGTGCCCAGTAACTGGCAGTACAGGGAATGAGACAGGCCAGCTGATCACTTAATGGGAGACCTGCCCAATGGCCAAATCTGCCCATTTGGAAGCAAGATGGCGCTGCTGGCGCGGGACATGCTCAACTTGCCATGCAAGTAATATACATACACGCGTTTTATTGTGTTAGAGCTAAACTTTATATTGTTCGGAGCTGCTGCAGACATAAGCGATATACAATGGCAGCTAATTTATTGCTCTCCTGGGTTCAGTATATATTGATTTACATGCGTCCTTATGGCCCACAACCTGCTGCTTTGTTCCTTGGTGAATTTCTGCTTTGCCATTGGGAGCTCTGAGTTTTTTTGCATAGACACAACCACCATGGCAATAACACTGCTTGGGGGTTACACTAACTAAGCAAGGAGACCGTGGCAATAACACTGCTTGGGGGTTACACTAACTAAGCAAGGAGACCGTGGCAATAACACTGCTTGGGGGTTACACTAACTAAGCAAGGAGACCGTGGCAATAACACTGCTTGGGGGTTACACTAACTAAGCAAGGAGACCGTGGCAATAACACTGCTTGGGGGTTACACTAACTAAGCAAGGAGACCGGGGCAATAACACTGCTTGGGGGTCACACTAACTAAGCAAGGAGACCGTGGCAATAACACTGCTTGGGGGTTAAACCAACTAAGCAAGGAGACCGTGGCAATAACACTGCTTGGGGGTTACACTAACTAAGCAAGGAGACCGTTGCAATAACACTGCTTGGGGGTTACACCAACTAAGCAAGGAGACCGTCGCAATAACACTGCTTGGGGGTTACACTAACTAAGCAAGGAGACCGTGGCAATAACACTCCTTGGGGGTTACACCAACTAAGCAAGGAGACCGTGGCAATAACACTGCTTGGGGGTTACACCAACTAAGCAAGGAGACCGTGGCAATAACACTGCTTGGGGGTTACACTAACTAAGCAAGGAGACCGTGGCAATAACACTGCTTGGGGGTTA